>NC_092353.1:73927555-74254467 GCF_963676685.1 Mytilus edulis | reverse complement strand
CCAAGCTTTAAATCGAAAAGTTACATACAAATTATAACTTGTTATTCCGATACGGCAAAAGAAAAACATGATTTGAAAGGCAATGAACCCTGGAATATAGTGTGTTGTATATCAGTATGTATGGTCAGATTATGTTTCTGTTGTAAGAGAGAGTTGTTCCCCTTTTGTCAGTATTTTGTATTTATGTTTGTGACATCTTTGTCTGATTAAAATGTAGAAATGGAAGCTGACGTGTTTTTATGTGTCCGTATGTGTAATCGCCTCCATCCATGCTACCAGAGCTATTCCCCTAGTCTGTAATACGTGTCAACTAAAAAAAAAAGACTTATGTACCAAATGCAAGCGCTGGTAACATGTTGCTAGACTGTGCTTATAAATAGAACTTTTACGATTGGAGAGCTGAAATCATGATCTGAGAGTACTTATAATTACTGGTAGCAAGCTCAAAGTCCTTACAATAGAAATTAAATAAATGTGTAACTAGCTGATATGAAATAAACAAGTAATAACTAGTGTGTTTACGTTAAATGACACATGCTATGTACTTGTATATATACTGTATAATTGAGTAAAAATGTGAAATTAACACATTGGAAGGTTAGGTGCTAAATTGGTTCGACTTTGAGTAAGGATGTGTACTGCCGCTGGCCAGATGTTTGAAGGATATAAACATTTTGTCTTCAAAGGATATACAAATATTAAAAAAAAATTGAAAAAAGGTTAACAGTGGCGTAGCTTGCATGTATGCTCAGATGCTCAAGCATCCACATCATTTTGGCCCAAAAAAAAATTTTTTTCAAATAACTATATAATTACATGTGACAGTGATCGCAGCAGATCCACATGGTGGTATCCGAATGTAACATGGGTAGGGATATGAGAAAAGTGTCTAATCATTCCCGATACAGTATGCGTAGTCTTTCCTGTAGGATTATTTAGTTTATGTAAACATGAAGGATAAAACGGCAGAAAATCATTAAAAGTCAATGTCGTTGCGCGTCGTCATGTCAGAGTGGGAAAATGAACAAAAATTTGATTTTGAGACTTTTCGGACATTTTATAAAAGATTTTGTAAAATCACTGTTATATTTGCAATATTTCACTAAGGATTTTGTTATTTTTATTGTGCAAGATTTAAGTCAAGTTTAGAAGATTAAGCTAATCTAATTTCATGTTTTAATTTGTTTTTCAATTAGCGACATTTTACTTCATTGCAATAACGTGTTTGAAACCAAATTCATAATAGAAAACCATAGTCACGTCATCAAAGGGAGTAGTTATTTCACAACAGCAATCAAAAACGAAGAAATTTGTCCATCCTGTTATGTCTATCCTGTTACTATGGTTGCTATGGTTACAGTAACAGGATAGACAATTGTAGACAAAAACGTCGTTAAATTTTTTATCTTAGCATATAGGTGCAAAAGGAATGAAATATTTCGTTGTTTGAACTCATCTTAAGGTTATAACGTCTTAATCTTCCTAATTAAGCATTTGCATGTGCAATACTGATATCGGTAACAGGATAGACAAAAAGGTAACAGGATAGACTTTTATATAGTGATATATCAGAAACGTACATTCCTGTTTCCAATGAAATAAAGAGAAAAGTAAACTAACTTATGAGGGATTTACTTGATGTTGGGTTTGTTTTAAAGGGTGAAAAAAAGCCGAACAATATAAATTGCTATCTTAGACTTGCATTACTGGTGGTAATTTTTACAACCTTTGAAAACCATTTTTAGGGGCATTTTTCAGTACAACCTGGAAAATTGGCAAATAATCTATTATTTCAAATAATGAATATAATAGAAGTTTATTCTCTTGAAAACCATCTAGTTGGCTACGTAAAACAAGCTTAACATTTTATCTAAACCTTTTCTTAATAACCCAAAATGTCTTTTGAAAATGGTAACAGGATAGACAAAATATTGTACCACCGATCAAAAAATGTTTCAAGATATTCTTGTATGACATCATTAAGATTGCATCTTTTAATATGTTGTTCTTAAAGTACTGTTTGTTCTGATTTGCTTATGTAGAGGGTTGTTTGAATAAGTAACTTTTAATAAATTTTTCAATTTCAAAATTCGACATTTTTTGAAAATGACCCATATATGTGTTAATTTTTCTGTAATCCCTTAGTTGAATTTTCTCACTCATTTAGAGAAATATTTGTCAAGTCTATTCAAGTAATTTTGGTTTGTTATATAAACTATGTTGTTATTTTGATGTGACAGACCAGATTTAGTATTACACTGAGCAGTTCCAGATCTGTACAATTGTATTCCATGCTGAACTTATTAAGTTGTACATCGCGCTATACAGAGTCGTCTTTTGTTACAAGAGCTAGTCACAGAGTTAGAGTCCGTGCAGACTTGTCGTACTGTTTATTGTGTGTGTGTGGTTCCAGGCCAACACATTTCACAGTCACAGATACACCCAGTTTCTGTTTGTGACAGTCAGCTACGGCAAGCGCAGACGATAATGATACGTAGACCCGCGGACATGTTTGGTCTGAAATGGAGCCAAGCAGAGCGATGGCATATCAATGCTAACAACTTCACCATCATACCCTGATGTCGTTCCCCGTGATCATGGAGTTTTATCATTCCTGGGCTTAGAAATACCCTTTTCATCTACATGTAGGTACAAATAAAAAACAGAGTCCCAATGTCCCCGCATTACACATATTTTATCTATCCAAGATACAAGGGCATTAAATAAAAAATAATTAATATCTCGAGAAATAAGTGCTTCAGAACAAATGCAATGGGATTTTCATTATAATTTATATTTCCAAGGGGCATAATTGTTTAAGATTATTTTCGCAAGTGTCAAAGACATTACTAATGATATTGACTTCACAAAAATGGCAAAAATTGTACACATGACATTGATAACAAGACCGGACAGACTGACGACCGGTATTTACATGTCCCCTGTATCACTTCAAGATAAGTTATCAAAACCCCATTCGGATGTACCGCTGTAATTGGTCTGATTTTGAGTTGTCGAATATATAGGATTGGGTGTTGGAAATAAAATATCTATTGGTGGGTATTTTGAAATTTAACAAAAATTTAGTCAGTGTCGGATTCTAGGGGAGGACACATGCATGCATGAAAATGTCAGAAAAAAAATATGCATAAAATGGTCCCAAAAATTCGGTATCCACATCATTTCAACCCTACCTACGCCACTGGTTAATTACTTGTAAATATGTTCATACATCAAATAATGGACGTACTTTCGATTAATGGTATTATTAAACTGGAGCGATTGCAGTATTCCAGTATTTTAATTCTACGGGGTTTTTTTTATCATAGGAATTTAATCAATTTATTATTATGGTAAATATTATCATCATTGTTATTTTAATCTATTGGATATTGACGTCTGCGATTAGGACATGTAGGTCAATTACTTACATGAAACCTTGGGTTAATCTATGATCAACAATAATACTTATAACCTTTTATGTACTAATCGGATTAATATTTACTGAAGTCGTCTCTTGTATATAAGGACGTTATATATTAGTACCTCATGTTGATCCACATTCAACCCATAACGATATTTGTAAAACATTTATACCTGTTATACATTTACACATGTAGACATTTATACATGCATGTAGTCATTTATACATGTAGATTTTTTTTTAAATCTAATTAAAAACCGATCTCTCATCGCTCCCGTTTTCTGATATGTCGCGTGGGAGATCTAACGAAACCCGCTTTGAGGTCACATGTGAGTGACCTCGTAGGTGTGTCTTTTTCGACCAATGAAAATGAGTCTTCGAAGATCTTGAAAGTTTATTGTGAGGTAAAGGGATGTAACTCATTTTATTTACGAAGAAATCGTCAGTCCTAAGAACCCATAAACTTTTTGATTGGCTTATTGATAGGTCGTTAACTCATTTGTATATCATTATAAATTCATAACTTCTAGTTCACTCAGATGTGACCTCAAAGTGGGTTTCGTTAGATCTCCCACGCGACATATCAGAAAACGGGAGCAATGAGAGATTGGTTTTTAATTAAATTGACCTTTTTTATACTGTTTGTTCTTCAAGGCATAACGGTATATGTCATCTAGTACAGAATATAATTCCACATTTAACCGACGATAGAGACCCTCTTGGTCTTGCAATGAGCTACAAGACGTGTACATGAACATATGTATGTGCCCTACTGATAATCCTTTGCATTTTAATGTACTTTATGTAGGGATTCTGTGGCGTGAATTAATACATATCGGCTATTTCATTAAAATCTTTCTTGTTTTCACTATATCTATCATTGAAATTAAAGAATTTGCAATTGTTTACATACGATTGTACCGTGTGACTGTGCAGCTGAACGATACGTGTACATTGAAATATGTAGTTCAAGATTGGTCATTGCCTGAGGGAGTTGAAAGATTTGTTTCGAAATCATTTCTAGATATTTAAACTGGGGCCGAACAGTTGCATATACAATTGCTTACATTCACTCAATTTGAACTTTTTAAAAAAATTAAGAAAACGTTTCAAGGAAAAACCCAAAAAAAGGAATTCATATGAATGTGCACCAAATGAATCATTCGGTAAAATCTCGACAGATCGTAGGGTAGCTCATGCAATTTGACGAGGTTTGCCGAATGCAAATACATTTCTTACTTATTCTATCAAAAAATGGAAAACAAAATGCCACCATCGTTATCCTTTGTTTTTTTTAGTTTAGTTTTTTTTTTTGTTAAGCTGACAATCCTGCCAGATGTTTATGTTTACATTATCAAGAAGTTTCACTGCTTTTTTTTTTAACTCAAGTTATAATTATATTTGTTTATTTTAGTAGACATTACGTTGTTGTCTGTTATTTTACGATTGCAAGATCAGACATTAGCATTTTCATTTTACATTTAGAATTAAGACGAAAACCATGTCCTCTTTTCATTTAACAGTTAAAAGATTGGCTATAAAACGTAAGATATAATATATACATATTGACATGCTATACCCAATGAACCGCTATTTCATACCTTATTGGTACTATTAACTCCCCTCCCCCTCTTTTCCAATTGCAAGATGTTACGCCGTAATTGGCCATTAGGTAATCGATACACACATTAATTACCTTGTCATTTATAGACTTTAAACGGTTTCTATAGATAATTATATATATTTAAAGAAAAATTAAATAACTGACAATATGCTCTTTTAAATCTTTCAATATGTAAAATGTTTTGGTCAAGGACATTAAACCAAAATACTATATAACCAAATGATATAATAGCTATATCATTTTACCTTGTGAACATAGAGATAGTAAAAACAGATGTGAATATTCATGTATCCGTTTCAAAATGACTCGGCTGGAGTCATGACGCAGAAATTAGGGTTTCTATGTGTAAAAGGATCTAAAAAGTGGCCTGACAAACATGGAGATCGAACTGAGGATATTATTAGACCGATCACATTGCCATCTCTACAAAGTCAGGATTCAAAACTTTATGAAAATCAGGTAACCATGATTACGTATCATTTCATTACTTGTCTACATTTTGTAGTTCCACACACCAAGTTGAAAATTAATTACTGGGCCATGTTTCAAGCGGTTTTTTTTTTTAACGTTTTCGTTTTTTTTCAAATTAATTGATTAATGGTTGTTTAAAGTCACTTTCAGCACTTATGAGCAAATTCGTGGCGGTAATTCTTCATTGGTCAAGGAAGCCGGTTAGAACGATCGACTTTCGGTATCAAATCTGACGATCTAGTCAACTATGATTGGAGTCTAGCGCACCTGCCGCGTGCGGAATTCGAACTCAAAACTTCATTGTTGACAAGCTTGTGATGCAGTATTGATCGAATGTTAGACCATTGCCATTGAGCTAGCTAGGTCTCTTCGTTTTTCAAATTAGACTATTAATTTATGTTTTATGAGCCTGCCAATTGATATTTTATCTTGTGTTTTATGTTGTGATGTTATGCTATTGTTTCAGAAAAAGGTAGAAGTTTTGGTACCATTAAAACGTTTAATCCCGCTGCAAATGTTTGCACCTCTCCTAAGTCAGGAATCTGATGTACAGTAGTTGTCGTTTGTTTATGTAATTTATACATGTTTCTCGTTTCTCGTTTTTCTTAGATTAGACCGTTGGTTTTCCCGTTTGTATGGTTTTACACTAGTAATTTTGGGGCCCTTTATAGATTGTTGTCCGGTGTGAGCCAAGGCTCCGTGTTGAAGGCCGTACATTTACCTATAATGGTTTACTTTTTTAAATTGTTATTTGGATGGAGAGTTGTCTCGTTGGCATTCACACCACATCTTCCTATATCTAAGTATTATAACTGATGATAAATGGATTAAAACAATCAGTTGATTTTTAAATGATGTTGCCTAATGGTAGTATTTCAAAGAAACTCGTCTGTTTAGTGTCTAACGAACTGTTCGCCTTTCTCTGATGGTTATATTCAAAAGGACTGAAATGTGGTATAGGAACTATCCACCAAAGTTCAAATAAAGTAGAAGTAATTGTAATTACTATGCTCGCATTGACATTCGTGATATATTTGCCACTGAACGTTAAACACACAACAACCAAGCGATCTTTATCATGTTTATATCGTGGTGTGTTGGTTTGACCATTTTTAACTAAACACTCTTCAAAACTGTTATATGACTTTTTTTCTGCTCTCTTCAAATTAATGTCACACGAATAAGCGCACACTTTGACAATTACTAACAGTGCGATATTTTTAAATCAGTTGAGAAAAATGTCAAAAGTTTATTTGTCGAACGAAAATAAATATATCATTACTCAACGACTCTAACAGAGATAATCAAATTGAATGTTGACCTTATTTCAAAAATCCATCCTGGCATACACTTGAGAATAAATAAAATAACATCTTGAACATACATCGATTAACAGCAGTCTAACAAAGCGTCCTCTTAGAATTTGTGAAATATTCAATATCATAAGATTTTTTAACCTTCGAAACAATTTTTGAAGACTCGAGTTATTAGATATTCCCAGAAAGGCGTGAACTAATCATTTTTCGGGGCCCTTTATAGCTTGCTATTCGATGTGATCCAATGATCTGTGTTGAGATCCGTATTTTTACCTATAATGGTATAATTTTTCAAATTGTGACTAAGATGGAGAGGTGTCTCATTGACACTCGTACCACATCTTCTTATATCTATTGATATTAGAGATTGCGTTATCTGTATGCATATAGATTACCATGAGAAACGTATTTGTAATTTACTCTTAGAGAGAAAAAAATATTACGATTTTTTTTTATCCGTCTCTTACTGTGACATTCGATCTAGTTTACTGATTCTTTATTATATCCCGTATTAAGATGTTTTACTTATCATACTAGTAACATGTCACTTGTATGTATGTATATAAGTACCTTATCAAGCTATGTTTTACCACATAGATTTTATGATTTACGCGGAAGCCTTAAAATAACCCAAAATACATTAAGTGGTCTTCAAACGAAATCAAGTATTATTTGTTCACACTTTTAATGTTACAACATGTATATATACTTTTCCGCTTACAAGTAACTGCATGTGTTATACTTGCTAAAATTCAAACAATATTTCATTTTATTGCTTTGAAAAATTTAAATTGTTTAGATATATCTTGACATAAATCAATAAAACTGCAAAATTTATAAAGTTAATTTTACTTATCTTGACGTTTCGCTGCTATGAATTACCGTATTAGTCTTAATTTAACGCTTCCAATGGCCGATTAAATTATGTTTTCTTTAATTACTTAATGAGAAAATATCGAAATAGGGAGAAATTTTAATAGTAATCTGAATTTTAAACCGGTTGACATGGATGGAAATTCTATTTTTTTTCATTTTTTCAATTGTATTTTATTTTTTATATCGATTTCTTCGTCTCACCTTATTATTTTTGAAGTGCATTCATTAGTCATAATACGGCAATTATGCATATTTTATAACTACTGATACTGCAGAACAAAAATAACATCGTTTTCAATTTCATCAAACGTTTATGGAATGATTTACTTCCACAAAGTACGGAAATCCACGAAGGTAAACAATTTAAATTTTAAATTGACAGGTTCATTATCTCAGCCTCGTTGTCATGCACTGACTGCTGACAAAGATCTTAAATATCATATTACATTTTTTATAAGTCAATTCAATCGTTGTTATAACTTATTCATAGTCCACAAAGAACTGTAGCCAGAGAAACAATACAAATTCAAAATGGCCGACATTGAGACGACGGATAGTTTTAATGTCGATTTACTAACACTGTGTTGATGGAAAGAGGGTATAAAAATGATGGAGATGATGGAGGACCCTATTTTAAGCATCCATGATTTGTACCCTCAGACGATTGGTCAGTCTGGGCCAATCACTACATTCATTCTTGAAGGGACTAAACTCAAAGTGCCGGAGGTAGGGATGTATACTCCTAGTCTTAAAATATTTTTTGTTTGTTTTTTTGTACTTAATTTTTTTGATGACTTCCTGTATTTTCGCTTTAAGAAGAGCCATATTTAGTTATTTTATGTCTTTTTAAATATGATTATGTGATCTCTTTTATTCTAAGAGTAGTAACATGACGCTCTGTTTCTGTTATTGCCATGGAACCTTTTACTCGGTTTGGATTTACGCGACCTCGACAATGTCGGTACGCTCGAAGTTATACCTAATATTTTATTATTGTTTATGGGCTAAGGGAAACGGTCGATGCCATAAAACATAATTAAAGATGCCAAAATTAAAATTTTGGTACAATAGACAGGCATTTCGTAAGATTTTTTTTTCTCAAAAATGTACCAAACTTTAAGAATCCTTAAAATACATGTACATCCTTTTGAACTGGTTATATGTTATATTGTTAAATATAATATAATATAATTACTCCAGATCAGGATAGATCAGGATAATGCTCTTCTAAACATGTTAAAACTAAAAACAAATCATATTCTGTAAATGACTGTACAAAGCCAGGGTCATGCGTTCCAAGAGTTCGGTGTTCGAGTAGTTTAAGTAGTCGAATTACTGTATCACTAGCCTGTCAACAGTGAGGTTGTGATTTCTAATCCCGCATGTGGAAGGTGTGCTCGCTTCCAAACTAAATTGACAGCGATTTTCAGATTTCCTAAATAAGGTCGTTTTTTCCCACGTTTTCCTATACCAATAAAAAATAAAAACTGGTCGCCCCGAAAGAGCACACCAGTGCTGAAAGATGCGTTAAACACCAATTAATCAATCAGTCGAGCATGCGTTTCATTTAAACCCGTCGGTTGCTGTATTTCATATTTTATACAGACTGTGGTGGATTCCCGAAAAAACATAAACGTTCTTTGCCGGATCCCTAAAAACCGTTAATTCCTGAGTTCCGATAGGTATAAATCTCGAATTCCCGCAAAAATGAAGGCCCAATTCCGATTTCCTAGCAAAACTAAAGGTTCAAACCCAACATCCAGAAAAAACTCCTTGCGCCACTCTCATATCAATAGTCACCAAGATCGAATATCTAGAATTTATTCTGTAAATCTGATATTAACATGATATTCATTAGAACAAGATACGCAAGATGTGAGTTCTTATCTTTTAAATTGTTTTGCATTTTTCATACGGGACTTTTTATAGCTTGCTATACATACTTTCCATTGGTGGACTTCGACTGTTTTCTGCTCTTTAGTCGGGTTGTTGTTTCTTTGACACATTCCCCATTTCCATTTTAAATTTCATGTATCCGTTTCGCTCTTTGAAAGTCATTTAGTGACTTATAGTTGTTAGCATCTTCAGCTAGATAGTGTTCTCATAAACTATTACGCTAGATCTTATTTCATATACATGCCCATACTTTTGTTTTCAGTATCGGCAAATGTCCTACACCAGTACTGGGCGCCCGAGAGAATCCGATGATGTAGACTACAATGTTAACCCAGACCCTGTACCTTACCAACCTCAGAATTTTATGTAAGTATGCATGCTTTATGAATGAAATAGTATTAAATAAACATTGTTTTGGAGCATTATGTGTCTTTTTTTCAGTCTGTGCATCTGTCCGTCTGTCCATTCGTTCGTCCGTCCGTCTGTACCACTTTACATTTGTAGGTTATTTTTTTTTAGATAAAGGTTTTAGTCCATGAACTAGTAGTTTTTGAAGTTGCAGTCCATACAACTAGACATATATAGTACACATGTTCCTTATAATATTTAATGCCAACTCCGAGTGTTGACCCTAGCTTCACCATCCACTGAACATAGAAATTGAAAGTGCGAGTGGGGCATCCATGTATTAGGGATATATGATTTAGCTTAAAGTTTACATATGAGGAAAGGTTATCTTAGCATGTCACAACTTCAATACATTGATACTAATCTGCAAGTAGGAGTTAATACAGTAGAAATTATATGTGCTTCAAAATGGAGCAGATAAACTTTGATGCATTTTATGATTTATTATTTGTATTCAGATTCAAATGCTTGTTCAACTGCGCATGTCATGACGAAGGACACAAGAAAGCTTTTATATTAAGCTTAAGACAGTACTGAATATACAGTTATTTGAAAAATTCCAAATAAATATTTTAAGAGATATAGCAGAAAAAATTTAATCAAACAGATATACCTTCAAATTAGTATGCTAGTTTTTGAAAATAATCTGAAATTTTTCTTTGCTTCTTCACTGTTTATTTCGATGAATTGAATACCAAACCATGTAATACAGAATAAGATTAAGTGTTCGACGTGGTTTACTTTTTATTATTTTGTGAGCTTTTTTGTCCTCTACTTTTTAAGTCCTCTTCCAAAAGTAAAATCATGTTCTGAAGTTATTAGTACAAATTAACTTTTAATTTTCACTTTCAAATTTCACAATAATTAAGAGAGTATGTTTAAACCTTTTTGAAAGAAATACTTGCCTTATTATATATTTGTATAGGATATCAAAATAACCGACGGGTACTTTATATCATTTTTCATAAGATTTAGTCTTTAAATCCTTACAAACTGGATGTCTGTATGTTATAGATGTTCTTTCGTGTGAAAGGATAACATAATTCACTCGATATTTTATTCAGTTCGCGATAATCAACACATTTACAACTGATAAAAGTCTTTTTATTGAAAATGACAATACGAGTGTAAATAATTCGATACAAATAATAAATTAACATTCTATATACTCTATATTTTATAATTTGGCAAGCTGGGATTATAAAAGCACGAAGGAACTCTTTAATTTGGCAAGCTGAGATTATAAAACTTTAAGCACGAAGGAACTCTTTTTGTGCTAATTTTTACATTCATACTATGATAAATATTAAATCTCAATTTTGCACTACTTCTGGTTCGAGGAACTCAGTTGTTGACTTACAAACGGTACAGTTATTCCATTGAAAGTAAATAGTCCAATTCAAATGTGAAAGAAACGAAACACAATTATCTTATCACCAAGATCGTTTGTAATGGATTGACATGTATAAATGGTTGTTTTGCAACAACATGTAGTACAATGCTGGACAATGATCGAAACATTTTCATGGCATAGCTCTTCTAATTTTGCCGCACCAATTACTATACAAAATTTTACAATACGCATTTTGGAAACAGCTGGCGGAAGCGTATCACTTGAACAAATGAGTGTTAGTGCAAATGCACGCACTAATTTTTGGCACAAAGGAAACTTACTTTTATTCCTTTTTTTTGGATTGAGTTGCGGAGTAGATGCTTGTCGATATGGAATTTAATCGGAGGATTAACTTGCAATGCTATATTCGAAATGCTTGTAATACATTCTTCGGTGACAGACATGAGCTCTAGTTGATAAATGATATAAAATGCTTTAATGATTCAAATCCCGTGACTTGCTAATATAAAGGCCTTGATATAGTTATACAATTTAAAGTACCATTGGTTATTTATTGATTAGTATTTTATACTTATTTATCAAATCTTTCATTTAAATACCTTAATCATTTAAATTGCTTGTCAAACTTGAGTGTCTTTTATTTATCTGTAGTTTATGCTTAATGTATACACATGTCTAATGTTTGCATACATTTAAACGTCTGGGGGTCTCAAAGTGTATACACTCTATCTTACGGAAGCCCTGGAGTGCCATGCAAAAAAAAAATTTCAACTTGTGCGCACAAGTTACCAACTTGCGCGCACAAGTTACTAACTTGCGCGCACAAGTTACTATCTTGTGCGCACAAGTTGAAATTTTTTTTTTGCATGGCACTCCAGGGCTTCCGTACTATCTCGACTAAATTTTCTGTTGTTTTAATTTATTTATGTTCAATTCCTTTGGTTTAAAAAACATGTATACCAAACCATGTAGTACATACTAAGATTAAATGTTCGACGTGGTTTACTTTTTATTATTTTGTGAGCTTGTTTGTCCTCTACTTTTTATGTTCTCTTCCAAATGTATAATCATGGTTTTAATATGTTCCAATGGTCAATTTCTTACTGCTGTGAATTGATTTAAATATATATACGAAGTTAACTTTGTTTCTGTGCTGCTTTCTCCTGAATTCAGTCAACTCTATCTCTACTAAATTTTCTGTTGTTTTAATTATTTCATGTTCCAACGGTTAATTTCTTACTGCTGAGAATTGATTTACATATATATATATATATACGTAGTTAACTAATGTTATGTTCTGCTTAGAATTCAGCAACTATAATTTTTACTAAATTTTCTGTTGTTTTAATTGTTTTAGGTTCCAACGGTAAATTTCTTACTGCTGTGAACTGATTTAGATATAGTTAACTAATTTTTATGCTCTGCTCAAGATTCAGCATTTTAAATTTTGTTGCTGCGAAAAAGCTGTTTAAGAAATGAACATTTTTATTTGTGCCGATTTGATTGAAGTGTGATGTGACATATTGAGTATTTTTTTTAGACTTGTGTTAAATCATGCAAGATAAACACAAAACAAACAGAAAAATATCAATTTCTCGTAAAAGAATGACCATTTAACTTCAAAGGAGGGGGTGTTTCTAAAAATAATATTCTGATTCCTAATTTATTGAGAAAAACAAATATTCTGGTCAAGCAGATGACAACAAAAAATATTCTTAACCCTTTATTCCCTCTACCTTATAGTGGTGCATTTGTAAATATTGAAAACAATAATTTGATTAATAAAGTTGAAAAACTAAATAAAAACATTTTTGAAGTTTTATTATCCAATTTCCTTTTCTTTCCTTTGTCTACATAAAAAGTTCAATATTACATTTATATCAATATTATAGTTCGCCAATACACCCGTAAGAACCTTCAAATGAACTGGTCTGAATTATTTTTAAACAAAATTTAGATCTTGAAGATATTTCAATATTGTTGAAGAATTTGATAATTTTCTTGTTTTGCGTAGTATTTATCTATGTTACAGTAACTGTATATACAAATATTTTATATAAAATGTCTCACGTTGGAATGAAAGATATACAAGGTACTTACATGATACTTTTGTATATTGTTGCATTCAAACAAACAGTCACTAATATCAGACTTTAAGAATGTTAAGAATGTTGTATTACAGTAAATGATATTACTTTTTGTTTCAAAGGTACAAACGGTAATAATTGATGAACTAATTATTAATTTTCATTTACTAACTGTCCTTTCCAATATATCTATATATCCGAAATGTTATTTAATAATTAATAAAGTTTAATAGATATTTAGCCAAAAGATAAACTTTGAAATGTCAAAAGGGAAAATTAAATCATGATCTTTTCCCTGTAAGCAACGTATTGATAAATTATGTTACTTGAATCAACAAAAAAAACGCATTATTGAAAAAAAATTATTAAAAATAATGCACCGGGAAATCAAGAACTATTAATCGTCGAACATACGTGAAATGAAAACTGCAATTATAATTGTTAAAACATTTCAGCATCTCTTAATTGCCTTATTTATAATGTATTCAAGATATTTTTCAAACTTACGACATTCTGTATTTCATACCAAAGGAAGAAACGGTAATTTCTGTCTTTTAAGTCGTCTTTACTAATACGTAGTTCATTGGTCTGATTATCACTCAGAGTGGAGTCTGCAAAGGACAATGAGCAAATTGTTGTTATGAAAATAACGCATACATTTTTCTTAATTCATTCCAATTTATTAGAAATTACCGTCCCTAGTATAAAATCTGTCAATATAATTTTATTTGATTTTTGATTTGTGATGTTTTAACGCCACTTTTAAGCACCGCTTTTGGGCTATTTTGTGGCGGTCAGTTTTTATCAGGTCTGTCGATATGTATGCAGCAGTAATTCTACAGAAGAAGCGTGCAGATGGGGTTTACAGAAAGATAAAAATGGACAAAAATTATACAAAATTTATTGAGGATGTATGTACTTAGGTGAGGTTTTGGAATTTTGTCGGACTCCTTGTTCTTTTTTTTAACATACAATACAATGTAAAATATTTTGACCCATAACATCCATTTATTTTTTAATTTAAGACTTAATATCTCATGAAAGGTCATTTACCAAAATTTTAGAAGATTCTTGATTTTCCTAATTTTGTTTTGAGACCCAAATAATACCAATGCAAATACAAGGTAAAAGTCCGAGTCAGCCTTTTTTCCGTCATATTTTAAATCTCAAATATCTTGAAAAGGAGGTCCATGACCTTTAATTTTTTTTAGCTATTTTTTTCCATAATGAATTCGAATGCTCTACCGGCTTTTAGTATCAATTTTAAATTCTTGATTTATTAATTTTCACCTAACCTCACCTAAGTACATCCTTCGACACAAAGGAGAGGGAAAATGGTTAAAAACTAAAGTAAAGAAATGGAAAGCCCCCATCCAGTAGTCTCATATTAAGCTTTTGAATCCATTTCAAAGTGTTGTCTTATATATGACAAACCTACATGTAAGAAAATATATTGTTATACGAAATGTTTAGTCCCCTGTCATTATAATCAATTGCTTGTGTTTATAATTTTTGTTGTTTGAGTGAGGCTTTATACTCGCTTACATGTTTTTGAATTTAATGTACAGCCGATGTAAAGAGATTTTATGCTCATGAGGCCATTTTGATCTGAATCTGAAAGTCTGAAGTTAAAACGATGAATACAATCATGGTCGAATATTTTGACCATCTGTCACCTGATTGTCAATTAGTGTTACAGCCAATTGCATTGGGTGTGTAGGTAAAGGTGATATATTTGGTTAGCTTATACTTGCATGCTAGCAGAACCGTGAAGTCATTATGAGTTAAGATATACTCCCCTCTTTTCGAAGTAGCCAAGTCTTACAGACAGATAGAATGGTTATCTATCAGACTAGTCTACTCTTAAAGGAGGTAAGTTTACCTAACCTAAGAATGAATTCACGGTTCAGGTAGCAAGGAATTTAACAAAAGATATTACCTTAATCTACACACTTAATGTAATCGTCTGCAAGACCTTTTCCTGACCAACAATCGAAATCTGTCATTCTCTTTTTGGTCATTTCGCTATTGCCTATATAAAAGCCGGTATGCACAGAAAAAATCCGAACAGACGTAGTTTCCTCTAATCTGTTCATTCTTTTTTTTTGGGGGGGGGGGGGGGGTATTAGTATTTGCAGATCGGTTCAGATCAAGATTGCCATTTCAGCATAACATTTATTTACTAAATATTTATTATCAAGTTTATGTTGGCTGCTTATGGATTGCAAATTAGCAAAACGGGTTCATGCATATCATGAAATTACTTTATTTAATGATTTCATTATTGGGGAGCTTGTTGGAGAAAGGAATTCATGCTAAGCGGGATACAGTTTGCATGATTGTTAGTTTGAACGGTATTGGTTCAAAACTATTTGTAAAGGGGTAAAACAATGAACGCATATAATTATGTCTGAACTTGAGTTATATCTATTGCTTTATAATTACGCAATAAGTCAATGAAAGAACATATGTTTTACTTATTATTATGTTACATTTCGTGGTACATGCATGTATTTATATATATATATATATATATAAGTCAACCAGATGGGAATACACATCATGTATCCATGTTATGCTCCATAATGCTCCATAATTGTCTATTTCATTTTAATTTTGTTCTGAATACGTTTTTCGAGATTTTTCGCAATGGAACGTACCTTGAAAAAGTTTGAGACTAGAATTTTATTGGTCGAAATTTCATTGGTCGAACCTGAAAAGAAGGTGGAAAGTAACATAATTACTCAGATCCCTTAAAGTGAAGTGTGGAAACATGATCTGTATGACTATCAGATTAAAAAAATGCCGATGATATAAATATTGCTTGCCCATACCATGTAGAGTACAATTTTTAATTTTTTTATAATGTATTCGTAACACATATAGGCGCCCGTATAGCTACCATGGTTTGGATTCTGAGTAAGTATAATGGAGTGCGTGATATAACAAGAAATTTTAGGAACTGAGGAACATGTGTGAAATGTAAATAGTTCAACTCGTGTCGATTTCACAGATGTCGATTTCGCAGTTTTAGCGCATCGTGGACACCTTTTTTTCTGATTTTGTTAAAAATATTGAAAAAGGAAAAATTCTAAGTATGTTATTCTTATTGTAAAATAAACTAAAAAGCATGTCAGACTATAGTGTGACTGAAAGGCATCATTTAGGTGCTTTGTATTTACCCACATTGTGGACGAGCATAAATTCCAACATTCATTTTAGCTGGGGTGATTATTCAAAAAGACGTTTTATTAAAATTACCGGAAAAAAAGAGTAAAACATGAGCTGTTTCTTTGAAGCATGCTTAACTTGGAATACAGGCATTCGTACTGTTTAGCTTATAACTTAGGGTAATTTCGTAGCTTTTATAGGAAAAATTATACTAGTAATCGAGAAACGCTGCTAAATCAAATGCAAGTTAAATGTACAAAATGTAAGGTCCCTGTTTTCCAATCATTTCGGAAACTATTACGATAGCCAAACTTTTAAATTGTGATGCATGTACACTATTTCGTTAACAGCATGTTAATTATAGTTTTTAATTTGATTGGAATTATATTTGATGTTTTTTTTTATAATATTGTTAAACGCATGAAATTTGAACATATGTCTTTTTCTATGTTTTTATTTGTTTTTGTGTGAGTCTTAAAATGGCTACAGAATTATTAGTAAAAGCATATATAAATTATGTACCGTCAAGATTGACTTGCATTATTGAATTATCAAAGGTTAAATAGTTATAATTTTAAATACACAGTTTAGAATTTTTTTCGATAGCCTTTCTGGATTTTGGGTCCTGAATGCTCTCCAAGTTTGTACTTTATTTTGCCTATTCTTTAATGTTTTTGATTTGAGCATTACTGATGAGTCTTAAAGTTTTATAGATGAAACGCGTCTATCGTACACACAATAAATATTTCTATCCTAATATCTAAGAGTCTGATACAGTAAAGTGTGAATTTGTTTGCGTGATGCTTACTTAAATGTATTTCGTATTTGTTTTTTCCGATTGAGGGGGGAAACGTCCACTTACGTAAATATTATCTAAAACAAATATGGAATCGGGGATAAAAAATTAATAAAAGAAAACCTCGTAAAAGGTTTGATACCGTATTAGAAATCAAGAAATTCCAGTACTTTTAAAGTATATGATACTATGAATAAAATTATTTTTATTATAGTTTTTTCATTTCATTTGAAGGACATAAATGTTAATGATATAAGCAACTGTATTTACCATCATTTGATCAGAAGTATAGATGTAAATTGTATCGTTCCGTCAGCATAAGTCAGCATTTCAATTTTCCCACGGACCCCTCTTTGGGTGTCGTATATCCATGTCTTACGATATGCATTATATTACAGGCTTTATATATTAGAGAGAAAAAAATACTGAAGTTGTCTCTTTAAATCTTATAATTGTTTGATTAAAAGAAAATATAAAAATTCAATAACACTGAATAATTTATGTATAATACAAAATCTATTATATATTGTGTAAAGATGGTTAAATGGGTTTATGTCACCAATGCAAACAAAGTCAAAATCTGAGCAAATAGAATGTAAATGGGATTTTTAAAAAATGCAATAGATTTTAATGAACGTATGTCAATATATTGTGCATTTGAAAAGTGGAACTTGATATAAATGGAGACAAGGTACTGGTGCCCCTATTATCAAAAAGAGAACAAATCATTAGTTGTAACAGGACGGCAACTGGTTCCTATAAGACAATCACAACCTACGGACAAGGTAATGCTTACTTTAATATGTTTCTACTGTTATTTAGGTCTTCGACATTACTGAAAAAAGTTACAGTTCCAAAACGTCACTTAGATTCGTTCGCTGGATATGAATATACCTTAGGAGCAAAACGTGGAGTTATTTTACATACAGATAGATATCAAGTAAGTGGAGTTGCAAATAGTCTTGTGATGCATCTCATTTCAGTAGGAATAAAAATTGATGCAGGTGTTACACAGCGTTTAAAAAAATCATTGAAATGATTTCAGATTAGCTCTTACGATAAACGTTGTATACCTTATGTCATACGTTTCCTTCTGCGATACTTATAAACACCTATTTCTAGACTAAGTGTTTTTCTGTGAATGGCATACATAATTTTGATATAATTGTGTTACTCTTAAGAATAATTTCCAATAAAACATGGACTCTTATAGAGTATAGAGTCCTGAGAACATTAATAGATGTTAATTCAGTTGATGTAAGCAGAATAATTTTTGCGTTTACTCTTTCATTCTTTTTGTTGTTATATAATTCATATTAGCGAATATTTAGGTTTAACATTTTCGAGTACAATTTTCTCGAGGATTAATTTATTTTTAATTGTGAGATACTGTCTCCCATTTGGAAAATATTACTGTTAAAAAATGGTAGAATTATTGCTTAGATGCTTTAAGGATGAATACACACATTGTTAAAACTTAAAACACATCACTACATGTCTTTACACTTGACTGAATTAATAAGTTTTACAATGCATTTGTTCACTTGAAATTATTCATTATTCATCATGATTGTTATTCTGGAACATATCTTTCTGTAAAAACGTCGTCCTGAATTCGTATCAACTCTTCGTCATCGGACATTTAGCAAGCAATTTGAAATTATATGCACACTAATCTATGTAAATACTTTAGTATATACATGTTTGCTATGTTAGAGCTTACATGTATTAGAATGCTCTCTTGTTATAATCTGTCATATATGTTTGTAGTTTCTTTACTTGTTACTCGACGTATACAAATACCATTGAATGTTTATTCTGCGATTAAGGGTCGATAAATTCAATTGGTGTATTATTGCCTCTTCCATTTCACACTTACATTAATGTTTTTGTATACTGTCTGTAATTCATTAAAAAAAAACCCACACGTTCAATTTTCATCTGATAAATTGTAAATAAATTATTAGCAATTATTAGTAAAAGGAAAAAGGACAACCTATTTTTTTTTTTAAAGTTTACAAATACTACCGAAAAGTACATGCTGATCTGAAATTAAACTATGAACTATCAAAGGTATCATCATACGCTATGTGAAAGTTGTATAATTATAACTTCGCAACCTTTCCTTCTTGACGTCTTCAAAAATTCTTAAACCTAATTGCAAAATTCATAATTTTATGACCTTTCATGGTATTGCTAATCGCAGTTTACAAGTGAATAAAATTCTTCATGGGTTTGGTACTCAATAAATCTAGATCGCATGAATTATTTGCAATATAATGAAATTCAAAACAGTGTGACTGTGGCCATTGATTGACACATTAAATTCATCCATTGACTGGGACAATTTACATGAACGTTTGTCTGTAACGACCACTTTTCACGACGTACCTACGATAGACATTTAAACCAAAGGTTTCTTAAAGCCTTTAATTATAAAATAATTCAAAAATTAATCAGGAATAACCTTTATGTTTTGATTTATATAATTGATATAAATCAAAACATCGTGTTATTTCTGATTAGTTTTTCGAATTACTTTATTAAGGTGTTGAGAACCTTTGGTGACCCCATAGTTTAATTGTCTTTAAAAAGTACATAGTGAGCAGTGGTCGTTACATACAAACGTTCACCTAAATTGTTCAAGTCAATGGATGAATTTAATGTGTCAATCAATGGCCACAGCCACACTGTTTTGAATTTCATTCTATATAGTCAAAAATAGTCATTTCCTTAGTTATTCCCTTTATGTGTTGCCCACTAAATGTCATCTGAACAATTAAAAAAATATATAACTTATAGTAAATCTGCAAGATAATTTAATGTTCTATATGACAGTATAGTTGGAATATAGAAAAATGACATGACAAATTATAGAATACAAAAAATGATGTAATCCTACCCCTACCCCCTCTCCCACACCAACCCAGAACCTCCTACATGTATCTGTAGAAAGCTTGCCTCTTCTTTCCTGTTATATCCATTAGACGCTTAACACATACGCCCCTCTAACACTGCGTTCTGTCATAGTTGACTTTTCTATTATTGCAGACAGATGGCGCTCTGAAGGTATAGTAGAACATGCTCACATTTGTATAGATGCTAGTAGAGTGTGGTTTTAAGTAAACGACTTTTATATTTCACAACACTTTGTGTTTTGTGAATAAATTGAATTGTCAAGGCATTACTGTTTATGGTTCAGATTATCGCGCTATTGAAAGATTCAGTTAAAATATTATTCACATTGGCAGCCGTCTTGAATTCGCAACGGCATACCGTCGCAATATTCATTCGAACATTTACCTTTTGATGCAAATTATTACCAACAACTTATATTTAATAGTTCAATGTGTTTTCAGTAAAATTTTACACTCTTCAAATCAAGACATGTATATGTCAAGCCCTCTAATAAATAGGCACAGAAAGTGTATGTTTACGTATTTCACAATTGGGTAGACCGTAGTTCAGGAGGATAACTCTTTAAATCAGGGATGCGTTTGAAAAAGTCTCATGTATGTATATTTTAAGCATTTACCTAAAACAGATTGGAAATAATCTATGTAACCTAGAAGCTTAGAATATATTTATGAAAATGGTTGACACAAACGAACTGATGATTTTGAGAGTTATTTCCCTTTACCTAGGTCCAACTCATTATTTTTTCTATTTAAAAAATTACTCATAGATTTACCTGATCCATAACAGTGATAGACCATACATACTTTGATCACATTTTATAATTTTAGAAAGATTCACAACTTTAACACGAAACATACCAATCAATGCATGCCTATAATTAAATTTTATACCACACTTACATGTATAATGTCATATATCATCTAATTCATAACACATTATTCATTTTGTTTTCTTTCAGTGGGCAGGATCAAAAACATTGGACTCGTAAGTATAGCAATTGTCGTATATGAGACTAGTTCTACTAGTCAACTCTGGGTCTGTACACGTGCATTATAATGGCAATATTCAGCAGCTATAATGAATGGTCAAAGATTGCATTTGATACTTTTTGAAAGTAGGCAAAGTTATATAAATATTTTAAAGAAGACAATGGAAACGAAAACAATTTGGGAGAACTTTAGTATTATCTAGTGTGTGAAGTAAAATATAATTATTTCATAAGTTAGTATTATATATAACGCATTTACATGAAAAAAACTAGATACTAATATCCTCAAGTAAATGGAAGAAATATAGTATATATTGCAACCGTGACTGTTTCTGATCATTTTCTTACATAATTGAAATTCATTTGAAAAAACAATATTAATTTCTATGTCATTTGGTATCTTGTGGAATGTTATCTCATTGGAAACCATGCCACATTTTCTTAATTTTATATTAACAATATTTCCCCCATTATTGTAGCTTGAGCCAGCGTGATAGACTAAGGGCCGAATTAGAATACATGGAAAAATTACGTGGCATAAAAAGACGACGTGAGGTTCTTCCTCATAGAGCACAACTCGATTTGTTAATGGGAGGCAAACGAGTGGACCTGACAGAACGGTAAGTGGTTCAACGTCAATTAGGAAGCCCTTTTTTTTTGCTTAATTTTTAAACTTGCTTTTGTAACATCTCAAATGGTATGTTAAGTAAGTATACACAAATAAAAGGGGTTAAAATTACACAAAAAAAATATTGTTTTAATTACGTTAAAAATATTGCAATTGGTAAAAAACAAGGTATTTGTTTTACTATTTCAATCTTCAAACGCTCATAGGGAGAAACTAAAGGTGATATAATAAGCTGATGTTATAGGGATATTCAAGGTGGTATACATATAGGGCAACCCCATACGTTATATTCATATCAATGGCTAGAAGTGGATGTAAAGGCTATTAATTTATGATTAAAAGCATGCTAATTTAAATGGAAAAATATAGAATAATAGACTCCACGCGGTAGTCTATAAGATTAAATTTTCTTTTGTAATTTTTCCAGTAGTATAATTATCCACCTTTATGATTTTAATTAATGCACATAATGGTCAACTCGGTATCGAAGGGGATTTAAAGATGAACTTTTTAGTTAAAAGATCTTTTATGTGTGTTTACAAACAATAGGTATTCTGTAACCCGTTTGATTGTAGATTGATAGAATATGTCACAAGGTTAATCCTGTAGATATACCTTGTGTCGACACAATTTGTATCTTTTTACCATTCACGTAAATACTATGAATATAAATTTTTAATTAGTTAAGCGTGTAATTCTGCAGTTAAGTTAATGCGTCACAAATTTAATCACTGCACGTTTGTATGAATGAAGACTTATATCATTAATGCTATCGTTGCATACTTCTACGTCATTAGGTCTTTGCATGGTGGAAAATTGTCTCATTGGCGACTATACCAGATCTTCTTATTCATAGAGATGTACAGGATCATTCTGAAATGTCCATCTGTTTTCTTGCTAAATGGAAGAATTTGTTATTTTCTCATGTAGCTTGATATACGGCATGATTGTTTGCTCATAGTATTAGATGCAGGGGCGGATCCAGTCATTTTAAAAAGGGGGGGTCCTAACCCAGGACAAAAGGGGGGGGGGGTGTTCCAATCATATGTTCTCATTCAAATGCATTGATCGTTCAAAAAAAGGGGGGGGGGTTCCAACCCCTCGGAACCCCCTCTGGATTCGCGCCTGAGGTGATAACCTTTTGTTGCTTACATCCACTGTAATGTGGACTCTGGTGTATAGTTATCTTATTGGCAATCAGTGGTGTGTCAAGGGGGATGTATTGGGGGTTGTAACCTCATTTTTTAGACAACTTATAAATGCATTTGTATGGAGACATATGGTTGAAAACCCCTTTTTATATCGCTTGTATGTGTTGGAAGGTGTAATACCACCATTGATTTTCCCCTATTAGTCTTTGTTAAATTTGCACTTTTCAAAAAAATGTGCAGAGTTTATCCTTGTTTCAAATGAATAAATACTTGGCATGAGTAAAGTTTTATCCTGTCCAGTTCTATAGAAAAAAAATTCACATAACATTTCATTGCATATAAGAAAATAACCATCATTGGAAGTTAACCAATCAAATTTCTCTCCTTATTTTATCTGTGTACAAGGTTTAGTCACCATGTTACCTCAAGATTACAATTTTTTTTTATAGAAATCCCAAATAAAAAATAATGGTGTTTTGAAATACCCAAGACATATGTTTATGACACAGAAATGGTTTTACTGCAATAAAACGTAGGATTAATTACCTACAACTGTCAAATTCAAGGGAATATTTTTTTCGACCTACTTTCGTACAACCGGATGTGACATACCATGATTTGGTGGTATTACACCTTGGAACCACCTTTAAAAATGTTGGGATCTGCGCCTGGGCAATTATACCACATCATCATATTTTTATATTGATAATTTAGAAACGAGTTATTGGCCATGTTCACTCTAGGGACGCTTATTATTGGCCATGTTCACTCTAGGTACGCTTAAATAGGAATGGCACACATATATTAAAAGCTAATTAACATTCGAAACGGAAAAAAGACTGCCTTGTGCTTAAACCGGGGCAAAACGGCCGACGTTGGATAAGACAAAACGACAGACGTTGGACAAGACAAAACGACTGCCTTGTGCTTAAACCAGGACAAACCGACAGACATTGGACAAGACAAAACGACTGCCTTGTGCTTAAACCAGGATAAAACGACAGACATTGGACAAGACAAAACGACTGCCTTGTGCCTAAACCAGGACAAAACGACAGACATTGGACAAGACAAAACGACTGCCTTGTGCTTAAACCAGGATAAAACGACAGACGTTGGACAAGACAAAACGACTGCCGTGTGCTTAAACCAGGATAAAACGACAGACGTTGGACAAGACAAAACGACTGCCTTGTGCTTAAACCAGGATAAAACGACAGACGTTGGACAAGACAAAACGACTGCCTTGTGCTTAAACCAGGATAAAACGACAGACGTTGGACAAGACAAAACGACTGCCTTGTGCTTAAACCAGAACAAAACGACAGACTTTGGACAAGACAAAACGACAGACGTTGGACAAGATAAAACGACTGCCTTGTGCTTAAACCAGGATAAAACGACAGACGTTGGACAAGACAAAACGACTGCCTTGTGCTTAAACCAGGACAAAAAGACAGACATTGGACAAGACAAAACGACTGCCTTGTGCTTAAACCAGGATAAAACGACAAATGTTGGACAAGACAAAACGACTGCCTTGTGCTTAAACCAGGATAAAACGACAGACGTTGGACAAGACAAAACGACTGCCTTGTGCTTAAACCAGAACAAAACGACAGACTTTGGACAAGACAAAACGACTGCTTTGTGCTTAGACCAGGACAAAACGACAGACATTGGACAAGACAAAACGACTGCCTTGTGCTTAAACCAGGACAAACCGACAGACATTGGACAAGACAAAACGACTGCCTTGTGCTTAAACCAGAACAAAACGACAGACTTTGGACAAGACAAAACGACAGACGTTGGACAAGACAAAACGACTGCTTTGTGCTTAGACTAGGACAAATCGACAGACATTGGACAAGACAAAACGACTGCCTTGTGCTTAAACCAGGACAAAACGAAAGACATTGGACAAAACAAAACGACTGCCTTGTGCTTAAACCGGGACAAAACGACAGACTTTGGACAAGGCAAAACGACTGCCTTGTGCGAAACAACTTCATAGACCTTTGACACGACAAAGAGATTGCTGTGGCCCTGAAATTGTCTGTTTATCTTCGATTTATGTTTTTTTTAATCACTCCTTGTTAAACTTTCTCACCTCTCTAGCGAAAAAAAAAAATCTTTACAAAATAAATTTAGTGAGTGACTTACATGTGATAAAGTATGATAATACAACATAAGTTTCAATATGATTTTCTTATTCATATTGTAGATTCGACATTCAAAGGGAAATACAAAAGCTGAAATCATTAATAATGCCACAGAATGCACGTGACTTGTTCCACGGGAGAGGTTTCACGTTACCAGAGTGAGTATAATATCCCATTGTCATTAAATACATTACGTGTTTAGTTGGATTGTCGTTTACTTGCGCTAGCTGTCTACTATTCCATGTGCTGACTTTTGTCATTTATTTGCTGTTCTAACAAGGCCCAGTGACATATATTCCATATATTGAAACAAAAAAAACTATCAATACATTCAGAATATAATTGCTGCTGATGATGATGATGAGAGGAACTAAAAGTACTAAAAAACGCTGATATGAAATCTTGCTCTCTTACAAGATAATATCGACATGATCCACTTACACAATATTCAGAACATTGCAACTAGAAACCCAATCAAAGAGGTCGACCGGAAAAGGGGGGGGGGGTCGATAAACATGATGATCAACGAGCATGATGAATATGCATTTTATTTTTTAACTATGTGCACATCGATTTATTGAATGATTGTTGTTTTTTAACTTCATTTACAGCATTTCTGACAATAATATCGGTCAATTTCTATTTGTGGTGGAATCCATAGTTAACCACCGATCTTTGACAGGAAAACTGGCAATCCTGGCTAATTAAGACAGAAGTCGTACTTCCCCGTCACGTATGTTGTTGAAACTCACAACCTCAGTGTTGACATGTTAGTGATACAGTTCATGAAATGCTTATATCAATTGGACCCCGAGACTCCCAAGTTAACATCGAACTTTACAGTATATTTTTATATTTTCAGTCAGCATGCATCATTAAAGCCAAGACAACAACCCACTTTAGATTACGAAGATGATGACTGTAAGTAAAGATCAGGCTTCGATTTCTAAAATCACCGGTTTGATCATGACTTTTTTTAATTATTGAAACAAAATGAAAACTGTGCAAAACCGGGACACAAATCGAGGTTTTGATTTAAAAAAAACCTTAAGCTAGATAGAAAATAACATAGATCTGTGTGCTTTTTGTTATCTAACTTGATAAAAAAATACTCGAACTTAATTTCTATTAGAATTCTATGCTAGTGCCCTTTTAATATAATACTATCTTAAACCAATGGCGATGATAGTTGTTAATCAGTTGGAGAATGATGTCTTATTTTTATACAAGTTGACCAACAAGACCAAATTTTACAAACTATGCGGAGTGTTGAAAGATATATGGAGGAAAGCCAAAATAGCTTCATTCCTTTCCAAAGTGGGATTACCGCCCTTTTCCCTCCTGCGTGTGCCTCCGCATTAGTCTGAAATATGCTTAATGACTTTTACCTGTGTGTTACGGAACTCATGAACGGTTGCTTTGTAAATTCTTTGTATTTTTTATATAAGGTTTTAAAGAGTTCAAGATAATAAAATCTGGAATTGTTTTGTATTTAAATCGCGGAAATAACCTTTTCGTGACATATGTGAACGATGTCAAGCGAATATTTCCAGGAATAAAAGTACAATATCTTTCTCTAACTTTTTTTTTTATGTATCTTAGAAAGTTTGGCTTTTTTGTTTGACGTATGTCCAAACTATGAGGGTCTGGATTTATAATTTAGTCTTTTAGATAATTTTTCTCTATATTTGCCAACTGTTCGCCATTCTTTGTAGTTTATCATAAAATTACCCTCTTCTCTTTTTTTGCTTATTTTTCTGTTCTGTCGTTTTTTCTGTCCTGGTTCCCAACATTTCCTTTTCTGTAAACCGCGTTAAGACCCTGTAGTATTCAGACACGTTAGTCATTTTGTGGCTTATTTGATAATTGTTTTAGTGAAGTTGTTCTTAATCAAACCCTATATTAAAAAAAAATGATGAAGTTCCGTTTACAATCCGGACGTCCTAACTACAGATTCTCAAAAGATGATTTCATGTTTATATGTAGTGATTCTTCTTCATTTCAGTATTTAGTTCTGCACCTGCATCTCTTCAACGTCTTCCAAAACACACAATTGATACAGATATTGGTTTCTTAAAATCTAGAACAAACATCGGAAACAAACGAGCAAATGAGAGCCAATTACCACGAATTAGTAATAGATCTTCGACTATAGGTACTTACAGTTGAATCAAATCATTTGAGTGGTGTGGTTGTATCTAATAACACTGTTTTTTTCTGCTTTTGCATTTTAACACTTTCTTCCTTTTCTAAAAATAGACTATACATAGCATGTGAAATGAATGCAAGCAATAACAAAATGAGTTGAGATGCTGCTTATCATCTTCGTTCAAACATCGATAATATATTTTATTACTGAATGAGTCCGATCTGATTGGGCATGACTGCAATGGCAACGTTATTTAGGAATGTTCTATGGAAAAACCAATACTTATCGATATAGTGTCACGTGATAACTTTATCGTAAATAGGCATCATGAAATCAAAGTTGTCAAAAAACATTCTAATGTCAATCGGTGAGTTAAAAAGTTTATGAAGAAATTTATTCACATATACCTCGAACATGGTGACATAAGTGAAGTAACTCTAGCTCAAATTTTGTCAATCGAAGGTTATATATTGACAAGATGATAAAAAAAGATAGTATAAAACTTTTTTATCTTTGAAATTGAACCTCCATGCATTATGTTGTCGTAGCAGCCATGCCAAAACAGGTTTATATATACATATATATATATATTATGCACTTTAGATAATAATTCGTTACATCTTAAACGTGTCGTCATTCATTTACATATCGAAGGCTAAACAGTTATATGTGATTGAAGCGAATTGAAGAAGCATTATATTTTCAATGTACGACCGTTATTATCACGTGACTTTTGAGAATGATATAGTATTCGAGTAAATGATGTTCAAAATTGGAGGAGAGATATTTTAGGGTGAGTAACCAATTATAAGTAAATTAAGTGAAAGAGAACTTCTGGGTTATTTTTGTAATCTGATTTTCTCAAGTCATGGGCGCAAAATTGACGTGATTTATCGGTTTTATAAAATATTGTATACAAGAATAACAACAATACCAAACTCCAAGACAATTCGAAAAGGAGAACTCCATAAAAAATCTGACAAAACGAAAGATAGCAAACAATAGAAGAAATATCCCAGGTCAAACCTTTATGTTCAGTAAAACAACGACTTTATCGAAATTATCTATATTCAGGCCTAACCCAGAAATACTCTTTAATGGGTATGTGGATTTAATCAATATACGGACATTAAACTTGTTCTAAAGAGTTTCGTTTTATTTGGTTGAACTTAAAAAGACGGTATATAATTAGCTTTAATGTATTATTATTTCAAAGAAAACATCATACCGAAATAAAATTAATAATTTTCATATTGTGTAAACACAACAACGTTAAACGTGCATTAATCATCATAACCTATTGGAATTTAACTTGATTGGGTGTGGCTGGATATAAATCGAGGATTATGAACATCAAAAGCGTAGACTGAGCAACACAAACTCAATCAAAAACCGGAGAAGATCTTAAATAGTCCAGAAGGGTAATCATCCCCAGTTCAATTTTGTTTCACAGGATTGATCGAATAAGCATTGATGAATACAGGAAACAGTTGTACACAGCAGCGTTAGCAAAGGTACTATTTCTGTACCAAAAATGTAGTACTGGAAATCTACTTTTAATATTCAGTACTATTTTGTTACTTTAAAATTATTGTAATAGTTAGGTATCTGTATTTAACAGTACTTCATTTGTGCTTGAAATTTAAGTAATACAATATTTCTATTAATGTTATTACACCGTTAAATTTTCAGCACTTTGAAAGTTTGTCTATTTCATATCTCTTAAAGTTATGATTTTCAAACATGGAATATTGGGATCACTGTGGATATTTTTTTATACCAAAATGTTTAGACAAAACAAGTATTATATAATACAGGTACCTAAATATCAAATAATTTTAAAGTAAAGAAATAGTACTTAATATTAAAAGCAAATGTCTAGTACTATAGATTTTCAGTACAGAAATAGTACCTATGCAAAAGTAGCAGTGTATACAGCTGCTCACACATATCATTTAAAACAACTTACTTAGCCAAAGATGATCTCCCGATATACATGTGAATCCCCTTAAATGAATCGAAATCAATGGGTAGATACTCGTAAGGGTGAAGTAGCATTTGCAAACTTTTAGAATTTTGGATCCTCAATGCTCTTCAACTTTGTAATTGTTTGGCTTTATAATTTTATTTTACATGAGGGTCACTGATGAGTCTTATGTAGACGAAACGCGCGTCTGGCGTACTAAATCATAATCCTGGTATCTTAGATAACTATTGCAAGCATCATTATTTTTCTTCTTTTTATTGAATATCCCAGGATTGTGTATCAATATCATCTACATCCATTCAAGTTAAATTAATCGAGTAATAACTTAATGCTATCATGTAACATACGAGCACTAATGTTTGAGGCTGAGAGTGAACTTTAACAAAAATGTGTTGTTGGCCCTAATAGTGTTTGGATTCAGATCGAAATGGAAAAAAAAATGTACAAATTATTTAAATGGCAAGGTCTATAATAAATGTCTGATATGTTTTGTTACAAGACACTTTAAGTACTTTAACAAATACCCCTCTAAATAACTCACTTGAGTTAGCATTTACTAGTGTCCCAACTTAGTCTGGACCTTTACTGGAAAGACAATATATTTAAAATTTTATGGTTATTTGACACTCGTCTTTCTGTTTCGAAGATGACCAATTCTTTTTTTTATAACCAGTTGATGGATTTTTTCTTACAAATTAAAGTGAACTCGACTCATATCAAGATGAAAATCATGTAAATACAAATTGATTTTTTTAATTTTATATTAAAAATCTATTTAAAAGGAATAAAACTAACTCAAATATTCCTCTCTCGCCACTTTAGAACAAATGTCCAAAGAGAGACATTACTGCTGACATCAAAAAGGGAAATACAGATTCTGACGATATAGTATCTGACTTTTCTATTTGATATCCTTTTAACAGATAAACAGCAATTGAGAATACAGTAAATATTTAGACCTGGTTAGCGACATTTACACCCCCTAATGTTAACATTTCGTTGATGTATGCATTCGTTCTGAAACCAAACGTAGTGTGCGATATAGCTCACCAAATCACAGGCATGACATTTCAAAGAACTAAAACAATCGTGTTGGTTTTATTTGTGAAATAATATAATGAATGAATGATTAAAGAAACTTAGAAATCATATTGCTAAAATTCAACATTAAATCATGAAATATTTTTCATTTTGTTTGGAAAAATTTACAACTCACCAGGTGCTTTTTCTTTCCTCATTCAGGCCTTGGTTCATCGTCTCCAGTTTTACTGTCCAAAGAAAAGCGCACAGTTGATCAAATTAAAGCTAGAATAAGCATACCAACAGGTTTGATCTTATCAAGTCGTTCATAAAAAAAACTTTGACATTTTGAACTTTAAGAAAGAAATGATTGATCATGCTGTTTGGTTGATGCTAACGCCATATGTATAACTTTGGTGATGGCAATAAATATATTTTTTATGTATCATGTTGTCTTTGTATATTGTTTGATTGTTTTCACTTTTTAAATTCTGCTTTTAAGCCTTAGTTTTACTATAAAAACTTGCAGCAACACATTCCTAAAGTACAAAATACTAAATCTAACCTATAACTGTCTTTTACTAATGACATAGATATCATACTTTTATAAGTTATGGATGTCATGTCATTTGTATAGACTTTTTTTTTTTTATTGAAGAACAATGCAATAGATTAAATAGAATTGTGCACAAATATCGGGAAAATTTTGTTGCAATGTATGTGTATAAGCTTTTTCTGTATTTTTCAAGTCGAAATGAAAGTCATCATTGGAACGTAATAAGGAAAGACTAAGACTGTTAATTTATTGTAATAAATCAAATATCTAAAATTAAAAATCGTTTGTATGATTTTTTCATCTGAATTTATCAATTTTTAATTATACGCCCCTTATACCTTTTGAAAGATTTCGAAAATATAGATGTAACGTATTGGTGTCAGGTTGACGTAACGCATCAAATTGCAAACTTTTTGTTTGGAGTAGATATACTTAGTTAAACAGTTTGATATCTTCGTCCTCGAGTTTTATCACAATCTTGTATTTTATACTATTATTTGCTGATTTTTTTAAATGGAATCACGATATTAAAATTTCTGTTACAGTTGTAGATCTAAATAAAATCGGTCATTTGTCGAACAAGAGAACAATGTCGTGTATGTATATAACGCATGCGCACATTAAAACAATGATGACTTCAACGCACGAGATTTTTTACGTTCTTGTTTTTGATGTGGAGTGTCGCATATTTGTTTAGCTCAATATAACACCTGCTGTATGCTTACCTACTAGTAGATTGAACTAAACATTCATTTAGCTCTAGTTTATCAGAAGAGAGCAGAAAGATATTAAGTCGTATATTTTGAATGTAGTTGATGGGAAATCACCACTATTCTCAAAAGTGCAACAGTTTAACCCAGGAAGAGTTGAAAGATTTTCCGAAGAAGGACCATGGACACCACGATCAGTGATCCGGTCAGGTACATTTGTTCCACACTTTCCAGTATTGTGAAACTAATCAGCATTGTGTGCAGCATTATATGACGGAAGTGCTTTTCCATCTAATTTACAAACAGTATTATATGACGGAAGGGCTTTTCCATCTAATTTACGAACAGTATATTAAGTTCTTTTCTTTTGATGTACAAACAACATTAGTGTTATGTAAAGTCGTTGTGAATTCAAGAAATGCAACAGCCTTCAACTATGTTTTTTGTAGAAACCTTTTTTAACAAACAAATCCATATGAAGCTGCCCCTCCAAATTATAGTCATATTGCATATTCTTGTTTGGAAGTCCACTAGCTTTTGTTTGAAATTTGCTTTACACGGAGAACACCTTATTTCAGGATTTACAGTTGTATATACGTGAACGCTTTGCATTTCCTGGATATGTCTAGTATCATAGTTCTCTATTTAAAACTATATATTATGCAAAAGAATCTGAAACGTCTTATGGGAGAAAATATCAATGTATTTTGTATACACTTAACTATGACAAATAAGTAAGTGTACTGCCTTGTTTGTCTAACTACTACGCATTCGTCCTTCCGGTAATCGAATATCAAGCTCTTTAATAATACATTAGTAGGGTAATACGATGAAAGAATTTTAAGGAAATTTCGAGTTGTTATAGAAGTCTCTGTGACGAATGTTTATTAAATACTTATATGCTATTTGAAGCTGCATATTTATCTCTTCTTATAATTAAGTGCTGTAAACGAGCATAATCTCAATTCTAAAAACGTAATTTGGTTTCAAAGTTAGCATTTGTACACGTATTTAACTGAAAACTGTACATACGTTTCAGTGTACCAGCATATTCAAAATGAATGAAAACGAACACTTTTTCTTAATGTAGGCCTGTCTTTCTACCTCAAATAAACATTATATTAGATTTATAAGTTACTTTCATCTGCTTTGCACAGAGATAGTTTGGTTATCTTTGCTTAAATCACTGCCTTATCAGCTCCATTACAAGTGCTTATAAGTTATCAATAATAGCGCTGAAAGATGTAAGTTTTCAGCACGTTTGAACTTTGCTTGCATTTATTTGTATAATGTACATACATGGTTAATCCTGTTTGGTGCAATTTTTGGTACATCAGTATTGTTTACAACATGATTTTGATGTGATTTTTATTCAGAGCGTGCAGGTTATTCTGATATTCAATTATTTTTGGGAAAGGGTAAACGTATTTTTTTTTACAAATTTCTGCAAGAAAATAATCCTATTTCATTTTTTTTTTATTTTTACTTGTATATTTTCCTGGTGCTATGTATAGAGTATACAATTATCAGACTTTTGTTTGTTCTAAAATTATGTTTAGATTGATCATTTCGACTACAGTTTTGTAACGAATGATTTATAGAATAATTTTGTATTTTGATGAATTATTCTTCTTGTGATTCTCGGTTGTCATTACTTTTAAAGACTTTATTTGAAATTGACTTACTTGTATTGTAAATCTTTTTTGTTGAGTATTCCGTTAGTTAAAAATCTCAAAGGTAAATTAAGATCATAAAAACGTTAAAATCAAACGTTATCGACATATAGAACATGCTCTTGACTTGATACTGTCATTTTCCGAGGAAAAATTAGGAAAAGGTTGATAAAACATGGGTTTATAGCTAGATAAACCTCTAACTTGTATACAAGTAGATGACATTTCCGTTATATTGACAAAATTGGAAGAGCAACCCAAAACAGACATAAAAAGTAAACGTGACAATATTCGGGATCCAGTAGTCAAAACTGTGTATACAGTCATAACAGATTTATACATGTATGCTTGCCTTTACAAGTAAACCACAAGAAAGAAGTAGAATAGTCCTTGTGGTAGCATTTCCTTGTGTCAACAATACGATATTGAATTACTGTAAAAGAAATGTGAATTCAAAGACCCCTGTTTTAGTAATGTTATTGAAGACTCTAGAGCAAAAAAAGGTCAATAGGAGAAAAATAAGAATGATAGATGGACAATACGTAGTAATAGAAAAAATTGAAAGACGATGTCGAAGGAATGAGAAAGAAAGAGAGATATGTGGATATATATGAATTGACAAATAAATTCTGCATTGCATTGTGGAATGTATTATAAAATCTTGTATGCCTTTAAGAATATTACATGTATACAGAATGGTATTTTAGTTAACTGTGTGTATCAACATTTAATGTTGACGTGTGTGTCTTCGTTTTATTGTCAACATTGTTTGTGAACACAGTTGTGTGTTGTAGTGTTGATATGAATAAAATTATAGTTCTGATTTAAACAGGTAAATCTGTTCTTTTTGTTAATAAGCATGACCTTAATTCTGCTTATTACACAATTGCAGCTTATTAACACTTGAATGCATTCAAGCATATACCTTTAAGATTTCTTCCCAACACTTTCTACAGGTTTAAACTTCGTGTTAATATTAAAATAATACGGTAATGCCAATCAAGTTAACATGTATATTTTATATTAACCCATTTTCAAACTCAATACGTCTCGAATAAATGAATGTGACATTAAAACGAGGTATAAAAATGACCAAAAGATAAATACCTGGAATAGATAACTAAATGAGTAGTGTAAATACAGATGAAGAATAACGATCGATTTGGCATTCTGTGTAAGTATACATTAACAATTATGAAAGTTAATAACCATTTATGATATTTGTTTGCATGCATTCATTTCATTGCATTATTTATTGACTTCTGAAAGTACTGTGGTTCTATTTTCTTAATTACTCGTACTAATAGCATGGTCGAATTAGTCTAGTCTTTTTCTTTGCATTTTATACTAGTATATAAATATATATATGTACTGCAGATAGCAGCAATCAATCAACTAAATGCTTAAGATTAAATTTATATAAAAAAATATTGAAATGCACATTGTTTTTGTATTTAACTTAGAGGTTGCTTGAATTAAATGGATACGAAACTGAGTATGAATTGTGTTAGCACAGGCAATTATTAAAAAATAACGGGTTATAAGTGACTTATATATTTCGTAGAGGTTTTATTTTTGAAGAAATTGGTTTCATTGTTTTGCCTGTCCTTTAATATCAGTTACTCAATCACGTTGCATTTTCGACCACATCCGGTCTAGGAAAATCAACGACAATAACTCGATGCATAATTATTTTACGTTGTTTACACACAATAGGGATAAGATTAAATGCTAATTTTACGCAGAAAAAAAAAACAAAATTGTTTATATAATTGATGTGATTGTCCAAACGAAGCATGGATATTCAATATTATATCCTTTCATTATGTAGCAGTCTATGGCATTTCGATCCGATAACTTATAATAAAGTTAATTTTCACTTTCGACTAATTTCAATATCAAGTGAATAAAACAAAATTCTTCGAACGACTATTCTTTCGTAATATTTAATTTCAAATCCAAACGAATTCTTTAGGGCAAATATTTTTTTCCCTGACAAAAATAGAAATTTTTATAGTAAAAGATATTTTTTTCTAATTATAATTGATTTAGGCATGACACCCGCTTACCTCCGACGGTCAAGAACAAATATACATCAGAAAGATAAATACTACACAGGTTTCCCAGACAGTAATGCACAAAAAGGACTGAAGTAAGTAGTTTTAAAATATTTTTTTCGGATTGTACCTTATTGTGATTGGTTAATGCATCGCTGACGTTATTTTGTTTTGTTAAAATATCTCTATCTTTATTGTGATTGGTTAATGCATCGCTGACGTTATTTTGTTTTGTTAAAATATCTCTATCTTTATTGTGATTGGTTAATGCATCGCTGACGTTATTTTGATTTGTTAAAAGATTTCTATCTTTATTGTGATTGGTTAATGCATGGCTTACGTTATTTTAATTTGTTAAAAGATCTCTATCTTTATTGTAATTGGTTAATGCATCGCTGACGTTATTTTGATTTGTTAAAAGATCGCTATCTTTATTTTGATTGGCTAATGGGAAAATGCTTAAGAAATTCGACGACCAAGTAAAAATAAAGTCTTAACAATTGGCTGTATAAGGGGAACAATACATTTAAAAAAATCATTTATTGATTTAAATTGCAAATTTTATTTGAATCGTTTCATTTTTGTCTCATAACGCACCCACCAAGGGTCAAATAGTTTCGTGAACAGGAAGACGTGTTTAATAGATATGATGTAATTGAAAATAATTTCACACAAACCTAAAATGAAGTTTTTTAAGAATATAGTTATGTCATTAACGAGAACTTTTCGTCTGATTTAGGGTAACTCCAAAGAGTGAAAACGTAAAACGAGTAGACATTCCATCGGCAAGCCAAACGCCACGGTTACCACACGATGTTACAGAGGAGACACCAGGACCTTTAGAACCAATGAAGGATCCATATCCTTCGGAAATAGATCTCAAAGCTGATCTGTACGTAATAAATAAAGTTATACTGCGCATTCATTTATTTTCGTGGGTACCAATTTTCGTGGTTTGAAAAACACTTGCATATTCGTGGATATTTAATTTCCAGGTTTTGTCAAAGTCTGCATTCACTTTTTTTTTAGAAAAATGTGCAATTCGCTGAATATTTAAATTGGTAGTTTCCCTGTACCCACGAAATCGATGAAAATTGGTATTCCAACGAAAATTAATGAATCCACAGTAACTTATTATGGTTATAATCTTATGAAATTATTTAATAATACATGATTTATATTAACATGATAAACAAACATAAAGAAATGAAGAAACGTAGATCTTATTTTCATATTTGATTTGTGTTCATAGTAGTCCAAATAATTATGACGTCTTGAAAGGCTATTATATTTTTTTTCTTTGACGCCTTACTTCGACTCGTCAAAGAAAAAAATTATAATAGCCTTTCAAGACGTCATAATTATTTGGACTATGTTCATAGTAGCTCTTTGATTGTTTCAGTAAATTTCACTTAGAACTTATTGTATGAAAATCTGTCAGTTGCTGAATACATACGGTGACCATTTATATGTCTTTTGTATATTTACGACTTATGTGGATGTAAACGATTTATCTTGTACATCGTTCATTAGGCCCTACCAACTTTTTGACTTAAATGCTTTAAACACGTGCCTGTGTCTGGTCTGAAATCATGCCACTTCTCCAACTTTTCAAACCTCGTTGAGCAACGGAATGTGTTTTGCAAATCAGAAATAAAATTAACAGTGGAAGTTATGGTAAAAAACATTCCTTCTACTTAGTCACTTCTGTGTATGCCCAACAATTCTTGATTGTTTAACATCAAGATATCGGTAGACCCGCCTAAATTGTATAAGTTCTGAATGTCGTTTGTTGATGTGTTACCTATTTATTTTTCGTTCATTTTTTGTCCTTAAACTAGGTCGTTAGTTTTCTAGTTTTCTAGTTTGAATTACATTTGTCATTTCGAGGTCTTTTATAGCTGACTATGTGGTATGGGCTTTGCTCATTGTATTAAGCATTACGGTGACCTATAGTTGTTTATTTTTGTGTCATTTAGTCTATTGTTGAGAGTTTTCTCATTAGCAATCATACCACTTTATTGTTTTTAAAGACTGGATTAGAAATGAGTTCAAAAACCATTAAAGTCGTACGCGTTCTGAATGGCTCTTTGAGCTTATGCTGCCGAAAAGTAAAATCACAAAAATACTGAACTCCGAGGAAAGTTCAATCGGAAAGTCCCTTAACACATGGCAAAATCAAATGACAAAACACATCAAACGAATGGACAACTGTCATATTGAATTACACAATAAAATTTATTCACCTGTTTTCTTTACAGTGCGGATGATGAGATTGAAGCTTTAGAAACAGCCAGAGACAGACCAACATCTTTACTTAATAAACCTGAAACACCATTTAAACCTGCCACTCCTAATCCATTAAAGGTAATTAATAAATGTTATGTCTCGTCCTTTGAAATATGAATGAACTAAGCCTCAGTTCTTTCGAAGTTTGGGAAAAAAGCAATTGTGCAATGTTTTATGTGATTTTCTTTTTTTAAGATGAAGTTATAATGTTTCCACATCACCCCTTGTTTGTTGGTGGGGTTCGTGTTGTTTATTCTTTAGTTTTCTATATTGTATCATGTGTGCTGTTTTTTGTTTGTCCTTTTCATTTTTAGCCATGGCGTTGTCAGTTTGTTTTAGATTTATGAGTTTGACTGTCCCTTTGGTATCTTTCGTCCCTTTGGTATCTTTCGTCCCCCTTTTTTGAATCAATACATCAGAAGATATTATCAAATACTATTCCTTATATGATCACAATAAATAAATGTTTCAGATATCAAAATAATGTTGTCCTCTTAAAAATTAACCCTTATGTAAATGAAAAAGTAGAAAAAAAACCTACATGTATCAAGTTCTGGTTGAAATTTAGGTATAGGCAACAGTCTTGCAATAACGTTCAATAAAATAAGTTCACAATTATTAAACATAACTGATAAAAAATAACTTGTTTTGTGTATAAATGTAGTCGCTTTCATCAAGTGTAGTGTGTCCCCTCCATTAATTGCGACTTACTGTGAGTTGTTTATAATGGTATAAAATGGCAGTTTATGAACAAACAAAATTAAATAGAGACAACATAATTAACCCATGATCGAATCTTGTGTTTTAGCAGTATTTTCTAATCAAAATTAATACAGGAGGCTATCGATTCGATTTGTTTTGCTAATAAATTTTGATGAAAAAAGTTTTGACTTGTTCTGCTGTACCTAAATCAATTATGCATTTAATGTATTCTTTGTTTTAGAATTCAACTATACGTCGGCTAATTGCACCTTATATCACTGTTGAATAATTTACTATCTTTTATATCAAATCTAAGTGAAAGAATTTCTGGAATCTTTCATTTTTAGGTTCATTGAAGAAGAGTGTTGGTAACTTTTGATCTCTTTGCTATATATAATGCTAAAGGTTACAAAGCACGTTATGTCTGCTACAAAGATTTCCCCTATTTTAATATTTGTCAAGTGATGTAAGACCAGAATACTATTTCATTATCTTTACACGTTCTGTTTTAGGGATCAGAACTCTCAAGAAAACTTCCAGAGGACGAACAAAAACTATTGAAAGAAACATTTAAAAAACTGGATACAGATTCAGACGGGTATGTATATTAATCTGAAATGCTGAACCGAAGTCAATACAAACATCGCTCACTTTTTACATTCTTAAAACGACGGATAGATATTGATCGTCTGAAATTAAAATATTAACATAAAGCTTAATGTGCTTCTATTTTAGCCTGCCTAGTAAGGTCAAACATGCATAGAATGAGTCAACTTAAGCATATTCTCATTAATGAAACGCAATAAGTCTGTCCTGGCTTTTAGCCTTCCTTCGTTCAATTATGTTTATCATACATCATGTCCATATATAGAATTTAGTGTACAATGACGGACTCGTGCGGAGTTTGTTTTAACATAGTAATAATATATGTTTCTTTTTTAAGAGGACAGACATTTTCAAGTTATATGTTGTCCAATTTTTATCTTTTTCTGAAATAAGAAAGAATTTTTGTTTTATTTACAATTATGATAATTCTTTGTCACATGTTCTTGGCGCTTTTGTTTATTCATTTCGTTATATGAGGGTTTGGATGGGGTTAAATGATTAAAGAATAATGCCCTTAAAAATGAAGATTAGAGAATGACAGGCGTTAATTGTTTGAAGATTAGAGAAAAAAGGATTGAATCTTTTGAAGATTAGAGAAACGGGTAAAAGTTAAATGTTTACAGAATAACAGACCCCCCCCCATCCAGACCCTCTTATATGGATTTGTTTTAATTTTGCAAGCTTTGCCAAAGGATATTCAACAATACAAAAGTATGTATTATTATTTGTTAGTGTTTTGTTATTCTATATTCTCTTTTTATATCTGTTCAATTCATTACTTTCTCCCTTTTGTCTCTTAATCGAATATAGATGCTAGTGTCGTGTTGTTAATTCTCTCAGTTCGTGTTATGTTGATACAACCCACCATTTTAAATTTATGTATTACACATCTATTTTATAGGCATCTCATGTATAACCAAGTACAGACACAGCTACCAAGATTATCAAGTCCGCAAGAGAGATTTCTTAAACAGGTAAATAAATACTAACTAACCGAGTATTTCATATCAACAAGATATTACATGCAAAATGTTAATAGAAGTAATGTGCATTTCCAAAAAAAAAAACTTCGCAAACCAAGGCTGAGTCAGGACAATGGTACAAAATACTAATATTGAAAGGGAATTAGTTTTCACATTCTAGTTCCCGATTTGATTCAAATTCTTTTATTAGATTTAAAAATACTAAAACGGGCATCCAAATTATAAAGTAAACAATTATCAATGTATGTGTGTATTTTAGTATAGGCGTCATCTAATTAAACATCTATATATAGATATAGGAAGATGTCGTATGAGTGCCAATGAGACAGCTCTCCGTCCATGTCACAATTTATAAAAGTTAACCGTTATAGGTCAAGGTACGGTCTTCAACACGGAGCCTTTGCTCATACCAAAAAGCAAGCTATACAGGCCCCCAAAATTATTACTAGTGTAAAACCGTAAAAACGGGAAAACCAACAACGGTTGAATCTTTTTAAAAAACGAGAAACAAGAAACAATCATGAAGCACATAAACAAACGACAACCACGAACATCAGATTCCTGACTGAGGAGAGGTGCAAACAATTGCAACGGGATTAAACGTTTTAATGATAACAAACCTTCTCCATTATCGAAAACAATAGTGTAACATCACAACATAGAACGACACACTATAACATATTAGTTAGAATGGCTCAACTCAATAAAAAAAATCAACGAGATCACACGGCCATATATAATATATGAAAAGATAATATAAACAGGCAGCGAGCGATTTTTTTAAAAATATTTTTTTAAGTTAACCTATTTGATTAATCGGTTTCACCTTATACGAATGATGTTTTTCGGGATCAAATCAGTAAAAACTGTTTTACTTTAAGGGTTGATATTCCTTTACTTTAAATTGGTCAACACGCCGAGTGCATACGTACCTTATTTATAACTAAGAGATTGAATTAAAAGTCGCATTAGTACGGATAAAAATAGGATAAAATATTGATTTAAAAGTCAACAATAAATCTGCGATATTATTAACTTTTTTGTCAAATGTTTTGCATTTAAGATAACTTTTTTGAATTATTATATATTGCAAGACTGTTTTTGTTATCAATTTCGTCAAATGTAATTCAGTATGTTTTTGTAGGTTTATGATATAACAAGTTCTAGTACATTCTTTGGTATAGAAGAGTTTATGACAATGTCAGCTCTAACGAAGCTGGTCAATGATCAAAAGTAAGTACACGTATAAAGGATTACACCTCTTTTTTTAGATGATGTATTTGACAAAGAAAAAAATATCTCTGCATGATAAGAACAGCTTTATTGCCCCTTTATATCAGAACCAAAGATTAAAGTTGGATTTGCTTTGTTATATAATACAAACTTAAAAGGTTAAAGGATTTAAAAAAAACTGATCAAAGATACAAGTCTAAAACGATGATACTGTGAACGATGCGCATTTTGACTACAGCGCTCGATTTAAAACAGTAGGAAGACCAACTTAAGTACAAATGTAAAGAGTAACAAGAGTCGAAAAATTCTGAAAAATTCTGAAAAATATTAGTAAGACAAACAATGCTAAAGAGGGGGTTGGGGTAAACAAACTTTTGTATGTTGAACAGTTCAATATTTTATCGACAGCTAATTGAAAAAAAATAGATGTATATTATTATATTTAATTTAAATAATACGGCATACTTCAAGGCTGTTCATACACTAATAAACCGAATACTCGAATATAAATTAGTTACCCATAATAGTGCCTGTATTTACAGGTTTATTGCACATGACATTGTAAGCCACGTATTGTTTGAATTATGATAAATATTTTACGATAACATTAATGCAAATTAAAGGAACAATCATATACATTGCACATATATAATGGTATTGATAATGTTTAAACTTACTAATGCATGCACAGTCAATAGACCAATTTAATGGTATAGAGTAATTGAATCGTCTTACTTTTGTCTTTTTGCAGAGATGCTGCAAAGGAGGCATTCACTAGTCTTGATTTTTCCGAACTTCATCATAATATAGTTAGCTTTATAGTAAGTATCTTTGTTTAACGAAAGCAGTAGGTCCAGTCAGTTCCCAATTAAGCATTCACAATAAATTCCATTACTTCAAAATTGAAAGGTATCCTAGTACCTTTTGATAACTATTTATAAGTTTTTGCGTAGACATGTTAAGCAGAACTACTTTAGTTAAGCTTTGTTTGTATTACGTTGGTATTTACACCCGCAATATTCAACACATATTTTAAATGTGTAATAAATTTTAGCTTAGAAAACAAAAAAAACGCTGGGTTTGACACACGCAATGACAAAACTGTCTGATCAATGTGGATAGACCTTTGTTGGACACTTATTCAATTAAAACATCAGTAGATATAGTTCAGTAACAAAACCAAACTCCATGGTAAATTTTTAATAAATTAGTCCCTTCAACTGATATAATTATATAATAAGCTTAATCAACCAATGGAATGAATAGAAAAACAACTGCCATACTTATGATTTGGTTTATGCATTTTCCAATGAAAACGATGGTTTAAGACTGATTTTGAAGCTAGCTTAACCTCCCACTTGTATGAATCAGTTTTATGTTAATATATTTCTTATTGTCGTTTTTAGGATTTATTCCAGACAGTAGATAGGCATCAGAGCGGCATAATATCAACAGATTCTCTACAGGAAGTACTTTGTGCAGCCATAGAGACAGACCTACGTTCTGAAACACAGTTATGGAACACTATAATAGATGTTGTAGATCCGGTATGGATAATTATTCTATATTGTACTTGCATGACCACAAATAAAATTGACCAGCTTGAGTAAATGTTTGGTAGTATTTCAAAGACTTTTTGGCATTCGTTATACTGTGTTATTCTGTTATTATGAAATATTTCATTTTTTTAAAATTTAATATGAGTATATAAGCTAACTTATCATATCAAAATTATTTAAATAATATACAAGTTGCTTTCGAGGTACATCCTGACTTCTATCATTTGATAATTTTCCAATATAATTGTTTGATATACCTATCACTAGGCCACTTATTAGCTTATTTGTATTTTTAAAATGATTTGAATGGTATTGTAAATAGTGTAAGCCTGCAGAGGTCATCCCGACTGTGTGACATTTGAAAAAATTTAAATACCCTACAATCAGTTGAGATCTCCATCCATAAAATATTATATTTTCTTGGTTGACATGTCCACGTGAATTATATGATATGAAGTACAAGACCCCAGGATTACATATTTCTAATTGAATTGGCCGACCTTTCGTTTTGACAATCAGTTATTATTATGTATATTATTTTTTTCAGGCTGATGGTGTTCAGATATCAAAAGTAGAGTACCTCGCTCACTTACCATACTTTTTATCATTACGGAAAACAGAAAAACTCCCCAAACCAACTCGAATGTGACCATAGAAAAAATCAATAACTTATAACGCTCAACTCAGATGTGGACTTTTAGACATACCAAAACTCTTTCAACTGTGATATAAACTATTTCTACAACTGTCTTTCATTTAGTATTGTAGAATTATGACAATGCTATTTCTGTGATGTATTGATTGTTCTATCAAACCATGTATTTATTATATCCATGTTAAAAACAAGCTATTATTTTGTATACTTTTTTGTATGATTAGTTAATGAGTAATAATTTATCATTTTTCTTTTGAAGGGAAGTACACAGGTGATAAGTAACACTACTTTGTATTTTTGTTGATTTTTTCATGAATTACCCCACTCAATTACGTAGCCGTTTTGATAATACCAGATCAAATGTATAGAGTAATACCGCATGTGAGATGTTTTGAATAGGAATTTACTTAATAGTTGAAAATGATCAAATTACAGTATAAGTAAATTTGTTTCATAATCGTATTGAACTACATTATGATTACATGTTTTTTTCATACTAGTTATCAATAGATTTCATCATTCTTGGATTCTGGGTACTTAATCATGACACGAATGATGTCGCTATAAAAATTCCAAAATATACCTATGTTCGTTTTTTATTCTTCGTTTTTTGGACATCTATACTAAATTGAGAATGATTTGTCTACGTTTCATTTTGATAGAATGCTGACATCAATTTTATGATGACCTTTGTTAAAATTAAGCGTACTTGTAAAGTTCGTAAAATAAAGTTTTGAAAATAATTGATTTTCTTTTATTTACCACAGGACTGTTATTTAAATAACATAAGAACATTTTAGTGGTTTTACAGAAATTTGTTGAGAAGAGAAGCATTAAACATAATTGAACTACTATTAACAAGACAATTTAAATCAATAACATGCCTTGTTCTTCAGTTTTCCTGACTCAAGATTTACACAAAGTCATATAGACATACTTTATTCTGGCAGGCAAAACATCAACCAAAGATGCATTTGAAGATAGAAATATCTTCCTCCTCTACCTGTTTTTTTTTATATAATATATGTAGGTATTGATTCAGTAATTTTGGAAGTGGCTTCGTAATCTTCTCACTTAATTTTCTTCTGAATCTTAATGTTACACATTACCCAATATTTTTTTGTCAAATATCTTTATTGATCCTCCCCAAAAAAGTTTATAAAATGGATTATTTCATATTCAGAGTACTATTATCCCTGCAGCTTTAGGGAAAACCTAACAATATTGCAATCATGCTTTCCGATGATTCGAATTTACTACATGCTTTAGTTATTCGCGTTTGTGTCCTAACAATTCTTGAAAAAAAAGCTTGTCTGAAAGTAAAGGAAAACATTTGAAATCTTTAAGTATTTAAAGAAGCATCAAAATCCTGAAAATTCCAATAATACTGCTATGTGCACGTGTATCAAGTTGTATTTCATGGTGTTTTAATTAGTATAACATAACTTTTAATGTATATCCGTGGAATTGAGAGGAGTTTTGGCCATACAATCCATTCTAGAGTTATGACAGAGAAGTATGACTCACTACATATTTGTTTAAGTAGAATATTATATCATTCCACAATAGCTTTATCGAATTGAAAAATTGGTTGGCCGAAAATAGCCAAATGAACAAAAAAAAGCGTTTAATTATGGCCTCTAGCGTTCTTTGTGGTGTGTGTTTTTTTGTCTTAAGAGTGTTTTGCAGATTTGTTCGTTCTTTTACAGTTTTTTTCGGTTTTTGTTTTGCCATGGGTTCGTCGGTCTCTCATCGACAAATGGTATCTACCGCCACTTTTGCAATATGTTTACGTTATTACATATATTATCAATTTATCTATTTAAAAGAAAACTTATATCAAAATTCAGGAAAAAACATGTTAAAATGGAGTATTGATTGCGTTGTTTAATCAAAGTGTTTAATCGCCGAAAAATATGTATATAGTGAAATCACAAAAATACTGAACTCAGAGGGAAATCAATTCGGAAAGTCCATAATCACATGGCAAAATCAAATAACAAAACGCATAAAAAACGAATGGACAAGAACTGTCATATTCCTGACTTGGTACAGGTAATTTCAAATGTAGAAAATGGTGGATTGAACCTTGTTTTATAGCTAGCTAAACCTCTCACTTGTATGACAGTCTCTTATTGAACATTTAAATTCATGGTATCAAAGAAATATTTTTTTGTGGCGTTGGTACATTTGCATGGCGCGGTTTATACTTCGTTTGTGGTCTCTTGCAGTACTGCAATAAATTCATGAGAGGTGCCCGTTGTAATTCTCTGGTTTACTTGTTGTAATGTAGAACTTAAATATATTTTTGTATTTTTCTGTCCTGAGTACTAGTATTCTTGCGTTTAATTGTATCGTATTCTTGTCACGTAATGTGTTAATTTTTTCGGTATTGATCTCATTGCCAAATAAGCGAGAGGTTTTGCTAACCATCAATCTAGGTTAAACCCACAATTATTTCTGACAATGTGCTGTGCCAAGTCAGGAATATGGCAGTTGTCATCAAATAGTTTATTTGTGTGTACATTACCGATTGTTTTGTTGCAGTTCAGTATTTTCGTTGGTCCGTTGTATTTCTCATATAGTTGAAGTGTTTCCCTCGGTTTGAGTTTGAAAGCTGGATTTGTTTTCGCTTAATCCATTTATGACTATTGAATAGTGCTGCCTTTATTTACATATAATCACGAACATTTGTTTCTCATGAATAAAAGTGACTTCACAATATTGAATGTTAAACAGCACAAGCAAAAACATTTACATACAACCTTCGACTGGTTGCCGGTTCTTCTTCTGGTTCTTTATCTAGAAGAGATTAATCAGATATTAATGAAGACCAACCTAAGATTGCACAAGTAAATCTATGTTGTTAGCCCTAATCAACCGTAAAAAAACTTATCACGATTCCATTAAAACACGAAAATCAAAGTTTAAAATCATGCACCATTTCTGTATACGAGTTAATAACCGATGATGCATTTCATTTTATGTTCATCTTCACGTGAAAAAAAGAGAGAAAAAAACATGCACAAAGCTAGGATGTAGATATGATGATCTTAAAGTTAGGACGAAAAATGTGATAAATCCTAAGTTATGAGAGCTTCGAGAACACGATTTAGGATAAAGACGTGTCATAAGGTGGTCTGAGGACACGTCCTAATCCTAAGATAGCTTCGAGAACACCACCCCTGATACCTTTGACAACTATTTAAACCACTGGGTCGATGCCACTGCGGTATCACCAGCTCAGTAGTCAACATTTCGGTGTTGACATGAATATCAATAATGTGGTCATTTTTTTTATAAATTTCCTGTTAACAAAACTTTTTTTTCGAAAAAACCTAGGATTTTCTTATTCCAGGCATAGATTACCTTAGCCGTATTTGGCACAACTTTTTTGGAATTTTTAATCCTCAATGATCTTCAACTTTGTACCAGTTTGGCTTTATAAATATTTTGATATGAGCGTCACTGATGAGTCTTATGTAGACGAAACGCGCGTCTGGCGTACTAAATTATAATCCTGGAACCTTTGAAAACTATTACGGTATCACATAAATTTTGTGATAAGAAAGATACACCAAAGCATCAATACCGCCATTTATAAAAGGCAATGAATAATGATACAGATTGCAGTCAATGGATGATGAATACATAAAAAATCTATTTTAATGTTATTTTTTCAATAGTATGTCTAATTGGAAGTCGCCTGGGTTTTTCACTGTTCATAGTTTAAATCCCTCAAAGTATTTATGTATTATAAGTACCAGAACAACACACTAAATAATTTTTTTTTAAATTTCCAAATACCCTGTCATAAATTTTTACGTGTAAGAATTATGAAATGTAATGCATTGCACAATTTGATATGTTGGTTAACATAAATTTCAAATTATTCATAATCAAATTCAGTATCTGCTCTATAATCTTTGTTAGTTAATAGACAAGGTATCACAATAAGCCTATGAATATCTTGCATACATGTATGTCACATATCTGCAAGATGTTTATTCTTAAGAAATCGAAATTTTCATCGACAAATAAAAAGTAAAATCACAAAAAAACTGAACTCCGAGGAAAATTCAAAACTGAGCATTAATACAGGACCATTACAGAAAAACAGGGCCATTATGAAAAAAAACAGGGCCATTACAGACAAACAGAGCCATTATAGAAAAACAGGGCCATTACAGAAAAAACAGGGTCATTACAGAAAAACAGGGTCATTACAGAAAACAATTCAGCAATTTAAAGATATAGCAAGCACTATGGTAAAATATATTTGTCGTAATCTTATACGTTTGCGAAGGAGTAGTGTACACAAGAAAAACAGTTTTAGGGGAGATAACTCTTACACCGTTAAGTGTACGGTTGAACAGGGTCAGTTTCAAAAGCGCAATAACTGTTCGATATCATGTGCTAAAAATGTAATCGACATCTTGCGAAACCGCATCAATCTTTATATTTGCCACGAGTATGTAGTTAATACGTGAATTTAAACCATCTCATCCTTTGATTTCAGCCTACTTTCCATTCTTTTGATGAAACTTTGATATTTCAATGCAGCTATTCATTCCAATTAACAATTTCTGCAGAGAGAAATTACATTGATATGATGTATTGTAATGATGTGTATATCAAAATATCAATGTATCAATTCGCTAGTTTATTGATGCCATATAGAACATTGGAAAACCTATGACTAAAAATAAGTTAATCTGACATTTATTGCATTTGGTCTATTGTTAGTTTATAACTATTCAGATGTTGTTTTAAATGTTTACATTCACACCATGGAGATGATGTTTATTAGTCTACCTTACATTTTAAGAGTGTGTATCGATTTGGAACTTACACATGTTACAATTGATGTAATAAAAGGTAAGATCATACCAATTTACTTTCATTTCTAACTATTTCATTTCGTCTCTAGCGTTATAAATCATATTGATTATTCACAAATTTATTAGAAAAAGTTCAATACTTTAAAGAAAAAGTAAATATATATAATATTGAATGTAAAAAGTAAAATCGAAGAAATACTGAACTCCGTGGAAAATTTATAAGGGAGAGTGCCATAACAAATGGTAAAATCAAAAGCTCAGACACACCAAACGAAAGGATATAAGTCAAATTCTTGACTTGGTACAGGCATTTTCTTATGTAGAAAATGGTGGGTTAAACCTGGTTTTACAGTAATGGACATTGTTGATCGTTAGAGAAAGCTGAACTGCGATAAAATTCACGATTAATTGTGTTTACCGGCCAGTGACAAATATTACACACAATCTCTCACAATCGTTACGAGCATGCTTTGTGATCAGAACAAATTATAAATTATCATACTCATACGAAAAAAAATGGAATGAAATCATAAAAACAGATTACTAGATTTATTACCAGAAATCATATATCGAAGATTAAATAGTTTTTAAAATCAGTAGATTATTCAACATTTATACAAAAAAAAGAAAGAAAAAATCGAAGTTCAATGCAATCATCGATAAACAATATGAATAAAATGTAAAATCACAAAAATAGTGTAGTCCGTGGAGAATTCAAAACCGAAAGTCCCTAATCTAATGGCGTAATCAAATGATAAAACACATCAAACTAATTGACAACTGTCGTAAATTCAAAAGCAATGTCAATAATATATAATATATAATATAATCGTAAGACCGAAGATGTTTGTTGAATACCTCTAATTATTCAATTTCTGAATGTTGATACCAAATTCCAAAAATACAACTCTGTGTTAGATAGGTAAATATTTGTCCGATAAGATTTTGTATGAGTTATAACACACACAGTCGAGAAATAATAATTATGCAAAAACAGACACAAATTGACTGTCATAGAATAATTGTTTACCCAAGACTTCTATTACTCCAGTTGTTGCAGTAAATGACGCTTTTTACACTAGCTTTACAAAGCTATGAGAAACTCTGGTTTTGAACAATTGGAACAACGTTAGGTAGAATAAACTAAATATTTGTAGTTGAAAAGTCTCTAGATGGAATAAAATAATGAGGGTGTTGGGACTTTTTAGTCATTTTAGACGAGAAGTACTTTTTTGTGTGTATATAGGTGTTGTCCTGAATATCAATTATATGGTAATTGTTTTTTATAGAGAATAATACATGGCAAAATCCGTATAATATGTCGTATCATCCCGAGACATCAATATCAGCCCAAGGGCCTTTAGGCCCGAGTGATGATATTGGTCGAGGGTGATACGGCATGTGATACGGATTTTGCCATGTGTTATACGCTTTATCATATATTTCAACAGAAGAGTATTATGTAATATGAACTGTTTTCTGATCCATAGCACTGGGTTACCTTCCGTTCTACTTTTGTCTTGTTTAAAAACAGAACTGCTCAATTACTTATCCGAAGCACCTGGGTTGCCTTACAATTTGCGTGCTGTTGTTTTAAAAATATTTTGTTTGTTATTGTATTTATTTATGTGTTTTGTATTTTTTATAGTTGCATTTAGTGTGCCAACAAATATGAAAACTTGACGTTCGTGACGTCACATACAATATGAAAACTTGACGTTCGTGACGTCGCATACTAAACAATGACGTCATTCATAAAATTTACCTATTTTGAAGAAAATTTTCTTAAGCAAAAAAACCAAAAAAAACTGAGGTTATGTTAAAAAAAAAAAAGTAGGGGTGTGATAAAGGGTATGTGATAAAGGGTATGTGATAAAGGGTAGGGGTGTGATAAAGGGTATGCGATAAAGGGTGCGCATCAAAGTTGCGCGATATGGATTAAACAGCAGGCTATTTATCAAATATGCAAAACTACTGTATTTACTACTAAACATATGATAAATAAATTTAATGTTTGCAAAAGTATAAATTATTCTTATTACTAAGGATTTTCTTATCCGAGGCATAGATAACCTTAGCTGTATGTTTTCACGCTTTTTTTACGGAATTTTGGGTCATCAATGCTTATTAACTTTATACATGTTAGGTTTTCTGACTATATTGACCTAAGCGTCACTGGTGAGTCTTGTGTACATGAAACACGGGTCTGGCGTATTAAATTATACGCCTGGTACTTTTATACCTATAAGCATTTCAAAATGTATTATCGTATTTCTTATGTATGTATTTCTCTGTTCTGAATGTTCTTGCATTTATTTGTACTGTAGTTCTGTCATGTGATGTCTTCCTTCTAGTGTTATATTCAGCATTGCCATAAATGCGCCAGGTTTGGCTAGCCACAAAGCCAGGTTTAACCCAGAATTTGTTCTTACAATGTCCGGTACCTAGTCATAAAAATGGCAGTTGTTATCTTTTAACTCGTTTCTGTGTGTGTTACATTGTCGTTTGGTTTTGGTTTTGGCACTTTAGTATTTCTGTTGTTCCGTTGTTTTCCTATTTTAGTTGATGTGTTTCCCTCGGTTTTAGTAACCAAGATTTATTTTCTCTTAATCGATTTATTACGTTCGAACAGCGGTATCCTACCGTTGCCTTTATTTGTTCTATGCATGTAGCATTTGTTATATGAATCTATTGCGAAGAGAATATGCAAAATGAAAAGTAGCTGCCGACGATGACGAAAGAAAATAATATTACCCGAGACAGTTATGCTTTCAGTTGTTTTTAAATTGATAAAATCTTTAGAAGTGTCATAAAACCCGAATCCCTGCTTGCATTCAATTAAGATTAGTATTAGGTGTTAGTTCTTTTTTGGCACATTTTCTAATGACTGTAAATATGGTTTTGCCTTTTGCTTCCCAAAGCATTTTGCCCTCAGGGATTAAAAAAAGGCAAAACAAAAGAACACGCGTTCTAATTTGTTGTGTATTTCAATATCCTTTTTAAAGGTCATGTTCGATTGAATATTTTAGGTACCGAGTTAACCATCAAGCTATATCAGCAACATAATGGCATCGAATAAAAGAAAATCACTAGAATTCTTTACGTATCTATGTCAAAAAATAGGATCCGGTGATATTGTGAAGGCAAGACGATTACTGTGTACAATCGGGGATATAGCCTTGGATAATAATTTTCCAAAAATCAGCAGTGGAAGTAAAGGGGATGGACTAAATTTTAAAGATAGTGACACCGATCTTATGTTTATCGAACCTGATTTGAGAGTATATGAATTTGAGAGTGATGTCACTGCTACTGATAAAGCGGATTTGATTATGAATAAGGAGGAAACGCCCCCATGTTTCACCTATCTATGTTTATTAAGCAATCATAAGGTGTATCCTCGACTGATGTTCCTACAAAAAGATGGAAAAGTTCTGCTATCAAGTGAACTATTTAAAAAGCATCGTTTCCGACAATTGATAAAAACAAAACCTACGTTAAGGCATACTCATGGAGCATGTATAACTGACGATTTCGAAGAGCATGACATTGCATATTGCATTAGATGTGAAAAATGGATATCACAAGCGCAACCGTGGATTAGCAGACCACGTACAGAATGGCCTCCATCTAATCTTATTTCACAAATAACATCATTAGGTGTTCTATTTGTTCCTATCGGTTGTAAAGGATCAGTAAATGAACATTTTGAATGGAGGATATCGTTTTCAGTTGCAGAAAAATTATTGATCTTTTCATGGAGTCATACCCAGTTACTGTGCTATGCTTTATTGAAAATCCTGCTGAAAGAAATTATACAACAGGTTGGCGACCTTAAAGATTTACTATGTTCTTACTTCATCAAAACTCTAATGTTTTGGTTATCTGAAGAATCTGATCCGTCTATTTGGCGACCAGACAACATTATTCCTGGTTTTATGGCATGCTTACAGAAATTGTTATACAGTATAGAATATTCAACACTGTTACACTATTTCATTCCAGAAAGTAATCTCTTTTTCTCAAGGTTCAATACGAGAAGCAAAGAAAAGCTAATCACCCTTCTTCAGAATTTATATCATCAAGGTATTCAATTATTTTCTTCATCAGAATCTTTGCGTGATTTGTCAATGTTTTCTTGTGGTGTTACCAATTCAATTGAGAGGAACTCAAAATTAGCAGAAGAAATAATACAGCTATTCCCACTTAACAACGATAGAGGACATATAAGGAGATTGATGTACAACTTCCTACACCACTCTAAAAGTAGACTAGGAAAACATATCTTTAGTCTATTTTTGTCAAATGTACACCAGTTTGTATCAAAAAGTACAGATGGTCACCACAGATCAAACAACAAACAACACTATAATGAGTACAAACATGAGCTCAGTCACTTGTTGGTAGGTTTGCAATCAGATGTATTATCAGGATGGCTGGTATTGGCCTCATTTTCCAATGTTCATAAGAATTATCCAGCCGCATTAGCTGTAATAAACCATGCTTTGTCTAAATGTACGGACGAAACCATCACTTTGTCGAACAGTCATACTCTTATTTCAGATTTTGCTTTCAATGATAAAATGAAAGAATATGTAACAAAATTGATAGGACCAGATAACTATATCAAAGCCATAAAACATTTAATGATTCTAATGCTTCGTATTGATCCAAACACTATAGCCATTTTACCAGAATTACGACAGGACATCAAACACCCTTTCACCATCTTTCCTTGTATACCAGTGGCACACTTCATCCGTTTTTTGTGTTGTTACCACTTAGACGATGTTACCTCATGTATGGACTCTATCGATCAATTATTACATTCAATATCAAAACTTGTTAACGATGACATGACAGTATCTCCAAAATATTGGTTCTTATACATTTATTCAATGCTTTTTCTAGGAGTAGCAAAAAATATGATAGGTGATAAAGCATTCGCAAAAGACTGTTTTCAGGATGTTGCAATAAGAGATGTCTTACAAAAAACAAGTGCTTATAAAAGGCTGTATCAACTCAGATGACATTACCATATATAATGTATGTCTTATTGTTTAGAATTGACAGAGAAATAAAGTAGATAAACAGCTACAGGTATTAAAGATTTCATCTGCAGCAATTGTTCTAATTAGATTTGTGTTGAACATACATAGTTGTGTTTGTCTCCTTGGCGTTTACATCAACCTCATAAGAATGACAAAAAGTAACAATATGTTTTTGTATAGTAAATAATGGTACATTGGAAACATGTATTTGTTTATATTTTTGCATCTTCTTTGTTCTATCATGCTAGTCCTTTTGATTGGAAATGGTTTGATATTACTGCAAAGGTTCGGTCTAATTTACTAACAAGGTGACTTTAACATATTTAAACGACTACTAACAAATAACAGAAATGTTAAAGCTTTTTTTTTCTTAACTTAAATGAAGTAAAGCACAGTTTTAAGCAGAACTGCAATGATTTATATGCTAATGTTTTTGACGGATGAGGGATGGCTGATGCCAAAACAAATAAGGAAAAAACATTTGTTCCAATAGTTAAAAGTAACGATTAATGAATAAAAGAGACGTGCTTCATTGCATAACCGTAGACATTACCCAGTAAACATTACTGGTCTCACCCCCTTTGTAATCAATGTTTATCTCACAGTGGTTGTCTGTTCCCGGGATTTATCGCCAATTAGAACATTTTCCCTTTCATCTCACTGCCTTTCATTTTTGAGATCATGGACAGGACGTAATATTTGAAAACATAGGCCAATCACATCATGTATCAGTACAGCAACGTAGGACTCATTTTAGGAAATCATAGAAAGTAATCATAAATAAGTTAATGGGAATGAGACAATTAATTGGATCATCGAGATGACATTTTAAGTTAAAATATAAATTCCAGTATACGAAATTTTCCCAGTTTTGTTTTGTCTTAATTTTTCGTTATATAATTGTTTAGAGTATCACCAGCCCAGTAGTTAGCATTTCGGTGTTGACATGAATATCAATTATATGGTATTTTTTTTTTTTTATAAATTTACTGTTTGCAAAAGTATAAATTATTCGAAAAACTAAGGATGTTCTTATCCCGGGCATATATTACCTTTTTTTGGCACAACTTTTTGGGAATTTAGGGTCTTCAGCCTAATTTTTTTTATCTACGAGTCTCTGAGGAGTGTTATGCAGACAAACCGAGCGTCTGGCGTAACAAATTAATAAGCCTATTAACTGTAATAACTAATTAGAGGGGCACAAACTACGAGATATAGAAATAAACAATCATCAGTTTCAGGGAAATAGTGAATTAAAAATTCATTTTAGCAACCAGTCATTTCCAGTAAGGTTCAGTTGTACAGAAACATTGCTAATGAATTATCCTTTTGCAAGTAAATAATTTGACCTCAATGGATCCGTATTCATGTGAACCTCAACTGAACCTGCTAGCTATATATTGGTTACGCATGAACTAAAGCGTGATCAGCTTTGAAAGGAAGCGCATGACAACATGCATTTCCTTGTCTGCTTACTTTGTTTTACATTTTAGACTTTTCGATGCTATAAGTTACACTTCCTCACAGACTTATTAAACGGACGTTTCCGAATTGTTTTAAAACAATTCATCAAAGATACTGGTCAATTATGTATATCACACGTATGTTGCATTTACATAAGACTCATTAGTAACGCTCAAATCATTAATTCTAAATTTAACAGTCTAAAGTTATCCAAGTGATAAAAGTTTTGGATCAAATATTTCATACTTGTTATGACGTAGTAGTAAACGATGATAAAGAGGAAGTCGTAAGCTGGTCTAATCTGGCCTATGTCGTTCGCTTTCATGTACTTCTAGGATTATGCAGGTTACAATCGGTGCTTGAAATATGGTTACACACAGGTAAGGTTGTTGTTGTATCTATCTTCTATTTATCAAGTGGTCTGTGATTTTACTTTTGATGCATATACCATGTCCAGATTGGCTAAACTTTATTATTTAGAGCTCTTCTATATCAGTCTTTGGATTTTCAAATATTCTGGTTTCCAATATCATTGAAAATCTAATCTGTAAAAGTAATTTTAGTTTTGTTTACATAAATTCAACCTCATGTAATTTCAGATTTCATTATCAAACTACCAGTAGCGTATGTCATGCTTTTCTTACTCTTTGAACAGTACCAGATGTAAAAGTTGCATATCATAAAATGTGTTATTCATTGGTATACAACATAAATTTCAGAATAAACAATTCTACAAAGTACTAGTAGCTATTTTATACAGCAGTTATCTTTAGCTACCTATCAATGGTTAAATACTTGTGCTAAAATAAGCTGCATATTTGTATAAATATTTCGAAATGAAATATCAATTAAAATTAATAATTGACATTCAATACAAAAAAAAACAACATTAAACATCGTAATAATGAAATACAGAAATCTGAAATTCTGTCATTTATCAATTAAAAACGTCACTACTTGAGAAAAACGAAAATAGAGACGGCCGGATATTGATTCCATTATCAGCCCTACTTTTAAGTCAAGACTTCAGGGTTAAACTTCCTTACAAATAATTTCATAAGTCCTCGGGACAGGACAAATTTTCGCGATTATCTGCATGAATACTTCGATTATACTACTATAATATATAGAGACTCTCTTTATATCATAGCAGAGATCGCCGTGGAGAAGCAACTTGAAATTGATAGTTAATAGCACAAACACTTTTTTTATGATAATTAATATCACGGAGATCCAAGTATGTTTATAGTAAACAGACACGCCAAAAATGATGGAATTCGACAGAAAACAAAATAATAACGGACTTTGGAAAAAAAGAGAGAGGGCTTTAAAAAATTGTCCTGTCTCCATGTACCAATGACTTTTGATGCCTTTGCTGATGTTCTCCCATTATACAGTGGTGGATCCAGAAATTTTCATCAAAGGAGGGAGCACTGACTGCCTAAGAGGGGTCCCACTCCAGTCATTCATCATTGTTGCCCTATGTACTCAACAATTTTTTTAACAAAAGTATGGGGGGTCCACCGTGGAGAAGAAACTTGGAATTGATTGTTAATAGCACATATATTTCTTAAAAGAGTAATATGCTGTTAACCTACTCTAGTGAACGTGACACATGTTCTTTTGGGTTTTTTTTATCCCTGGATGCAAAAAGCTTTGGGAAGCAAAAATACAAAAACATATTTAAAGACATTAAAAAATGTACAAAAAAAACTAAAAAAAAAACTTAATACTAATCTTAATTATATGAAAGCAGGGTTTTGGGTTTTATGACAATTATAAAGATTGTATAAATTTAAAACAACGTAAGACATAATTGTCAAGCTAAATATTCTCCTTTTCAATATGCATAATTTTATCAGATTCAAACTTGATACCCCTATTAGCTCCCCTTATCTAACGGGAAATTTTGAGCATTTCTTATTTTTTAAAGTCTAGCGTCGTATGACATCCGTTCATTTTCTTTCGTCGTTGTCGTTGTCGTTGTCGGCAGCTACTTTTTATTTTGCATATTCGCTTCTCAATAGATTGAACTAACACATGTTACATGTATAGAACAAAAAAAGGCAAAAGTTTTATACCGCTGTTCGAATGTAATAAATGGAAATAAAAAAAAAATAAATCCCTTCTACTCTTTCCGGTGTATACCTGATTCCAGTGTAATTTTAAAATCCGGGTTTTTGTTGTCATAAAAGCACGTGCATGGCTCGGAGGTCGGAGTTTACAGACAACTGGTTCCCCGCTATATGTCAACGGATGTAAATACGTCAACAGTCTTTATTACAGGTAAACAAATATTTATAAGCTCAACATAGTGTTTTTTCGTCCATTCTAAAACCATTGATATGCCATGAAATTTCAAGCGATCTAAAAATAGTTAATATTCATTCAAAATCAATCTACTGTTATTGATTTATCGTCTGCCATGGGCAAATCGTCCCAAACAACAGTCACGTGATAATAAAACGTTCTAATGACTCTGGAAAAATCTATGAAAAGCTTGCTTAACAAAAATGAACAATTTTACAATGCTTTTAGAAAAAGTTATTTATCATTTTTTTATGTTATTGAAAACGATTTCTGTTGATTGAATTCAATTGAAATTTTTATAAATGGATACGAAAAGAACGTTTACCATAGATTACTGTGCTGAAAAGACAAAATATTGCACAATGAATATAACAAATGCTGCTATACAGTACAAGTTAAATTATTGCAGCTATATATGAGAAAAAAAAACATTTTGCTAACAATTTGATTCAAAGCAGATTTTAGTTTTTAATGGTCATTTTTTCATGTTTTAAGTGTTTATGAGTGTTAATTTTTATTACAGATATCTTCAATTCTGCAGTGATGATTATGAACATTAGTGTTTTGAGAAGAGGGAATAGTTCTTTACGAACGTAAACTGCAACACAGAACAATATTTTTTCCATTGTTCTGATTCAAACAAACACACAATAGTTTTAAAACTGTTTAAAAAATTATCTTTTTTTTTCATGTATTCAGGTAATTTTTCAAATATTGAAAATTTGTGAAATTCTTGTTTCCTTATAGACATCCAAATTTATCTTTATGGATTTTTCACAATAAAAGTAAAAAACTAAAATAAAAAATTCTTACAATATTTTTTTTTTTTTATTTCTTGCACATTTGACTCTGTAAATAATTTTCATCTTGCAAATGTAAATTGTCCTGAATAAAACAATGTTTTGCTCATTTGTGTTCTTTACTGGAATATTAAGGTTATTTGATGCACAAAATAGGGTGCATTAGTGTTCTAGTTGTCCTCCATACTATATTTTATCTTTGCACCGGAAAGAGGTTAATAAACAAAACAATGGCGGATGGTGATCGCCGATTTTCAATCATTTATTGAACTGAATAAACTAGACAATTGGGTAACATATTATGCATCATTATAAAGCTAAATATCTGAATTTTATTTATTTGAATCATATTTGTTCCGTCTAGCTCGACCGCCAGTTGGATTTGAAGAATAACATTATGACCACCGGAATGGGGTTAAACCAGTATACAAACTTAAACCGAAGGAAACACACTAACAATTAGAGGAAAACAACAAATAACAGAAACAGTAGATTTAAGAAAAAAATGGTGGCTTGAACCTGGTTTTGCGGCCAGCCAAACCACGCACTTTTATGGCTATGTTGCATTTTACACTAAAGGGAAAAGATTACATAACAGGATTAATGTACAAATAAATGCAAGAACATCCAGGACAGAGAAATTCGCATATAAATTATACAACAATGCATTTTGACAGTCTATTATGTATCAAAGGTACCAGACCAGGCTTATAACTTGATACGTCAAACGCGCGTTTCATCTACATAAGACTCATCATTGACGCTCAGATCAAAATAGTCAGAAAGCCAAACAAGTATAAAGTTAAAGAGCTTTGATGACTCAAAATTCCAAAGAGTTGTGCCAAATACGGATATGGTTATCTAAGCTTCGGATAAGAAAATCCTTCGTATTTAGAATAATTCATACTTTTGCAAAGAGTGAATTCATAAAAAAAATAATACTATATAATTGGTATTCATGTCAAATAAAGGCAACAGTAGTATACCGCTGTTCAAAACTCATAAATCAATGGACAAAAAAACAAATTCGGGGTAACTAACTAAAACTGAGGGAAACGCATTAAATATAAGAGGAGAACAATGACACAACATTAAAATGTAACACACACAGAAACGGACTAAGCATTAGACAAAATCCTATGAGAATATCAAATATAACATCAAAACCAAATACATGAATTTGGGATAGATAAGTACCGTGACACGTCTTATAGTAATGTGAATTTACACTCAAAAATAAGAGAAAACAAACGACACAACGGAAACACAACGTTAAAATGTAACACACACATAAACGAACTATAATATAACAATGGCCATATTCCTGACTTGGTACAGGACATTTTTAACGGACAAAATGGTGGGTTGAACCTGGTTTTGTGGCATGCTAAACCTCCCTCTTTTATGGCCATGTGAAATATAACATTAAAATGACAACACAACATTACAAAACAACAATATAAATAAATAGGAGAACATAATTGACAAAGAAACACACGAATAATAGCTAACAAAAGGCAACAAGTTTAAAATTCTAATACGCCAGAAGTGCATTTTGTCCACACAAGACTTACTAGTGATGCCAGAAGTTTGAAAGCCGAAACAAGTACAAAGTTGAACAGCATCGAGGACCAAAAGTTCAAGAAAGTTGTGCCAAAAACGGCCAGGGTTTTCTGTTAGGTACCAGAACATCCCTATTATTTAGAATAATTTAAACTTTTGCAAACAGTAAATTTTATAAAATGACTATACAAAAGATATATGATAAAACTGAAGTAAAAACTAATTACAGGAAACAACCGAAATACACTACATAACCCGACGAAATGCAGCACATCCGAATAAGTTTATACCTCAACGCCTAGTGACGTCATATTTGAAATTGTAAAAAATGACCAAAAAAAAAATACGTCACATTTGAATTTGTAAAACAGATCATCAAAAAATGAAACATGACGTCACATTTGAATGGATAAGATAGAATAAGGATTATTTTAAGATTATATTTGAACAAAATACTGATATTACATTTAATAACAATGCACATTTCAATACTTATTAATAGCAAACTAAGGTAGCAATTAACTATATTATATGTCCGGTTTGTTCTGAATCTAACTTCAAACGTAAACCATTGTACAGATTACGTTGAATAAAATGAAATCTAATTAATGAAGGCGGTGATTAATTTTCTTTACCATAACACATGAATATAATAGAAAAGACGTGAACACATTTGACAAAATCCGATGAGAATTACAAATATAACATTAAACATTTAAACTAAATTCATGAATTTGGGATAGATCAGTACCGTAACACGTCTTATAGTAATGCGAATTCACACTCAGCAAAACAGTCACAATCGGTAATAAGTCACGTTTGGTAATTAAAAGATTAGACGACGTAATGACAAACCACAATCTACCATGTGGTAAAAATGTCCTTAGGTAGTTTAGTCAAAGACACATCGTATGGATCCACCAATTCGTGATGGTGTCCATAAAATTTAGAAAGTGTCAATTTTAATCTGTCCTCCTCATAACTTTGTTAGAGCAGTTTCTGCGTAAGGAGTACACTCCTGTATATGAAGTCCGTATAGTGTGAACAAGCACGAAAATAACGTATCAATTGTGATATGTTAACACCAAACGAAGGGGCAGAGGGTATGTTACTGCTGAGAAATGGAAAATTGATAATTGGGTAGTTGAAATTGTCCCGTTTATCATAGATTTTCGTGTGAAGTCGTCCATCTGCGTCAATATTGAGGAAAAGCAAGGTATGAAGCAGTCCTTCTAGTATCAATAGTATCCTTAATTTCAAGTTCACCAGGATATATAAGATTTAAGTATTGGCTGAAATAAGGGTTATTCAATGATAGAACATCATCAATATATAAGAAAGTAAAATTAAAGAATTTCGCAAAATGCTTTTTTCTTTTTGTCTTTTAGAAGGTTGAACACCGATATACACAGTAAATAAAATTGAGAATGGAAATGGGGAATGTGTCAAAGAGACAACAACCCGACCGTAGAAGAACAGACAACAGCAGTAGGTCACCAACAGGTCTTCAATGCAGCGACAAATGTCCGCACCCGGATGCGTCCCTCAGCTGGCCCCTAAACAATATATATACAGTACTAGTTCAGTGATAATGAACGCCATACTAAACACCAAATTGTACACAAGAAACTAAAATTAAAAATTTTACAAGACTAACAAAGGCCAGAGGCTCCTGACTTGGGACAGGGGCAAAAATGCGGCGGGGTTAAACATGTTTATGAGATCTCAACACTCCCCCTATACCTCTAGCCAATGTAGAAAAGTAAACGTATAAAAATACGCACATTAAAATTCAGTTCAAGAGAAGTCCGAGTCTGATGTCAGAAGGTGTAACCAAAGAAAATAAACAAAATGACAATAATACATAAATAACAACACACTACTAGCAGTTAACTGACATGCCAGCTCCAGACCCCCGTTAGGGGTTTAGTATCATACCATCATAACATATATGAGAAGAAGACAACCCGTGTCATGCCAACAACTGGTTTTTAAATGAATGTGTTTAGGTCCGATGCAAAGACCCTATAAGTGAATCAATAGTAACGCCAAAATATGCAATCTTTAATGACCTAACAACAGTATATATATATATATATGAAAAATGTTTTTAGTTCAAATCTAAATGGTTATGAAGAAGCTTTCGGAGGGACTTTCCGATATCCATTCCTTTGGGTTCGGTATTTTTTGGAATTTTACTCTTTACATAATTATATATTTGATTGATTGAATTAGATATATTTATCCATATTTCAAAAACATTTACCCTCTCAGACTTCTAATAGTAATTGTCGTCAATACGTGTCAGGAAGTGAGAAAAAAAATGGAAAACAACTTCTGTGTTTTAGGATTGAAGTGTCAGGTACTTAGAAGAAGAAGGATGATTTTTTTTTAAATTTGCTTCATCATGTTTAAATAGACAAGAATTTATTAAAAGGGCAAGTCAAGTCATTACAAGATCTGGCTTCTTTGATCTTCTTGTTTTTGACAAGGTTTGAAGAACTCCGACCCATTTGAAAAAAAGAAAAGGTCGGCAATGTTTTTTCCAGGAATGCGGACAATTTGGGGAAAGTCAACCTTAAATATCAACAAATATATTGTCAAAAAGAAGCTGCAGCAAACTGATCACTTGTATCAATGAAATTTTTAACCTTTTTGTTGACTATTTACAAAATATGCCGTATGGTATGCCAAACAATTTATTTATGGCGTATGCTTCCATTTTTATTGAAAAAAAATCCTGAATTATTTCTTTTAGACGATTTTTAAATTTCACAGCGGAATGGTGGTATACAGGGTTAGAAAATCAGAAATTTTGATAAAACTTATTTCAGAAAATGATAGAGATTTAAAATAATATAGCATTTCTTTTGAGTGTTATAAATCCATATATGGTCAATACCACTACGCGAGTAAACCGTTTCACTTTATTTCTGAAGACCCTTTTTCACTGCAGATATTTTGTCAATGTAATCGACAATTCCTTTGTAACCTGCAGATTAGTCGGCAATGTACCGTTTTGTATACCGAATTTTGTGAAGTTTATGTTTCTAATTCAAACAAGGTTAGTCCTCATATTTGCTGATAAATTTTATATTCATTGAAGCCATATGAATCGTCAAAATATCATCATTGTATATAGTATAATATGTTTTTGTGTGTGGCCTTACCTGAATGCTTATTTATTCTTTTTCAAGTCGCTCGTACGATTTAATACAAAAACAATATTATTTGAAGCTTTATCCGCAGGAACGACATCATAATTATGATGAAGATGTGATAGACATATCACAACTTTTTTGTCTCTGAAAACGGACTTTGGTAGATCATTTACACAATTTTTAAACTTATAAATTCGACGTTTTATCAGAAATCTGATTGTTTTGATTCATTCGGACAAAGTGTTCACTTCAATTTTTTCTCGTTTAGCCCATGTTCTGGCGTAGTCCTCAATAATCAATAATTATTCTGAACTGATGGTTCCCATTGATGTGGTGGGGTTCTTTTTAGGACCATGTGATGTCAACTCTTTAGTACTGCAATTGACCTAAAAAAAGACGCTAAGTTAACGAGTTTAATGTTCCGGAATAACACACGGCTTAAAATTGTTTTAAATGATAAAATAATTTCTTTATTATAATTTCCGTCTGGTCGTTAAAGGTTTCTATGGTCACACTTTGTATTTTAGTCCTTTAATGGGATACCCCTCAATTTATGGTTTTTGGTAGTCATTTTAAAATACAAAAACTAAATGTTTTTGTTAAATTTCTCTCTATTTTCGTAAATATGTTCGATGCACATAGCATCAAGGAACATCGGAATGATGAAGAAATAAATAAAATACCATTTCCGAGTAACATTAAACTTGGCTGTTTTTCAGATGGAAATTTAACGCGTTTTTCTTTAACAAGGGACTACATATGATTAAAAAACAGCATTTGACATTTGAGAGGAGAAAATATATTATTGCGATACCATGGATACCATATGCAAATTTTGTTGGGCAAATTCCAAACAGTTTTATCAAAAACTCAAATAAACAAACATCATTTCAACTTTTTTTAATTACAGAAATTTCCTATCCGTCATCAGTTTCACCATTTATGTTTTCCTTACCAATGAGTTTGATAGTTTCGATGTGATTATGTACATTTTCTAGGATTAGTTAATTTATTTTTGAGAGATTTGAATATATGAAGTAGTTCTTTCGTGTATTTTCTGTAAAACATTTATATTTTAGTTAATGAAACTTTGACTTTTTATAAAAGTTAACCAAATCCTTCGGATCAGGCGTTTTCCGGATAATAACTTGTTGATATTGTGTTGAAAAAAAAACATTGTATGTCTATGTTCAACCTCAGAGCTTTTTTATGCATGCAAGCGGTCGGGTAAAGAGTATTGTTGATGTCTTGTAGATAATTGGTGTGTGACAAGGTGATGCTACAACTAACTTCTCTTAATATTCTGCTTTCCTTGGGTGTTAGAGTTGTGAATCATCAGTGATGTTATCAGCAGTATTTACGCTCCAGATGGAATTGTTTCAGAACACCAAGCTCGATGTTTAGTACAAAAAGATGCCGACAATATAGTCACCAACACGACACAATTGATAGTATGGAACGTTTTATTCCATGGCATGAGCAGACTTTCAGGTTTCTCGATGTACTGAAGACCTATTGGTAACTTATCAATCCACAATTGATTCCGAAATGCGTCAGATTTAAGTGAAAAGATTCAAAATAACACTTTTCAATTGACTGACAGTGCATCATTGTTGGCGGCGGCTGTGTCATTATACCAAAGGTATTCGTTTTCCGAGTTCTTTCAATAAATTAGATCCGGAAGACAAAATTAAAAACCCCAACATTTTTGATTGGAAAATTGCCATCAGATTACTTACAAGACTTACTTTGTACCTGTAAACCTAAATATGTGTGCTTAAAAGCTGTGTTTGCTTTGAACAAACTCTTTCTTGTGCCGAACTTGTTCGTGTCAAAAATGGAAGTGGGTTGTAATGCTAATACGCGTACTGAATCCGCATATGATGACGAAGATATTGATTCATATCAATATTTAATGAAGACTAGAGCTATTGCGTGTCGCTTTTACAAGACAAGTTATATAAGGGTCATGTACAACATAAGCAAATTTGCATTACATTGTATAATTTTCCATCACTGCCCTAAAAAATTGAAGAGACTACAATTTTTTACCAGGATATTCCCACTTAAACAGTGTGCATGCACTATACTGACTCTGTTTTGCACTAAACCAAACGCTAAATCAATGCATGTCACACTTATAATTTTTTTTTAAACCTCGCACTCGCCTCTGTTGACTAAGGTATTTTGTTGTGTTATAATTCATATGTCTAGACTTTGCAAATACACAATACGAATTTGTCTATAACTAGATTATAATTTTCACAAAATACACAACCTTTTAGAAGCAAAATTAAAAACATTGTTTTAGTGCTTGAATTTATTTTTTTTAAAGATAGGAAAATTTTGAAATAATTTGATAAACTGGTGTTTTATGGTTTGAAAAATAGTTCTGTATAACACTTTGTGAAAAAAAATCAGCAATATAAAAGTTTATGAATATGAAAAGGTCAAGGCCACCTCTTCTTTTGCTATGTCATAAATAGAAAAAAAACCAGAAGGTTCCAGATCAACGCCATTTTTGTTGTCAGTTTATTTTAGATTTATAAGTTTGACTGTCCCTTTGATATCTTTGTCCCTCTTTTGTAATGACAGCTCTTCATATGAGTTGTCCAGTATGTCTTTTTAACATCGTTAATAGCATATGCTTATGATTTAACCGTTTTTTCTCATTCTATTTAATAGATATCAGAAAATTTCTCCTTTTTGTCATTGTGGTTGAAATATTGATATTTTAGGTATGACCTTTGACCTAATTTCAGAAAAATGTGACCACTCTGGATTTGTACGACTTAACTTTTCTTATTGAACACGTTTTTCTCTTTCAATCGAAATACAATTTAGGTATGTGTTCTTCCGGAACATTTAAGTTTTCAAAAATGAACTCTGGTTGCAGTACTATTTGGAAACGTTTATGTTGAATATTATCTAAGTTCCTACTAATAATATGAACAGAGGGGCTGGAAATATAAGGAGAATTGGAACAGTCACATGACAGAGGTATTTAAGGTAATTTCGCGGCTCTACAATGCTTGCTTATAATCAAATGCTGTAGGTGCAATGTTACTGATGTTACTGTAGAATACAATAGGAACAAAATGATTTTTAAAAACAAAATAGAATTTTAGATGTAGGCTCCTTGTGATGAAAAACGTGCCTGATGATGATTGCATCAATCCCGTTTTAGAAAACTGAAAGGGAAGACATTTCCTCTTTTCATCATACAAAGGTTCCGATTTTATATAGTATGTTTATATAGCTCAACATGCAGACTTCTTATACGTTCAGGTATTGCACATCCATTTTTGTATGGAAATATTCTTTATATAGCACAAAAATGTCAGTATTCACCTCAGAAACTAATGAAACCATTAGATTAAATAAGAAGGGATATAGTTACGATACTGTTGTTAGGTCATTAAAGATTGCATATTTTGGGCGTTAATATTGATTTACTTATAGGGTCTTTGCATCGGAACTAAACACATTTATTAAAAAAACAGTTGTTGGAATGACACGGGTTATGTTCTTCGCATATATGTTAGAATGGTATGATACTCAACCGCTAACGGGAAGTATTGTGCCTGATATTCATATGATGAAATCATAATCTTTCAATCAGTTTAATTGAAATCTGTAACAAAACTCACACTACCCCTTTGAGTCGTGCGAACTAAAAAATAATCAGTGGACATGTATAAGTATATTAAGTATCAAATATTTTTATCTTTTTAAATCAAAATGCTTTTGAAGAAGCAACAGCTAAAATGTCTAGAAACTCAATGGTGGTATGATGAACTTTAACCCTAGATGGTATCATATGTTTATAAAAATATAATTTCATTTTTCTCAGTATAACTTATTAAATATGTTGAAATCCCGGTATGACAATCTTTACTGAGTGTAACCATCTGCTCTATCGCTGTATCAGCTATGTGTTACAGAACTTATTTTACTTAATGTTTTGTTTTTATTGTGTTTTATGTTTTAATTGAACATAAAAAAAACCATGGCGTCCTTCAGCTGGCCCCTAAACAAACATATACTAGTTCAGTGGTAATGAACGCCATATTAAACTCCAAATTGTACACAAGAAACAAAAATTAAAAATGATACAAGACTAACTGACAGGCGCAAAAATGCAGCGGGGTTAAACATGTTTATGAGATCTCAACTCTCCCCCTCTATCTCTAGCCAATGTAGAAAAAAACGCATAACAATACGCACATTAAAATTCAGTTCAAGAGAAGTCCGAGTCTGATGTCAGAAGATGTAACCAAAGAAAATAAACAAAATGACAATAATACATAAATAACAGCAGACTGCTAGCAGTTAACTGATATGCCAGCTCCAGATTTCAATTAAACTGATTGAAAGATTATGATTTGTTAATCACTTTATGTCGTCGTCTATCGTCATCCATTAAGATTGGCAAAATCGTCCCCTCCAATAGGACTGGTCCAATAAAATCCTAGTTTGGCCATAATAACTATTTGGGTTACAAGTATATAGTTTAAGAAAATCCTACATGCACGGCATGTGCAAACCAAAGAACAAGGGGGTAAAATGCGTTTTTGTCTTTAATCAGGTATAACGGTACAGAAAATCTTACAGATCTGATAAGTTTTCAATGTTTCGTTGTACATAATGTCTTTCTACATCAAAACAGTAAAACGACTACTGATTGAGTAATCGCTCATACATGAAGAGATTTACTAAAACAAAAAGCATTTGTTCACGTTTGACTATTATCATCCACTGAAAATGTTACAGAAAATAAGCAATTTCACGCTAAAATAAAGAGACAGATACACGTAAACTTGCTTTGAGATTGGTTTATTTGATTTCCTATAAAGCAATACCAACAGGAATATCTATTGTGATAGCATACGTTGTTCAAAATAAAACTTACGTTGTTATATCAAATGTAATGAAAATCACATGCAGCCCTTGTTCCATTGACATAACAGCATATATAAAAGAAGGTGTGGTATGATTGCCAATAAGACAACTGTCCACAAGAGACCAAAATGACATAGATATTTTAAAACAATAATAGGTCACTGTACGGCCTTCAACAATGAGCAAAGCCCATACCGCATAGTCAGCTATGAAAGGCCCCGATAGGACAATGTAAAACAATTCAAACGAGAAAACTAACGGCCTTATTTATATAAAAAAAATGAACGAAAAACTAATATGTAACACATAAACAAACGACAACCACTGAATTACAGGCTCCTTACTTGGGACAGGCACATACATAAGTAATGCGGCGGGGTTTAACATGTTAGCGGGATCCCAACCCTCCCCCTAACCTGGGACAGTGGTATAACAGTACAACATAAGAACAAACTATAAAAATCAGTTGAAAAAGGCTTGAAAGGAGAACGTCACAATTTTCCAATATTTAGAATAACCATGTTTTTATTTGTTACTCACGTCTGATTTCTCATGTCTTATGTAAGATAGTAGTAAACTGAAATCATTTCTAGGAAATTTTACGGACAATTACGAAATAGTTTTGTCAGACTACCATTTTTTTTCTCGGTTCTGAACACACTGAGTGATTCGTATCACCTGGTTTGCATGAACAACACTAAATGGTTTCTGCATAACGGCAAATGAGTATTTATATTTAGGGCAAGAACATGTTTATGCGATATGAAGATCAATCCAACTTTGTACATGACCGACACACTGAGCCGGTTTTTAATGTGCTAGTTTCCAAGTTAACAGTCCACAGGAAGATATGTCTTTTATGATGGATTGATATTCAATATTTAACCAGGTGTATTTGTCATTGAATTTCACACGATGACGACATATCCTTTAATCAGTTTACTTGATGTCCGGAGCTGGCAAGTCAGTAACTACAATCAGCTGCAGTCCTTTAATAATGTATAATGTATGATTGTCAATATACCTAGTTTACTCTATTTTCTATGCTCACATAGGACTCAGACCTCTTTTAAACTGAGTTTACCTGTCCTTTTGTGTTTTCATTCGGTTCATTTACTATTTTATTTATTATGTCTGTTTAGTTCATCATTGTAAATATAACGGAATTTGATGAGACTGTCACCAAAGTGAGAGGTTTAGTGCTTTAAAACCAGGTTTAATCCACCATTTTCTACATTCGAAAATGTCTGTACAAAGTCAGGAGTATGACAGTTCTTGTCCATTAGTTTTTGATCTGTTTTGTTATTTGATTTTGCCATGTGATTATTGATTTTCCGATTAGATTTTTTCTCTGAGATCAGTATTTTTGTGATTTTACTTTTTACAGTAAGATATTTTAGTGTGCCGTCTTCGACGCTGAATTTGAACAACTTTTTTAAAGGCCACATGAACACCGCCTTTTGGGTGAAGGATCCTCTGGCTGTATTGAAGACCCATTGGTGTCCTTGTGCTGTTGTGGTGTCAAACCACCAAATTATAGTACTCGCACCCAGTTGCATACGAAAAAGGGTCGATGAAAAATATTCCTTTGAATTTGACAGTAAAATGTCCTGCATTTCATTGCAATAAATAAAATATGTGGCATAGATATATACATTAGGCGTTTCAAAGCATCATATTTTTTATTTGGTGTTTATATAGAATATATAGCATGTTGAGAACAAATGAGACTGCAAGGTTACTAAAGCTTGTACACAGGAAAAGAAGAGTGAACATTTGATTGGTTTACTTTCAGTGTGTGTTATATTCGTATATGCATATATATTCTATAGTACTAGAAAAGATAAACTTCATTCATGGCAAGTGTTTCTTTTTTTGAAAGATATTTAAAGATAAATGCTGTACAATGTTTTGAAAAGTGCAAATTTAACATAGACTAATAGGGGAAGATCAATGGTGGTATTACACCTTTTCTTCTCTTTGGTCGAGTTGTTGTGTCTTCGACACAATCTCTGTTTCCATTCTCCATTATATGTCTCCTTTCTCATGCACATTATTCTGACTCAGAGCCGACCATTCTTTGCTCTTACTCCTAAATGTCGCGTGTTAAGCAGACAAGCAGCAAGTAGGATTTTTTTTCAGAATTTGTTATGATATGCCAGGGGTTTGAACAAGGGACCTTCCGCACTTCAGGACGAACCACTACCAAGTGACCACAAACACTATTCATTTTAATTAAGAATACGCAAATATTTCGAGAGGAACACATTGTCTACATATCATAGATTAAGGCAAATACCCATATATAAATTAGGCCGCTAGTTTTCTCGTTAAAATTGTTTTACATTTTCATTTTGGGGCCTTCTATAGCTGACTATGCGGTATGGGCTTTGCTCATTGTTGAAGGCCGTACGGTGACCTATAGTTGCTAATGTCTGTGTTATTTTGTCTCTTGTGGAGAGTTATCTCATTGGCAATCATACCCATCTTCTTTTTTTTATATAGCTGTATTTGGCACAACTTTTTGGAATTTTGGGTCCTCAATGCTCTTCAACTTTGTACTTGTTTGGTTTTATAAATATTTTGATCAGAGCGTCACTGATGAGTCTTATGTAGACAAAACGCGCGTCTGACGTTTTAAATTATAAGCCTGACACCATTGATAACTATTAAGTGCTCACCCTTTAAAATACAAATGAATACTAGGAGATTTAAGGGTTTTTTTTCGGGTACAGCAATCTGACGACATGAAACTAATGCATATATAGATGACACGACAGACTTTAACAGTAAACAGACCGTTCCTTATTCATATTTCTATAACTGTTTCGTTCCTAATCGAGTCAATTCGTCATGAACACCTTAAGGTGATGAAGATCATTTATAAATGACATAAGACAACTACTGACATGTGACGGTGTTAAGCAAGTATTCATGAAACTCACACCTCCACTTTCTAATTTTTATCAATATATTTAAACTCGTACATTAGAAGACATGTTTTAAGCTCATCTACTCCTGATGATATATTCCTGACTTGGTATAGACATGAGCGTAAACATATAGAGAATTAAAACTAATTTTACAGCTAACTAAACTTGACACTTGGATGAAAGTCGTTTTGTTTTCTTTCTATTTTACAAAACTTGGTGGTCAACCCAAACAGACATAAAAGAGTGACGAAAGATACCAGAGAGACGGTCAAACTCATAGATCGAAAACAAACTGACAACGCCATGTCCAAAAATGAAAGACAAACAGACAAACAATAGTACAAAAGACACTACATAGAAAACTAAAGACTAAGCAACACGAACCCCACCAAAAACTAATGGTGATCTAAGGTGCTCCTGAAGGGAAAACATAAATTGCTTGCTTGCTTGCTTGCTCAAAATACGACATCTTTGGACATACGAGTGTCATTTTTCTTAAAATAAAATAATAATACATAAAAACAAAAATCTTTACAAAAAATCACACTGTATACAGATTACTATTTTTTTTCAATATTAAATTCTATGATAATCATAAGTGTAAATCTACGATTCATCTTATATCCCATAATAGTCATTGTCATACATAGTATTCATAGTACAAATCAAACGACAAGCTATCGGAACTACACTTATTTATTGTATTAATTGCTTTCAACACAAGGGCAAGATATGGATACATTTTTATTCGTGTTCATACTCTAGTAAGACATTATCAGTTGAATAATAGGGTTACAAATAGACTGCACCAGAACTGAGACCGTTGGTTTTCCCGTTTGAATGGTTTTACACTAGTAATTTTGGGGCCCTTTATAGATTGTTGTTCGGTGTGAGCCAAGGCTCCATGTTGAAGGCCGTACATTGACCTATAATGGTTTACTTTTTTTTAAATTGTTATTTGGATGGAGAGTTGTCTTATTGGCACTCACACCGCATCTTCCTATATCTATATCATAATACCAGATTCCTATTGAAGGAACTGGGAGACATATCATCGTAATCCAGAGCCAATAGTTGATCCTGGCTCTATACTATTAGTAAAGGAACCCGACCTCAAAAAATATTGCTCCAACAAATTACGTAGTCCTTCCTGTGGAGTCTGGATTCCAAAAATAAGATTAGAATGGTACCCGAAGGTCAGGGCCCATGTTATCCGTATACAATACAATTCAAGTATGTTCTCTATTTATTTAGCTAAAATTGATTTGGCTTTGTAATAATACTCTATATTTTCTGTTTTTTGTTCCATAATGATAGACTTATATAGATTATACACTAAAAAAAATGAACTGAATTTATTGTTTAGTTGTTTTCTGATTCTGTTTTAGTGTCCCTTTCTGTAATAAGGCAAACGTGAGAGTTCTTCATTGTTATGATCAGTTGCTAGTAGGTATAAGATGGTCTTGACTTCCATAAATAAGAGCAAAAAACTAACACACTTAAAACTATAGGACTGGTCAGCTTTTAAAATTACATTTGACCATGAAAGTGTGACCAATTAAAACAACTAAAGACGTAGACATAACGTAAGATTTGTTAATTAGAAAAAAAAACAAGATCATGTATGCAAAATATGAAGTTCTCTTTATTCAAAGTTTAATATGCCATTCTAAATTGGTGCCTAACCCAACTGCATGTACATGTAGTCTTGTTGATGTGCACATACTGAATGTGCTGAATTGATTCAAATCATTCAGAATGCAAACTGAATAAAAAAAAAAACAGTGTTACATACGTGTATGCCAAACATGAAGTTTGACTTAATCAAACTTTTTATAAGCCATTCCAGCCGGGTACCCGTACCCATCAGCATATCTGTTACCGTAAACCCATAAACCGAATCGAATGTTTTGTCTATGTTCAATATGATGAAAACCTGTTTTTATTGGCATACTGAAAGTACTGAAATTATATAAGCCTTCTGAAATACTGAAAACATTACTTCGATTATTTGAAGGATTTCCATCAAGCAAAAACCCATTAATAGCATCGCTCTGTACCGTTATGCTGATGAAGCTGTCCAACCCAATTGGAACTACGAAATCATATTTATAAAGGTATTGATTTACACCGGGAATCGTCATCATAAATGGATCTCCTTTGTATCCACTTAACCCGTGTGGATATGACATGACAAGTATGTCATCAGATGATGAAATAAAAGAGATCGTGTTGTAATAAAAATCGAAGAAATCTCTTGCGTTAATGGTTTTTGATATTGTCTTGTTACCAGTTTTAATGGTTAAATTCGTACTGTTTATTACCTGTATACGTACAGTGTTGTTCAAACGTGTCGATATATACGGAGTAATAAACACACTATCAAATTGATTAGTTGGTAATACTGATTCTATAAATGGATTACAACTACCCGCTCGAGTATTGTATGGGACTGCATAATTACACTTATTACCACTGACAACAATTACTGGTTTAGATGATGTTACCAATGTTCCTGATAGGTCTGATGAAGTTGATAACTGGAATGTGTTATACTTGTTTACCATTATTCTAATCGTATCGTTGTTACTATACTGCTTGTTGTCATATGTTACAGATCCACTTTTCAATTTCAAATTTATACTGACAACTGTATTTTGATAACCTGGTGTAAGTGCTATCATATTTTTATAAATAAAAAATGCAGGTAGAGTTGGTATAATGTATTTGGTAGAGGCAAATCTCGTAGGCATTGATGAATAGCCCCCTGAGACGTAGAGACCGTGGAAAAATCCGTAAACATTTATTCCTTCATCTGAGTGAAGTTCTACTCCAGCGACATGTATCCCATCAGACGGTAGAACACTTTTACTCAGATTATATTCTGTATTACTTTTGTCCATAGTGATAGTCTGAATTTTGTTCTCGTTGAAATAACGAACTGAAAGACGTGTTGTATTTTCTGATGCTACCAACAGTTTCGGCGTTGTCGACAAATCAGAAAGTCCTTCTTGAAAAATTACCATGAAACTTGTGTCTTTTCCATCTGTATTGAAAATATTAGATAATAACAAATATTTGGAAGAAATGCTTCAACAGAAAACGAAGAATTTTGGTTATACATAGGTCATACAAGTGTCTTAAAAGTATCTTTTGGATTTAATAATAATAAAATTCTAATATACTTCAAGTGAACTGGGGTTTTAATTGTGACAAACTATAAATTTCAGCATTTGTTTTTTTATGGTGTAACGTTATTACTCCAGTTTTGTTTACAAGTATATTGACTATTAGACAATCGTCCATCAACGAAAATTATGTGCATGAACTAAAACAGTTAACAATAAGCAAAACTCATATAATGTTTTAGTCCATGAGTACCACATGTTAAACAATGTATTTGATAGTACTATCAGTGTGAATTTTTTGACGTAGATACTCTTTCCGAATGGATTAAGCCTGTGAGGTCGTTGATACAAACCCATGGTGCGTCGATCTTTGAATACCCAAATGTTGAAAAACACTTGTTCTACCTCCATGACAAATATGTTGTAGTCCCCGCATATAAAGCCCCAAACCTACTTAAGTGTCCTTATAAACAAACAACAGTATATTGCTATGTCTTACAAGTGCTACACGAAACCTCATTCTACATTATTAATATCTATTTTATCAGCAATCAAAGCCGGGCTTCAAAGTTATTGTGTAACTGTCATTAGATTTTGCCATGTGATTAGGGACTTTCCGATTTGATTTTCCCCTCCAAAGATCTTTTAGAGTACATACAATCAATGACTCTCTCATCTTGCAATAGTATTAAAACATTTGACTTTTCTACACTTTACATAAGTATTCCCAATTCCAAAGTAAAAAACAAATTGAAAGAGTTGGTATTGCTTTGCTTCATAAAACAGAATGGCAAACGTAGATACAAGTATCTTGTCTTAGGAAGGGATAAATCCTACTTTGTAAAGAATCACTCTGCTTCAAACAAACAATTCTCTAAAACTGACTCTATCAAGATGGTTGATTTCTTGATTGACAACATATACGTAGTTTTTGCAACAGACTGTCGGAATTTAAATGGGAACCAATAGTGCCCCTCTTCTTGCCGACATTTTTTTATTATTATAAGGCTAACTTCATACAGGAACTTCTTACGGAGAAAGATAAGAAGTTAACAATATCCTTTAACTTTACGTTCCGCTATATAGATGATGTTCTCTCACTAAATAATACAAACTTTGGTGACTGTGTTAATCTATACCATCGAACTAGAGATAAAGGATACTATAGATACAGTTAATAGTTATCAAAGGTACAAGGATTATAATTTAATATGCCAGACGCTCGTTTCGTCTACATAAGACTCATCAGTGACGCTCTGATCAAAACAGTTAAAAGCCAAACAAACACAAAGTTAAAGAGCATTGAGAACAAAAAATTCCAAAAGTTAAGTCTGTCTCATATATTTTGACTTAAATCTAGAAATTGACAATGAAGGTCGGTTGAAACAAAACGTTACGACAAAAGAGTTGATTTCAGCTTCCCAATTGTGATTCTTTTTCCTTTTCGATATTGCAACATTGCAGCAGCACCTGCATATGGAATATATATCTTCCAATTGATACGATATTCCCGTGCTTATAGTTCACATCATGATTTCCTTGATAAAGGGTTGCTGCTCACAAATTAAGGAAGCTATTAAACGAAGAGTTCCAAAAGGTGAACATGAAATCATCCCTTCGAAAATTTTACGGACGCCACCCCGAGTTGGTTAACCGTTATGAAATAACCGTTTCACAGATCTGGAGCAGGATCTGCATACCCTTCCGAATTCGAAGCACCTGGGATAACCCCAAGTTTTTGGTGGGGTTCGTGTTGCTTAGTCTTTGGTTTTCTTTGTTGTGTCTAATGTGCTATTCTTTGTCTGTTTGTCTTTTATTTTTTAGCCATGTCGTTTTCTGTTTGTTTTCAATGTATAAGTTTGACTGTCCCTCTAGTATCTTTCGTCCCTCTTTTACAGACGCACAAACATAATAGCATTCTGGAACTGGAACAAACACATATAGAGACAAATATAAAACCTTATCTTGTAGTGTTTTAAGATGTTTTTGCACCACTTTTTGGAATTTTAGGTCATGAATGCTCTAGAACTTCATGTAGACGAAATCCATGTCTTGCGTATCAAATTACAATCCTGGTACCTTTGATAACTATTAGTGCATAATTTCTACTATTAAAGTAAACACAATGAAAAACTGGACACTTCATATGCATGAAAGGTTGAGTGTTGGTCGCATATTGTCCCGTGGACGAAAACATTTTAAACATACTACCGTAGTATGTAGGGAGAATGCACATGTCAATACCATTTGGGAAAGTTAAACATTGTGAAAGTTCAGACTAGACAGTTTCATATAACACGATTTTGTTCGGCCATTTCTAATAATTTTTGAAAATACGAAGTCTTTTACAGAGGGACATTTTTCGTAATAAACTGAAATCAAACATATATTAGTTATGCATCGAAATTAAAGCGACATGGCTTTTATAACTCATGTGATTTTTATAAAACTTTTGTCATTATCTGGAAATTAGAAAAAAGAAAAAGATACAAAGGGGTCAATTAAACAAACAAAACCATACTAATGAGATAAAGCACAAATTGAAAACCTAAAGAAACAATCTAAGTAATACAATGCGATTAACACTCCAGCTAGCATGCGAGTTACCCTCAACCAAGAACCAAAATTGTTTATCAGATTGACTGTGTTTTACTTACAGAATAACAAAATAAAATTTAGAATAGAAATGAGGAATATGTCAAAGCAACAACAACCCAACCAAAGAGTAGACAACAGCCGAAGGCCACCAATGGGTCTTCAACGCAGACATGTTCAGTGAAAATGGATGCCACACTAAACCTCAAAACATATAAATGAACTAAAAAAAAAAAAAAAATACAAAACTAACAATGATCAGAGGCTCCTTACCTGGGACAGGTGAAAAAACGCGGCGGGGTTAAATATGTTTTGTGGGATTTTCCGTTCGGGGTTTAGTATCATACATCCTAAAATATATGAGAAGAACATAACCCATATCATGCCAACAACTGGTTTTAGAATTTATGTGTTTATTTCAGATGCAAAAACCCTGTGAGTGAATTAATATTAATGCCAAAATATGATCTCCTTTATAAATTAATAACTCAACAAGAGTATCGTAACTTTATCCTTTCCGAATAAGTATGTTTAAAGGTTTATGTTAGCTTTTGAGATGAATGCCGACATGCTTGTGCTTTGTAAAGCATATTACCATAAAATATTGGATGTGAAAAACCTGAAGGTATAAGATTTGTGTGTTGATTTATATTTACGAATGATGTCCTTGTAATCAAATACGTTGGTACATACACGAGCAAATCGAACAAGTTGAGATATGAAAACACCATATGATGCTGACAAGGGAATGTGACCATCAAAAAATGAATAATTAATAGTAGGAAATGAAAAATCATCTCTTTTATTATAAATTTTGGTATGAAGCATGGTTTTAAATACCAACTGAACTGCAAGTATACCGAATATAAAAAAAACTTTGAAATTATCATGTATTCCTTTATGTATACTGAAATAGCTAAATAAAGAAGGTATGACAGCACCTCAAATCCCAACGACTAATTCGTATGAAGTATTTTCTTTCTTGAATAATGAAGAATAACTTATTGTACAGGTTTCTGTATACGAGAATTAAAGACAGCTATTTCCGACGGAAGAAACGACAGAATTGGTGTGCTTTGTATGTTCAAGTCACGGTAATCGAAAACATACAAAACATGTAGTTCTAAAACCTTAAGATTTCAACGTATTTATAGTATTTTCCATGCAATTATTAAAATTCATTTTGCTATTTCAAGAAGCAAAAACACAGTCGTTATTGATACACATTATGTCAACAATTAAGATGGACATTGCTATTCAAAGGCTACAAAAACCAATGACAACCACTTAAAAGTTGTTATTCATTTGGGTGATGGTCCGAGACCACAATTATTTCGTAGTGCATTTCTTTTAGAACATAAATGAAAAATAAAAAAATCCCACCTGCGTTTTCTCAAAGAAACTTTTACAGTGTGTTGTACTACTTTTGGGACAAATTATATCAAAATTATAGAAAACTTCATCGTATCTAACTCAAAATATGGACAATTTTATCTTAAGGGCGTCTTGAAATCTTTTGACAGCTTCCGAAGTGCTATTTTTCAACCTTATTTACCTGGACCAAATCACTACTTTCCTTTAAAATTCTGGACCCAAATTTTTTTACAGTGTAATTTCCCCCCCCCCCCCTTACTTGCAATTTGAGGCATTAAACATGGAGAAATAAATTTTGAAGGGGTATAAAAATTAATGACAAGTAACCCACTGTCAACACTAGGGACTATATTTGTGAACCACGAAAATCAAGGGACGACAATTGTTGTCTCGGGCCTAATAGTGTTTGAGCTTTTGATTTTGTTATTTAAATAGGGACTTCCGTTTTCCATTATCCGCGGAGTTTGGATTTGGTTTTATTTTTTTTTTTTTTTGCTTTGTTATTTTTGCTTTTAACAAAACTTATGAAAAATCTTTTTAAGTAGAATGTGTATGATGCTATCAATTTTAGAAATATTTTTTGTCGAAAATTTGTACAGAACAAATCCCTGAAAATTTCATATTTCAAACTACTCTTGTTATTTCGTGAACATTCATCACACTTATTACAACCAAGATTCCTAAACCCGAAGAGTATAAACCTTAACCCACTGCCTTAACCCTACATAACGTCAATTTCAAATTCCCAAAATGCTGTTGTTCATTGTTCCAATACTTATCCTAAGATCATCCCTAATTTTTGGTGGGGTTCGTGTTTCTTAGACTTTATTTTTCTATGTTCTTTGTGTACTATTGTTAGTCTGCTTGGTGTTTTATTTTATTTTTTGTAGCCATGGCAATGTCAGTTTATTTTTGATCTATGAGTTTGAATGTCCCTCTGGTTTCTTTTGCCCCTCTTTTATATAGTCCGGCTAGTCATGTTATGTTTTGGGACTTAAGCATCGTACATAATAATCAACTAAGATAATTGCTTATAAAACTGCTGGAAATATCGAATTTCCAGACCCGTCAACCTTAAAACAAACGTTATGGATTCAGTGCGTGTCTCTGCTGAAAAAGGCTTCAAGGTCCAGCCAGATAAACCTGAACTTGGCACTTTATCTGAAAGGATGAATTTCATTCTGTCGTGCATTCGGAACTTATTAAACGACTTCGACTTAACATGAGAACACGGGTTTCGCACCTTTTCAAAAAGTTAAAGGATGTTAATTCTTTACTCTCTCTCTGCTATCACTAAAAATCGTGGAATTCTCATCAAATTTGGGACTCCAACAAATACCCCTATCTATCTTTCACCAAATATGGCCTTATAGAAAATCTCAAATCTGCTCTATTAACATGAAAATGGACGATCAAGCTCTCCTGTTTGTATGCAGGGTTCCTAAACTTCACATAAATCCTTTTAAAGAACGATATATAGCCAAGTCGTCTAGATATTCGACAAAGAAGCTTTCTCGAGTTCTTATCGTTATTCCTACCACGCTAAAAGATAGCCGTCACAAATATTGTAATTAGATTTATCTTACCTCCTATACATTTCTAGGAATGTGATTGGTTAAAAGCGCCCTCGTGGAGACCGTGTATATTTGATATTAGGTTAGTAGGGAGGCGGGGCTTATCTCATACACGGTTAGTAGTGGAGTTACGTCCCTTTATATTCCATATAAGGTAGTAGGGAGGCGGGGCTTATTTCATACACGGTTAGTAGTGGTGTTACGTTCCTTTATAAAAACAAAACGGTACTGAGAAAAAAATTGTAAAGGTTTCAACAGACGAAGAAACTGATGATTAAGATTGAAATAAATTCATGTAACACATTTAACCCTCACGAGTTGTTATTGTTGGTATCTGTTTTTGTAGGATCAATGGAAGTAGTTTCTTAATGCTAACAGTATTGAGGACTTGGTCATTTTGATAGGTCTAAATTTCAAACGTTAAGATAGTCGGTAAGATAAATTCGTTACATAATGTGCTAGTGACCTAATACGGTATATATGGGGTCAGTAAATTCCATATGAATTCGAGCTTCGCTCTCACCACATATGGAATTTACTGACCCCATATATACCGTATTAGGTCACTAGCACACTATGTAACTAATAATATTCAACTAGTGGTGTTATTCGAATATGAATTTTATTACAAATATCTTCAAAACTACTCAAAAATCTTAAATAACAATCTTTACAATTGTGCTGACAAATCAAAACCTAATAATTGTTTACGCTCTGCACTACTCTTCCTTAATCTCATCTGAACGATCGACTATTTATGTATTTTATAGTGACTTGAGTAACACCAGTATCACTCAGATTACAATTCTACCTTGACTTCTAAGTTTGTCTTTAGCCTATAAAATACTTATTTAGCCTTTAGAATTGAAAGGTCATGTTACCTATTGAACAATAGGAGTTGATAAATTTGGCTTCATGCCATTTACCTTGTCCAAAATTAAGGTAAAATTGAGAATGGAAATGCGGAATGTGTCAAAGAGACAACAACCCGACCAAATAAAAAACAACAGCAGAAGGTCACCAACAGGTCTTCAATGTAGCGAGAAATTCCCGCACCCGGAGGCGTCCTTCAGCTGGCCCCTAAACAAATATATACTAGTCCAGTGATAATGAACGCCATACTAATTTCCAAATTGTACACAAGAAACTAAAATTAAAATAATACAAGACTAACAAAGGCCAGAGGCTCCTGACTTAGGACAGGCACAAAAAATGAGGCGGGGTTAAACATGTTTAAATGTAGCGAGAAGTTCCCGCACCCGGAGGCGTCCTTCAGCTGGCCCCTAAACAAATATATTGTTATTGTATTATTGTTTAAGTACAAAAGAACCCTATATTCTGAACAATACTTAAACTATGTGCATCTTGAGTTACTTCTTCAAAATCTGTTAATGTTGAATTTTTGGGGTTATTTAAGGCCTTTTAATTGCATATTCCTTTACATGGTATTTTCTTTTTTAGACGTCATGCTGTTTCTAAATTTCATAAATTCAAATGTGGCATAACGTTTGCCTTTTCGCCATCGTATGTGACGTCATTTTTTTTTAATTGCGTTGACGCCTGGACTGATTCGGGTGTGTCTATGCTGTATTGAACTTGGCATCATGTATTCGGGTTTAGTTTTCTGTAATAAGTTAATACTTCAGTTTCATTATGAATATATCTTTCACATTCATTTGTTAAAATTTACTGTTTGCAATAGCATGAATCGTTCTATATAAAAGTGTTCTTATCCCGGGCTTAAAAACAATGCCGTATTTGGCAAAACCTTTTCAACTTTTGATCTTCAGTGCTGTACAACTTTGTACTTTTTTCACTTTCGATCTTTTATATCTGGGCGTTATGTATTTGGGTTTAGTTTTCTGTTATTTGTTAATACTTCAGTTTCATTATGTATATCTCTTTCATATTCATTTGATAAAATTTACTGTTTGCAATAGCATGAATTGTTCTATATAATAAGAATGCTCTTATCCCGGGCATACAAACAATGCCGTATTTGGCAAAACCTTTTCAACTTTTGATCTTCAGTGCTGTACAACTTTGTACTTTTTTCACTTTCGATCTTTTATATCTGGGCGTCACTGGTGAGTCTTGTGTGGACAAGACGCGTTTTTGGCGTATTGAATTTTAAACCTGATGCCTTTTGTTATCTATTAATCATGCTTTTCTTTGTTTAATATGTTCTCCTTTTTATTTGTATTGTAGTCCTGTAATATTATGTTGTCATTTCAATGTTATATTTAATTTTGCCATTAAAGTGCGAGGTTTGGCATGCCATAAAACCAGGTTCAACCCACCACTTTCATTCCCCTTTAAAAGTGTCCTGTACCAAGTCAGGAAGATGGCCATTGTTATAATATTGTTCGTTTCTGTGTGTGTTGCATTTTAACGTTGAGTCGTTTGTGTTTTCTCTTATTTTTGAGATATTGAGATAAGACGTGGCACGGTACTTGTCTATCCCAAATTCATGTATTTGGTTTTGATGTTATATTTGTTATTCTCGTGGTGTTTTGTCTGTTGCTTGGTCCGTTTCTGTGTGTGTTGCGTTTCGGTGTTGTGTCGTTGTTCTCCTCTTATATTTAATGCGTTTCCCTCGGTTTTAGTTTGTTACCCCGATTTTGTTTTTTGTCCATGGATTTATGAGTTTTGAACAGCGGTATACTACTGCCTTTATTTAGATATAAACAAGAATGTGTCCCCAGTACACAGATGTCCCACTCGCACTATCATTTTCTATGTTCAGTGGACCGTTAAATTAGGGTCAGAACTCTAATTTGGCATTAAAATTAGAAAGAACATATCATAAGGAACATGTGTACTAAGTTTCAGGTTGATTGGACTTCAACTTCATCAAAAACTACCTCGACCAAACACTTTAACCTGAAGCAGGACAGACGAACGAACGGACGAACGGACGGACGAACAGACGCCCGGACCAGAAAACATTATACCTCTCTACTATCGTAGGTGGGGCATACACCAAAATCTGACGGATTATTATTTAGATGCAAAATATTTTAAATCAGAGCTGAAAGTTTTACTATCTTTATATGTGGATTGAAGATTAAAATATTAAGAATGAAAAAAAGATCCGGGTACCAAAAAAACATCGTCAACCAGGATATAAAATTCAAAATATTAATTTATTATACCAATATCAGTTCATATAAAATAAACTTTACTTGAATATTATATTGATTGAAATCGCATGCCACTGTTTAGCATGTTTAGGTTATTCCCCAACAGAAAATCAATAAAATATTAAAGTACAATGTACTCTAAGCACAAACACATAAGGTCACTGTGAAAAAGACATCTAGGGCAGGAGCAAACAGTCAGTTATACCAAACCAGTTTGTCTTGGTCTAGTTTAAAACCAGTTTGACAAGATGTCAAGTTTAGTATATATATTTTGACAATGTAATTAATGACATGAGGACCTGACTGGTTTTTTTTTAATATCTGAATTCTTTAAATTTTTGGGGCATTTCTCTTTAGCCTTAAAAATAATTCTCATTCTGTAAAATCTCATGAAATGATTTTACTATTTATTCTTTCTGTTACAAGATTATTTATTAATTCTGTACATAGATAATTTATTTTACCAGTATTGCATTACGGTAACCTAAGTTACCTTTTATTTTGCACAGTTATTGTGTATAATTTTGCACCTTATTATTCTCTGTTCTTTATTTTGTTGTTCATTTTCTCTATTCAATATTTTGTATTGCTATTACATGTACTCTCTATTCTGTAAACCCCATTCAGATCCTCATAGGTAAACTTCTATTGTATGAATGGGATAAACTGACCTTTCAATTCTCAAGGCTAAATAAGTATTTTATAGGCTAAATACAAACTTAGAAGTCAAGGTAGAATTGTAATCTAAATGATACCGGTGTTACTCAAGTCACTATAAGGATTATGTACCCTTGTGTTGATTCAATGCTAAACATATGGAAATTTTATAGAAAATCCACACCTTTTACCCTTGTACTCTCATATTTGGCAATTTGATGACAGATAGATATATGATTATTGCATGCAGTGCTAGCATTGATTTCCTTAAAACAAGTTTATTAATGTAGTTATTGGTTAAAACAAATATAAATATTGACCAAATCAAGTACACCTTTAATGGTGCGCTCGACTTTAGTGACTCAGCACGAGATGTTTTGGAATTTACAGGTTGCTTAGAACTTTTTGTAAAAAATAAACACTAGCGTATCATAGAAAATCAAGTGAGTAATTTATGTTTCAAGTTTTATAACAAAAAACTCTGTATCAAAGGCTGTGGATTTTCTATAAAATCTTGATTTATTTGCCACAAAGTCTCCTTTTTCTATTAAATGCAATGAAACAGTAAAAAAATAATGCTTTGCATCAAGTTTCCCCTTGGAATAGGTACAAAATGGCCTATCTCTATTATTTATTATATCTGTACTTTTGATACAATTGAAGGGTGAAAAATTCGTACAAAAATGGCAGAAGGGTTCATAAACCTTAAACAGTGCTTTTGTACAGAAAATTAAAAATGTAGATACAAATTCCTTGCTTAATTCTTTGGAAAATCTTACTTTGTGAAAACACTGATTTCTACAAGGAATACATAGAAAATTAGGTCATCAAAATGCTGGACTTTTTTATCGTAAGTATTCTGTTGAGTTTTATCTCAACAGAAAGTTGATATTGTAATAGGTAAAAGGTATGCACTCCTATTGGACGTTTTTTTCTTCATTTGAGTCACTAGCTTCAAAAAGACAAAGCGAAAAAGTGTTTTTTGTTTCACTTTCAAATTAATTGCTGATGGTCTGTCACTCAATAACATAAACATATAAATTATTGCTTGCATCTTTTATATCTGTATCGTACATGAACGAGAGGCAACCAACAATCAATAAGTCATACATTTCAGTGAACTTGGTTATTACAGAAACTGCAAGGTTTGCATGATATCTTGATGTTTTCCTTTATATTGACACATTTATGATTTCTGTACCTTTTACTGACAACAAATTGGATGCAACTAATGATGCCCATTATAATTTCCCCCTCCTTGCCAAAAATGTCAATTAATTAATCAAATTAACTTATGTTATATCCACTAGCAGAATATTTTAAGACGACTGTAGTACTGGTTTGGGCGGAATTCTATGCAAAATGTTTCAGATAGGTTTTGCAAGTTCTAACACAAAAGATATCATGAATCAGTTTATATTTCAAAGAGTTGTCAATCCCAACTGACGACAAGAGGACTTCGGCTTTCCCGTGAATATTCCCTGATGAAATAGTTCTAATATAATGTGAGCAGTAAAATCTCTTATGAAAATATGTCGTTTAGACTTTTTAAATCGAGAAACATATGTAGGTGCTACTGAAATATTTCTACAAGAAAATGTAGACCATCAATGTCACAAGGACTTGAACTACTTGAAACTGACAAAATAGTGTGTTCTGTAATGACATTTTGAATGGTGATACCAATGAAATTTTCATAATTTTTATATGATTTGCATATTAGGGAAAATGTTGATATGATTTTTCGAGAGGAATTCCGGTAGCTGTTGGTGACGTTGAATATTTTTCGATAGACAACGTTGACCTAACTTTTTTCGTAACTAAAGTAAAGAAGATGGCGGCGATAATAACCCAATCCGGACCGACGGTAACAAAATTTATTTTCACTTCAATATAATCGTTAAATTAAATAATCAACACAAAAGATTCGTTTGAATGCTATTAAGAGTTTTTGTATTTTATTCTTTATCAGATGGCAAATTTCATGCAGTACATATTTTTGCGTTAACCAACATATCTATTCATGTGTCAGGCCTATTTAATGACACAAATATGCGATTTACGTGTGATATATATTACGAGTATGGACAAATGTATTCCTTATCTCCGATTCTAAAAACATATATCAGGACTTAACGCCTTTTTAAAGGAATTTATTGGTGTATAAACTGAACCAAGCCACTCACAAACATATCCTTCGGACTTTTATTTGTTTGTGAGTGAATTGGTCAAGTTTATACACCAATAAGTTCCTTCAAAAAGGCGTTAAATCCTATAATAAGACGCTTAAATAGACTTGTTTATTCATAACCTACCTGAATACTCGCACTGTTTACCGAGGTAACCCGCAGCACATATACATCTGTAACTATCATTGAAAGACTGGCATGTTCCACCGTTGTAACACGGACGATTCCTTACACAAATATCTATACAAAGGTAAAAAATCATATGATCAATACAAAGCTTAGATTTGATATGACTGAATGAAACGAATCTGTACCAATATAAACAAACACATCCTCTCACAAGAAAATTTAGAGTTTACATTTTGATAGTGGAAGGTAGTGACAAATATTCTTGCAATAAATTACCTGGTAAATTAGTTGTTATATCTAATGTGGTTATGCCATCGAAGGTTGATAACTTGCTTGATGTAGTCGTTGTTTTTTTAATACCAAAACCTTCATTGTTACACAAACTGTGACCACAGCACGTCATGTGTGTAGTAGACCTCTTATGTACAAGGTCACGTCGCCCAATTATTGGAAAAGATATCAATTGAGCTTCACAAATCTGTAAACATTAAAAACGATTCATATGAACACCTTATCACTCACTCCTAGTATTTCTGTTACATAATAATCATTTAGACATCTATAAACTCGATTTTTTTTCATTTTGTTTATGTTAAAACTTGTAGGTTATAAATGATTTATAAGGCAAACAATTACTAGGATTACTTTTTGAGTCTGGCAATAACTCATACAGTGTATGCTTGTTTAATCCGCTGACATCTAGAGATATATTTTATGTGATAAATTTCTCTCTCTAAGTTCTGTAAAAAATTAGCAGACTTGCTAACTTTATATTATTCTCCATACACTCAAACCTATATAGCAACCTTTCATACGTTTTAACAATGTTTTCTTCATACTGAAAGACAGCTTAAAAGAAGTCCGAAGTTAACTAGAAAATAAATTACCTATTAAATGTTAAATTATTAACACAAACTGACATTATCAAATATACAACAATCATTTATCGGAGGTTGTGGAAACTAGAGTGAAAAACACACACACACACACACACACACCTTTCAACTTTGAAAAAAATACAGTTGTGTTTTAAAGATATTTCAAATTTAAGATGAAATAAAAACTTTTCCTATATATCTGAAGGTTAAAACTAATTAATTAGTTTTGAATGAGAAACTGTGGTGATTAATATTGGTCGTCTGTCCGATTGTTTCCATTTTCATACATTTTGTTCGGAAGATACATATGTTTTATTTTATCATTGAAAGGAGACGGGTGTTAAACTTTTTCCATCTGTGAGCTATCTCTGTATAGTACTAAGTCTTACGTGCTTTTCCCTGCATCCACTTTGGTAGAACTTTTCACCAAAGTGTGTTTTTTCTTCAAGGTAACACAGCTGTTACGAAAGAATGAAATAATTGATCAAAGATTAATTTGTGTTGATAAGCCTTTTAGCCACTTTTAATTCACAACTAGGAGATTTTTATTAGAAAACCAAAATAAGAAAGCATGACCATTCCTAACTGAATGAAATTAACAGGTTGCATGCCTAACCTTTTATGAATGTACATTTATTTCATTATGCTTCTGTATAAGTTTTCTAAGAAATTATATCATTAAATTATTCGATTTAACTCTTCAACAAAACTATTCTTTAAATAGTAAAACGTGAAAGGATAATGTTCAGTACTTTGGAGAAAAGTCTTTCCAAAAGTTTTAAAACCAGTACCTCGGATTTGTCACAAAAGGAAATTGACCGGCAAGCATTCGGATCAAGTAAACCAAGACAACTGTAACACACTTTGTCATTGGCCATGCTTAAACCTACAACAGAACAACACCAATTGTATACTATAACAGGGACAAATTTCCGGGAGTGAGAGCGTTCACCAAGCGTATACCTTTGAATTTCGACGTACTACAAAATTATGCAACGCGTTTAACGATTGCTAAGCGTTCCTTATGGCGTGCAAATAACGTATACGTCTGGTGCACGCCGGTCTATCACCAATGTGTGACGCCGGCATTAATTGACAGTCTGCATTGCGATTTTAATCAACTTCTGCTGAGCTTTTTTCACCTTGAATTGTTCCTTTATTCTTATGTGAAAAATTTCAATTGCTCTGTTTTTGATAATGCAAAGCAGCTGGAATAATTCTTAATACGTACGTTACTGAATATCAGTGTCTTGTCACAGCTATCGCATATAGCTCACCATAGATAATGATACAAATGTATCTTTTTTATATAAATTGTACTAATTCATTTAAATACCAGATTCTCCACATCCATCGATATTGCATAAGTCTGTAGAGCAACAGTGAAAACATTTCTGTCTCCCATCAACTGTTGAAGGGTTGGTGTTGCAGGTCTGTTAAGAGATTGAATAAAGATGAAAGTTGAAACTGCTTATGAATTAAATAACATGGTTGTTCTACAGATATAATGTGTCATAAAGAAATGCTTGAAGGTTTTCATAGAAAAAGTTGTCCATTGCAGATCTTGTAATTGTTTAATACCTTTGCGCATTGTTCATGATTTATTACGATTTAAAACTTGACATATTCTATGGACAGATAAGTTGAGCTTTTCATAGCGTTTATTTCTTTACTCTAAAATCTTAAAGTCATATGAAACCTCGAAATTAAAAAAAAAATATGCATATGGTTTTTTTATAACAAAATGGATAGTTTTCATAATTAAACGTATGTACATATACTTTTTTTCTGAAGAAAATTCTTTCCACATTTAGAAGAAGTTTACTTTTTTTAATTGCTTACTTTCAGGAAGCAATTTGCCGACATATTTTTTCGAATGCAGAGTGACCTTAACGTGACCCTTCTCGTAAAAATCCGGTAATCGCACTACGCATGGATCTGTCGCTGAAATAAACTGTTATCTGATTGTACATTTTAAACACGTGCTCAATATCAATGCTTTTTTATTGTTTGCTATAACGTGAAAATCGTTAAACTTCAGAGTCAAAACACGGCATTAAATGAGCTGCCATATTTGTTAAATCAACTGATAAAATTGAGAATGGAAATGGGGAATGTGCCAATGAGACAACAACCCGACCATAGAAAAAAACAACAGCAGAAGGTCACCAACAGGTCTTCAATGTAGCGAGAAATTCCCGCACCCGGAGGCGTCCTTCAGCTGGCCCCTAAACAAACATATACTAGTTCAGTGATAATGAACGCCATACTAATTTCCAAATTGTACACAAAAAAGTAAAATTAAAATAATACAAGACTAACAAAGGCCAGAGGCTCCTGACTTGGGACCGGCGCAAAAATGCGGCGGGGTTAAACATGTTTGTGAGATCTCGACCCTCCCCCTATACCTCTAGCCAATGTAGAAAAGTAAACGCATAACAATACGCACATTAAAATTCAGTTCAAGAGAAGTCCGAGTCTGATGTTATATGTGAGCATGTTTGTGTGTGGAAGTAGCGCGCCTCTGACGTATAAAAATATTTTTTAACCTGTTACCTTTTGATGGCAAATTATTCGTTTGTTTCTTTGTCCTATATTTTCTCCCATTTATTTATTGTAGCCCTGTCGTGTAATGTTGTTATTTCAATGTTATAAACACTGCCATTTAAGCGGGAGGTTTGGCATGCAACAAAACGAGGTTCAGCCCACCTTTTTTGTCATAAAATGCCCTGTACCAAGTCAGGAAAATGACCATTGTTACATTTTAGTTCGTTTCTGTGTGTTTTACATTTCGGTGTTGTGTCTCTTGTTGTGTCGTAGTTCTCTTATATTTGATACGTTTTCGTCAGTTTTAGTTTGTAACCCGGATTTGTTTTTTCTCTATCGATTTCAGTTATGAATTTCTGACAGCGGTATACTTCTGTTGCCTTTATTTATGATATATACATGCATTGGTTCAAGAATTGGAAAAACATTATTTTTCACCAGTCACTCGTTTCATATGACTTTAATATGAATTTGTGTTGCATTACATACCAACAATTTATATTTTGTTTCAATAATAAGTTATGAAATGAATAACAGGATTAAATCTATAAATGTTTGGAATATATGTTTTTTCATCACAACATCTGATCAACTAAAGTGATATAAAACTAAAACTAAAACTGAGATCACCCAAGTGTTGGTTGGATTTTATGGCAGTCATGTTGTTCAGTCTTTAGTTTCTAATTTTGTTTTTTATTTACTTTCTTTGTCTTTTGGTCTTTTTGTTTTTGCCAGAGCTCAGTTAGTTTATTTTTTCGACCTATGCGTTTGAATGTCCCTTTGGTATCATGCGACTCCATACGACATTTAAAACCGATGTAAAACATTCGGAAATTAATCAAAAAATAATAAAAGGTCGTTTTCAACTTTTAGAAATTCATTTCGTAAAATTTGAAATCAAAAGGAAGCACATTAGTAAAAACAAGTTAAAAGTTGTATTGCACGAAACAAAAAATACCATTATAATGCAATATCGGTATATTATGCCATTTATCAACATCGGCTAATAGATTAATCAGCTTCCTTTGTCATAATCTGTAAATAAAAAATAAAATAAATAATTACTTTACACATACGTTTTGAGATAAACATCCAAGGCTGAAAATCACAGCTCCATTGCTCTCCACTTGACGTTCAAGTCCACAAACCTAAGAAGAAACAAAAAAATTGACTTTGAAAGTTATTTTTCATTTTCATTGTTCACAGTAAAATAATGTATGCATTCAAATAACATAAACAACTACAGCTTTATTGATTTTTTTTTCTTTCGTGTTAAGTCATCAAACTTATAGTGTCAACACTGCAGATATATATACCAGGCTTCGTTATTATAAGAGCGTGCAACATATTGGGTTCAAATACCTCGGAAAGTTTATGAAAAGCAAATCGCGTATCACTCTACAAGTGCGTTTATAGAGTAGTCATCTCCTCCTTTGCATGCATTATTCGTAATTTGCATCCACACTTGTACAGTAAAGTCATTAAATCGTGGTTAGGAATATATCAGTTCTAATGGTAAGGTTATATTGATTACTTTAGTATATAGATTGATTGATTGATTGATTGATTGGTAGATTTTTTGTGCTCACATTCAAAATTAGTCCCTATACCATGCTGATAATTTTTGGAGAACCGTAAATCATAGCCAATTAAGATTTCAGGGTTCGACTTCACAGACTCAGTTTTGGTTAGGCTTTTTACTCAGTAGATGAACAACTTTTATGACTAAGAAAGAGGTGGAAGATAACAGAGGTAGAATCAAAACTCATAGGTCGAAAAGGGATGAACACAGAACATCGAAAAAACGAAAAAATACATAAAAAACAAACTACAGTTTACAAAACACGAAAACGAAAATAGTAACAGAGCAACACCAACCCGCAATATTTGCCAAAAATAAAAACATTTGTGGCCAATAATGCTATATTACTTCCAATTCATTAAACAAAGGCGTAAATTACAATTAAGTAACAGCTGGATTACAATTTACCTACCTGTCCATCTAAACAGTCTTTTACATATTCGCAAAACCTCGGGTGTCGAATTCCTGGACAATTGAAGCAAGTTAACGCTGAAAGTAGATAAGAAGTTCAAGTAATATAATATTTTTTTATATAGAAACTAAACGCTAGCAGAAACATACATTTTCTAGGATATGGTATGATTGTTAATAAGATTATTTTCAAACGGATATCTCATGACGTAGATAATAGCAACGATAGGTCAGCGGACAGATGGCAAGAATGAGTAAAACTAAAACCTAATATGAATTTTGATGAGAAGATTTTGGTTTTGAAGCCAAGAACAGAAACTGTTTAAGAGTAGATATATCGTTACGAAAAATACAGTAAAACTCGTTGTCAAATTTACCTGTGGGAATTGCAATCTTATCTTTAGCACAGTCAATTACATTAGGATATCATCGGAATCAGTGTTGACATTCTACATCAATTAAGTCATGTATATAACATTAAACTGCCTATTTGGCAGATGGTACAAGTGTCAAGTTTCAAGTTTATGGTGTAGACGGATATCGAAACTGTGACAATGTGTTATTTGTTTAGAAACTTGTTATCATCGAAGAAATGTGTTCATTATTTATAACAAGGTAGGGAAATGGTGTATAATTGGCAATGACGAAACTTTATGCCAGAGTAAAACAATTTGATTTAAGCATTTGTGGGTCACCAAAAACAACTTCAAACATTAGCAAAACCCATGTCATATTGTCAGACATGACAGATAGTGATACAATTCAAACGAGAAAATCAATGTCAGCCTCTGTATAGTTGACTCCTTATTTTGGACATGCATATAAAGAATGTGATGGGTTTAGCTAATTACTGCTGACATTCATGAAACATATGAGAGTGTTATTAAAGCACAAATAGAAAAAACTGAAAATCTATTGGAAATGCTTGATTTATTAGATTGGTACCAAGTACCAAAAAAAATTATATAAAAATAAGTCAATTAAATAATATGTTCACTTACCAGAGGAATTCTTTAATAATAGGCATCCATAAAGTAGGAATAAACCTAGACGAAAATACATATCAAAGTAACGTTTGTCTTTTTTTTTTTTAACTTTTTTGGATTCGAGCGTCACTGATGAGTCTTTTGTAGACGAAACGCGCGTCTGGCGTATATACAAAATTTAGTCCTGGTATCTATGATGAGTTTATTAATAAGATCTATACATAAAAGAGAGACGATAGATACAAAACTCAGCAACATAAACCACTCCTTAAACTGGGGTTAATCTGAGGTGCTCCGGAAGGGTTTGTTTCGGTAGATCATATTCCAGGAAAAGGGGTAAACATATTGTGGTTTTACAATCGGAGCATATCAGTCGTCAGCATTCACAAAGATATTTCAACTTCACTTCTAAGTAATTTTCGATAAATATATACATTAAAATTTTGTTTAATTGATTTTCCTCTAAGTTCAGTATTTTTTGGGATTTTACTTTTTGCATGCTTTATTTCGCTTGTATAGATTTTCTTCAACCTTGAATTATTTAGTGAGAGGACATGTTCTACATTGTCGAACGCTTCTTTTTGTTACTGCTAAAAAGCTGAAACTTAATAAATATGTTATCAATCAAGAAATCAAGCATTTTAACCATGTCAGTTTAAGAGAATTGGTTTAATTCAGGGTAGATTTTACTAAGTACGATTTATTCCTCCGAAAGACAGATACATTAACCATTGCCATTGACCATTCTTTTAGTCTTCTGTGTTTTTATAGTTTGGAACAGGGAATACTTGAGTAAAGGATAGAACAGTCAACTGCTTAAATAATATTAGTATTAGTGCAAGAGATTAAGATCGTATGTACTCTAACAGGTAACAATAACGTGTTTTGAAGTGTTGGAATGAATATGTCTGTATACAGATAACATCAGATAAAATTTGACCCTATCATTTTCGGACTGCCTTATTGTGTGACCCCTTGATAAAGCTGAAATGTTTTAATTTCATTTAAACTAACAGGTTGCAAATTTCTATGTATATCTCTGTTCGAAATTTTACAATTTTCTATACATTTAAAGATCGAAAAATATAATGTGTGTGTTTCCAAGTATACATTCAATTTACAATTTATAAAATAAATATATTGAAATACAGTTTTCATGTAATATAAATGAGTTGTAAAAGGCAATTTCCGATTTAATTGATAAAAAAATGATTGATCATGTTAAATATGTAGGAAATAAGTGCTCTACAGCTAGACATTAACACTTACCTATTCTCAACATGTCGTACATGCAAAATACTCTTATCTATAATGCCGTTTACAGATCAACAATCTTGCTACATAGAGGTGTAAAAATGGGTCGATGCCAGTTACAGTTGGTGTCATGCTCAAGCCTTCCAAAACATTTTAACAATTCCTGATTGTTTGGCTTTATAAATATTTTCATTTCAAATGAGCGTCACTGATGAGTCTTATGTAGACGAAACGCGCATCTGGCGTTCCAAATTATAATCCTGATACTTTCGATAACTATTTTAAAGAAAACGTGTGTTATGTTATCGGTCATTTAATTTGTTTTTTAATTGAGGAGACAGAAATTTATCAATTTATCAATGATCCAATAACGAAAGAATATGAAGAGACAGAATTTGAGGGAATCGTATATACATCAAAGGGAGCGGTAACTGGTGCGGCAACATGATTGGCATCTCCTGATATACATGCGGCAATCATTCATTCGAATTCACACTCATGCAGTCAAAATATCAAGATCACAAATAGGACATTATCGGTATTATTACACATCAGACGACTTTGAGGTCAAGGTCATAAGAAGGTGTAAAACCACCATTGGTTTTCCACTTAAAAGCTTTGTTAAATTTGCACTTTTAAAAAAGTTTTGAAGATTTTATCTGTGTTTCAATTAAAAAAATAAAGGTATAAAGGTCATAAAGTTTTTATCTGATCAAGAACTACTGACAAAATTTCACGTATCATTTCATTGCATATTAGAAAATAACCATCACTGGATGTTCACCCTTTTTCCCATATTTTTTACAGGTATTTAGGGCATGGACCCCCTTTTTTTTTGGACCTCACTAAAAAAAATTGTTTAGTGTTTTTTTTTTTTTATTATTATTTGTTTACAATATTCTACAATGTATAAACATATATCAAGTCTCAACAATCCATTGCTAGTCGATTACAATAAAATTTTTACTATCCATACGAGCCCCAAGTGAAAAAGAAGTTTACTTGGGGCTCGTATGGATAGTTTATACGGTTTCCGTCTCAAATGAAAGTGGCCGCATTCGTGTTCAATCATAATATTCACTGGGGTAAAGCTGATGACCGTAACTGCATTCACGGTCATCCCAAGATGTCGGATGAAAAATTAGGTCAGTTTCTGTATTGTCTGTTAAAGTGTTTCTATATCATTTTCTTTACAAATCATACATTGAAACGATGTAAATTTATAAAAGAATCACTCGAAAATCACTAATTACTTCCGAGAAATGTACATGAAACGGGAAATTCGATTTGAAAAAATCGTTAAGATGACCGTAAATCATAATCAAAATATTTTCAAGATGACCGTAACATAAAACAAGGATGACCGTGATTGGTAAAAAGATGACCGTAACTTGTAAAGGATGACCGTAATTTGTAAAGACTGACTGTAATTAATATAGGACGACCGTAACTTTTATAGGATGACCATCAATTCTAAGAAATATCCGTATTGTATTCAAAGCTTTTTTGTTGAGTTTGTCGATCTCAATAGGGGCTCGGTTAGCGGATATAAATATGTTTCATAAATTTCTTTTTTTAAACTATAATATAATTGGCCATATTTAGGATTTATAACAATGATAGTAAATTGCATATTTCTCGTAAACAATGAAATATTTATTGATATCGACGTTAAAATTTTAACACAAATTTACAGCGATACGACGAAAATTTGAAGAAACATGAATGTGTCCCTAGTACACGGATGCCTCATCTACACTATCATTTTCTATGTTTAGTGGACTATGAAAATGGGATAAAACTGTAATTTGGCATTAGAATTAAAAAGATCATTCCATAGGGAATATGTGTACTAAGTTTCAATTTTATTTAACTTGAAGCTGGACAAACGGACGAACGTACGCACAGACCAGAAAAACATAATGCCAATAAATGGAGCATTAAAAACATTAATAATACATACGAATATTTGGTAATCGAGCCCATGTGTATGGATCCAGAGGAAGCAGATTAAAATCTTAATTTGTCTTGATATATGCAGGCGGAAACACTTTTGAAATAGAACAAAAGAATCGAAGCTCTGTGTTTATCGAGAAAGCGATAAAAGTTAACTGTAATGTTTGATATAGTAACAAAATTTTAAAAAGTTAATAGAAACAAATAAAACGACAATTTTCTTATTTTAAAAACACCATTTGCATAAGTTTTCAATGTATCTATTACATAGTAATGCAAAACAATAAGATATCAAGTCGACGACATGCATGGTTCTTATCGGGGCCTTTTATAGCTGACTATGCGGTATGGGCTTTGCTCATTGTTGAAGGCCTTACGGTTACCTATAGTTGTTAATGTTTGTGTCATTTTGGTCTTTTCTGGATAGCTGTCTCATTGGCAATAATACCACATCTTCTTTTTTATATATAGTATCTATAAGTTGGATGTAGAAAATGCATGACCGCCGATTTTTTTTTTATCACGGACGGAGAACATATCAATCTTTTAGTTCAGAAATTTTCGTGTCTGCCCTTCCATTATGTGAATCAAGAAAAAATTCCCAAAAACAGGTAACGATAGTATCGAAAAGAAAAAAATCGAGTGCACCTTTTTATGTTGGGGCATGTTTTGGGTGTATATTTTGTCTTTAAAACGTACAAAGCAAGAGTATTTTATTTAGCATCTCGCTTCAGATTCTATCATTATTATATATCAAAGCTACAGGTTGACTTTATAACGTAAAAAATTACAGTACGAAAAGATGAAATATATGGGTCAATTGAGATACCTATCTAATGAATCACAAAAACAGAGTAGGTGTGTTCGAATAGCTATTTTTTTTAAAAGTACTTGGGCGTGTTTTATTGGCCTCTTCTGTACATCTCCAGAATGTCTTCTGGTGAAGAGTTCAAAAAAATGAATCTGGACCTCTTCTGGAGATATTCTACGGAAGATCAATAAAATAAAAAAATAAATTGCCGTCGAATACAGCAGGTTCTTGTTATTTTGGATGAATTAAATTAAGTTTACGAATTTTTTTTTAGAAAATTAAGATACGTCCCGTAGACATGACTGTAAAATTGTGCTCTGTTCGTTACAATTTTCTTTATGCTTTTCTTCAATTCAATGTTGCTAAACAAATCAGGCTTTATCCCCCACTATTTGATTTTTAAGAATAATCTTATCCTGCACAAGAATTCGTTAATATTTGACTGGAATATGACTCGGATCAATTTACAAAAAGGACATCTTAGTCTATCTATTTATTTTTTAAAGTAACCGAACTGGATTATTTTTGTATAAAGCACTTGAAAGCTTTCAGAAAGTTATCAAAATCATTTTTTTCTGGTGGTCCTTGAAGAAAATCTTCCCAGGTCCTAACTATTATTTCTAATGCAAAATTTCGATGGTCAAAACCTTCGGACTTCCACTTTTTGCTTTCATTATATATCGATCCATATGTTAGTATGCAACGTTTCCTATACTTTTCTTTTTAATAAATGTTATCAGTTGGTTGTGTACTGATTGATACTTCATTCTGGGAGAACAAGATTTATTTCAGAACTAGTTGCAACTAGCTTTGAACAAACTTCCAGTAATTTCAAATACTCTTAGTTCGATGTTTTGAGTCTATGGTCTTAATGTTAGTTGGCTGGTTTCTTTTGAGTATCTCGTACCGATCTTTTCAGTTAATCAAATTGCAACTGATTTGCACAGGTTGTTCTTATATTGTACTGCTACACTACAATTTCAGCTTCGAGGAGGATCGAGCGCTCACAAACTAGTTGTTGTACTGTTAAACCACTGTCCATGGTTGGGATCCCGCTACTATGTTTAATCCCGCCACATTCTGTATGTATGTGCCTCACCCTGTCACAAGTCAGTAGACTGTAAGTCAGTGACTTACAGGCTACTGACTTGGGTCAGAAACTCGGTGGTTGCCGTTTGTTGCTGTGTTACTTCTTTGTTTTTCGTTCACTTTATTTTATACATTAATTAGGCCGTTAGTTTTCTCCTTTGAATTGTTTTACATTTGTGATTTCGGGGCCTTTTATAGCTCACTATGTGGTATTGGCTTTGCTTATTGTTAAAAGCCGTATGGTCAGGTGACCTATGGCTGTTAAGTTTTGTATCATTTGGTCTCTTGTGAAGAGTTGTCTCATTGGCAATCATACCACATCTTCGTTTTTATATGATCAACTTCTGCCATATTCTTTATGAACCTGTCCTAAGTCAGGAGCATGTAGTTTAGTGTTTGTCGTTGGTTCATGTCTCAACTCATATTTGGTATTTTTCAAATTGTTTTGTTTTGTATAATTAGGCCGTATTAGTTTTATCGTTTGAATTGTTTCACACTTTCATGGCGTTTTAAAAACGGCTTTACAGTATCAGGCGGGTTTTTTTTTTATTGTTGAAGGCTTTACGGTTTCCTATTATTGCTTCCATCCACTACTTCATATTATGACAGTTGCGTCATCAGTAATCATATCACATCTCTTCGTTTTAATATTGTATACTTTTTCTCTCGTGTTTTCCTGAACATGCATGAAATATTTGTCACTGGGCGGTAAAAATTAGCATCAATTTAAACTTGTGTTAGATAAGAAAAAAACATCTGATATTTATTTATTTGTTGGGATGGGGGACAGGAGATTTTCGTTTATGAATATGGTTGCCTGGTAAGAGCAAAACAAAAATAGGCATGATTAGCGACAAATTAAAATGAATAATGAAATCCTCTTTCCTTCTTCATTCCTCATCTATTGATTTAAACTGACTACTAGCCCAATCATGAGTATAGAAATTAGCGTTAATCACTAATGAAAATATAATAAAAAAAATGTAAAAAATTAAAAGTTCAATAAAATTGTAAAGTTTAATAAATAAAAGAAAAATTGAAATGAACTAGCAACCTCAATCAGACATGCGCCGGAAAGTAAACTTCAAAATGTTGATGGTTTTCTGTACCTAAAGATGAATCAAAATCCCGTTTCTAGAATTTCAAATAGTTGTCCCTTAACTGTTACTGTCCGTGTAGTTCTTATATTCATCCAGCTTATCGTCCTACAGATATGTCCTTCTAAGGCTGTCATACCATAAAAACGTTTATAACAAAGCTCACATTCTAGTATATCTTCATTAATTAATTTATGAATGTCATTTAGACTAAACGACGCCATGTTTGTTATGTGCCTCTGCTGTCTAAACCACCTATTTAAAAAGAAGAGGTGGAAGAGAGCCAGAAGATCTTCACAATGCAAAAAAATGGAAATGGACCTCTTCTGGCTCACTACCGAAGAACAAAAAAACACGCCCCTTGACGACAGTCTTTTAATTTGGATGATGAAAATATGTGTGTGATAACTAGGGTTTATAATCTTCAACCACTGAAAATGTTTAGTCTGCCCTTCCACGAAATATTTAATAAGAATTTTTTTAAATGCTTAAGAATTTTCAAAAATTCCATCTGACATCCAAACAGACAATATTTTTAAGTTGAATCAATGCAGACAAGATCATTAACTACTGCTCATTAGCTAGTAGATACATTTGTATTTTAAAATATAACTGACATATAACGATCGATCGTAATGGTGCTATGTGGATAAATTTATCAGTTTTCAAGAGCAAAATTGGCAGAGCGTCATCCCTACAATGGCTTCCATTTCTACGACTGTGAGCATGAACTGGCGTAATGGGGAGATAATTTTGAAGAAGTAGAATCCTGACTGTATGAATAACATTTCTGTATATATACAAATTGACAACGTTCTGCCTTGTGATACGCTTTTCGTACAATACTATTTTAAGGATCTACTTTGCTGGAGCTCACCTTCACTAGTTTATTCGAATGATATTTTCAAAATATTTCTGTTATTTTATTTGCACGACAAAATGAAAGACGATATAATATCAATGGGTGTACATGCAATTTTTTGGCATTTTTAAAAATGTGTATTTATTATATGTCATTAAAAGGAATCCCAGAAACAAAAAAAAATCTTTTGTCGAGCAGTTGAAGACTGTGCACCGCATGTCTTTTGGCAAATTCATTTTAAAAATTGAACCCTCTACTGTAAAAAAAGATACATATGGTAATCTTTGCATTTGAAGCACGTCTTATTTTCTCCTACCTATAGGATAAAACTTTCATATTAATATGTGTATACCAACACGATTAATCATTTGATACAAAAAGATAGTTATATAAATACGGATATTTCTTAGAATTGAGGGTACTCCTTTAAAAGTTACGGTCATCATTTACAAATTACGGTCATCTTAAAAGCAGTTACGGTCAGCCTTGTTATGAATCGCTGATTCTGTTACGGTCATCTCGATTGTGATTTACGGTCATCTTGGCGATTTTTTCAAATCGAATTTCTCGTTTCATGCACATTTCTCAGAAGTAATTAGTGATTTCCGAGTGATTCTTTTATAAATTTACATCGTTTCAATGTATGATTTGTAAAGAAAATGATATAGAAACACTTTAACAGACAATACAGAAACTGACCTAATTTTTCATCCGACATCTTGGGATGACCGTGAATGCAGTTACGGTCATCAGCTTTACCCCAGTGAATATTGAAATGAAAGTTGTATATGATAATACATAGCATATATAAATGTTAAGGATGAAAACGGATGCGGCCACTTTCATTTTTGACAAAAACCATCTGAAAAGTGATAGATTTTTCATATTTTAGCTAGAATCGGAGGGGTTTTAATGACTTAATCAGCTCAAATAATTCACACATAGTAATTGAAGCAATTGAAATAGACACTTAAGTGTTAAAAAATTGTCCAAAATCTTTCGTTAGATGAACCTGAGATTTGACGTCAAAATCGGCCCTTACCGGACCTACTCCTTTCATATTGTACAATTCGTTCGTAAATATATTCATTATGAAAATAAGTATTTAAAAAAGAATCGCATTTATTTAACAATTTTAATGCGTACTTTTTATTTTAGAGTTCTAAAAAAGATTAGGTTATAAATAAATGGTGTTTAAAAAAGAGTGCAAATATTTTATCTATTTTGGTTAGTTATTACTAAAACAGAAAAGTTTAAGTTAACATCTTACTATATCCCAGGCAATCCTTATGGTTGTGATGACTGATTTGTCTGCCTTACTCTAAAGTACGTCTTAGCTTATTCGTGCTTTATCACCATTAAACCAAAATAAGTAATTCGAACATAAAAGTCCAGTGCATACGTGATCAAGAGGTTTTGTTTTCATCTTGAACCAGTACTATCTTATCACAAGGGCCTTTTGCACGTTGAAAACTACTAGGTTCAATTTTATGATTTACAGTATTGATCTCAATTCGTGGTATTTTGTTGTTCGTGATTAGTTCATTTTAGTTGCAGAGTTAACTGAAACGATTCAATAAACAATTAAAATTTTATCCTCTCATGACCGTCTGACCGTAATTGGAAAATATCTTGGCTGTAAATTTTGGTCAAACACATCAATAGGTAGGCTAAAAAATATCGTTCTAAATCAGATGTCGAACTATCATAGTGTATGTGTAATGGCATCTCGTATCGATAAATAGGGGGTCAAAATAACAACATTGAAGTGGACAGGCAAAACCAAAAATACAAATACAAATACACACACAGACACAAACAAACTCATAACAGAAAATGTAAGGGATACTTTACTGGCTCATCGATTCGACAAGCATGCTTATTGGAGTAACTTATCACAGTTGTGTTTACGGTCCTTATCAGAATAATTTTGTTTTTTGCTATCTATAGAGCTTTTGAAAGATGTAATTGTACTGCTTTTAAATCTAATTATTTGATGTGCTTCGTATGGGGGAGACTTTGTATAAATAAGCTCGCAATCCTTGTTCCAAAACTTCGTTGATCAAAGAACTTTTGGCTCCTGTAATGGCGTTCCTTTCAATATATTTGGATTTTTGTCAACCATTTCAAAGGTAAAATCAAATCGTGACCTATACAACTGAATATTGGACAAATCTTGTGTTCGTGTGAGGGCATGCTAATGAATTTCGGCTGTAGCGCAGTGGCGGATCAACTGAGAAATTTTCATAATTGGGGCCCACTGAATGCCTAAGAGGGGACCGCTTCAGTCACGCTTCAGTGATTCCCTATATCAGCAAACAAATGTTTCCCCAAAAAGGGGGGCCGGGCCCTCTGCCCCCCTATATCCGCCTCTGTAGTCCTTGTAGTAAAGTGTATGTTACCCATTGATAACCTGTGATTATTGTCTTTTCCATTACATAACAAACGTGTATCTACCTTATTCGACTTCACTTTGTACAAAGTTCTCTGAACTAATTTTGTAGAAGCTGGGCAACCTTCTGGCCTTTTTCTGGAAAAATATCCCGTTTCTTAGAAAACTTTCCTGTACAATAATAATCCTTGTTGTGCATGATGGTCATAGTTATCAAAATATATATATATATTAATAATAAACTTTTCTCTTTTTATTGAACCCAGTTCTCTAGACTTTGTAGTTTTTCTTTAAACTATTTCAATAAATTACACAGTCCGAGTCTTTCTAGCATTCCTTAAATTCTCTGCAAAGGTATGCGGTTTGTAAAAGAACTGTGCCTTTAAAAGTTGACATCAACAAACAGTCAACTTCAACTGCTAGTATTTCTTTTCTATAGAATTAGTAATGAAATTAGCATTTCTCCAAAATAGTTTCCCTCCTACTCAAAGCTCAAGTTGAAGCCGTCAATAAATGATTACGTTCTTCAACCCTAACACTTCAATAGTTGCTTCATCAATAAATTAAAAGACATGTCCATATGAAACTGCTTTTAATGTCGATAACACGAAAATCATTATCCCGTTCTCTATGAAAATGTGATGACCAATAGCTAGTCCTTCCACAACTCAAAACTTCCTGTCCTGCCTATTTTTTTCAAATTTCATCCTAGCCCCCCCCCATAAAAATCAAATGGTAGCTCCCTTAACCATAAAAGCCTGGTCATATCTGCCAAACACAGTTGTTTTTTAATCCCCTGCGATGGCTGTTTTTTTCCCTAGACTTTACCATGCAAATAATGGTAGCTTTCAAAAACAATCCAATTTGCTGATAATCTTAATCTTGATGAAACAAATGAAGGACTCATTGTCTTTACCCTCTACAGTTTCAGTTTCTATATTCAAAAACTGACGCCAATAAATGAATAAAAAAAAACTCCACTCAACAAGATCAGTAGATCAGATGCTCCTTGTGGTATCTCAATTACATTTCAAGAAATGGCAAGCCGCAATGGCGGATCCAGCTATTTTAAAAAGGGGGGGGGGGGGGTTCCCAACCCAGAGTAAAAGGGGGGGGGGGGGGGGGGGGTGTTCCAACTATATAACTATATGCTCCCATTCAAATGCATTGATCGGCCAAAGAAAAGGGGGTTTCCAACACCCAGAACCCCCCCCCCCCCCCCCCTGGATCCACCACTGAGCCGTGAATCTCGATCTAGGGCCAAAACAAGTAGTCTATTAAACGTACCGCCGCAAGATATTTCTTTTAGCAATAGTGTACCATATGAGGAAACATATCTGTTCAAACAGAAAAGTTAGGCTTAAAATTAGAATAAGGAACTGAGGAACATATCTACATTTGGCATGATTGTGGTAAAACAGACGTGAGATCATCAAAATTTGATACATGGGCATTCAATGACACATGATATCCTGCGTTTGACTCCAATGTAAGACTTAAAGTTCGAGCTTTTTGTGATGGCCTAATAACTGCCTGAACAATTTAGGAATTCAATAACTTTTACTCAAACAAATTTTCCATTGTTTTTGTACAGTTGTCGAAACATTTACAATTATGCATTCTCAGTGCCTATATAATCAGTACACTGTTTTAATCGAAAGATCAGACCGCAGTCACATGTGTCCCAATCTGCTAGTCAATCTGACAGATTGTTGCAGTTCGCCGTTATTTAAACGTTATCTAAACAATTTTTGTCGGTCCATATAACCTACTTGCGAAACTCATTTTGTCAAGCCTTGCAAATATTGCAAGGAAATGACTTGTTTCCATATCCTGTTTTTGTAAAACTCAACGTGTTCATCGAGTGTATTCATCATGCCATATCTTCCATCACAATAATGATAAATTTTTTATTTAAAGATGGTAAACAGTTAAAACAATGACCCCTAAAATCAATCTCTTACCTTTTGCGGTGTTAAACCTTGTAGTATAATTGTCTACTTTCAAGTTGGTTGCATTTCCTTTTAAATCTTTGGTTTTCGAGAGCATCATAGTGTTTCTAGGAGCATTGTATCTTCCTTCCCATGTTAAGAAGGCGTTTAAAAAAATTTGATGGTATAGATATTATATTGATACCAAGTTCTGAATACAAAGCTTTACTACAACATAAACTTAACATGATCCAAGAAAATGAGGTCAAGGTAAGATAATTCAAATTTGAAATGCATGTACACCTTACAATCATTAATTACATACACCAAATATAGTTTACCTATTGATTTTAACAATGAGCAATGAACCGTAAAAATAAGGTCAAGGTCAAATAAAACATGCAAGACTGACATATTTTTATACAAAAATATAGTTGACCTATGGCATACAGTATTAGAGAAACAGACTCAAAGACAAAAACTTAATTTTAACCACTAAACCATGAAAATGAGGTCAAGGTCATATGATGCATGCCAGTTGGACATGTACAACTTACAATCCTTCCATACACCAAATATAGTAGACCTATAGAGAAAACTGTCTGTCACTGAACCATCAAAATGAGGTCAAGGACAATGGCCATGTGACAGACTGAAACTCCATAACATAAGGCATATATATATATACAAAGTATGAAACATCCAGGTCTTCCATCTTCTAAAATATTCAAGAAGTTAGCTAACACCACAGCTGCCACCAGATCACTATCCCTACATCAAGCTTTCTATAAACCATTCAAAGTCGCAGGCTTGACAAAAATGTTGTGGTTGTATTAAAATAAATGTCATACAAGGCAAAGCTTTTGTCACTTTGAGATCTGTTTTATTTCTCATAAAAATAATAAACATCTAAAACATTCCAGCATTCCAAATACATAGCACCAAGCTGCCACTTAAAATTATGACTAATATATTTACATCATCATTCATGAGTAAGTTGAGTACCAATAAAAAAATTATATTACATTTTATACAAGTTTTAATTATGCAGAATCTAGATTATTTGCTGTAATTACATTATAGTGATTATATTGTTTTTTAGTTTATTCATATTTTTATACTATTTTCTTACTTGTCATAAGTATAAAAAAAAAAAGACAGAAATTCATGATTTGTACAAGATTATTTATATTGTTCAATATAAAACTGATATAATATATATATAAACATTCTTTACAAAAAGTTCTTTAACAATGATTCTGACAATGTTCTACAAAAATATATTCCGTTGTCTAACTGTTTATAGTGAATGATTTTATAACACATCTGTACATGTAACTCTTAAGACGTTCTGTAACCATGGTAACACAAACCTAATAATAAACTGTTTATCATTTTATATTTATATGAGAACTGGTTTGCAACAGCATAACTATAAGCAAATTAAATTGGGATTTCTGAGAAAATTACAACCAATTTATATTTCCCATGGCCAGCTATCATGACATCATCTTTAAATGTTAATTTCATGGGATCATTCATACTATTTGACCCATTGAGTCAAGATTCTTGACTTCTATCCATTGTTAAATAAACAATATTGAACCGCTTTGACATTCCATAAAAAGTTACCCTTACCAGCAGCTCCTTGATGTAGACCCCCACCCCTTTTTTGTGTTATACGTTGTCTGGTTTGGTGTCCCCCTACCTTTGACTAAAAATTAGTTAAAACAATAGTGGTTATGGTTTTCAACAATATATTAAATCAAAATCTACATAAACATCAATTTAACACACTCATACTTGCATTTAATCCGAGTATAGATAAAAAAAATATATAAAAACTCAAGTCAGCATAACATTTTCTACATAAACATCAATTTAGTCCTGGTACATTTGTAGTTCAACAATGTTGAAATATAAAAAAATAAGGAATTGATCATATTTATCATTAACTTGGAATATTTTGCAGTATATGTCTACATGTAAATGGACTTTAATGATTATGCCATGTAAAATGTATGCTTCATGTTGATTGAACTAAATTTCCTAAAATCAGCTAAAATCTGGCAAGTTCATTTCTGAATCGGTTTATAAGTTCAAAATTGCATTTATAATCATTTTTCCAGTTTTATAGAATTTTAAAATGTATTAATACTATTGACTAAAACATACATGTAAAGATGACTAAACATATATCATGCATACATCATGTACATTGTATACATCATTTACATCATGCATAAAAACCTCACTCACTCATTCATTTGTCATTTAACAAAAGACTTTCCTTTATTCATGTTATTAAAATTTTGGAGGCCCCTGTGATACATGCAATTAATAAAGGGTTAATTCCAACTAGTAAAACAATATTTGAAAGTATTTTGATTCAAAAACATTATATTCATAATCTACATGTTTTTTGTGTAACACAATCATTGTGTAGCAACTTTAGAATAATAATAAAGTCCAAATGTTGTACTAGTAAACCAAGCCGTTGTCATCCACCATGTAAGAAATCCAAACAAACCACGGTACCATGTCGGTGAAAAAACCTGTCGTAAATTAGAAACTGCCCATGTAAACTGTGCTGTTGTGTCCGAGACGGCATCCCCAGTCCTTTTTCCTCGTTCTGTGAACATTGCTTGTGCACTCATACTTTTACGCTCAAAATAATTATGGGCATTTTCTCCAGCTAAATCTGACCAACTATAGTTACCTAATGTTTTCTGAAGGAATACCATGAATAGTAAAAGTATACACGGTAAAATATACTGTATAGCTACTACACATAAATAGTAAAACACACGAGCAATCATCCTTTGAAGATCCAAACTGCTGATTCTTCCAGTTTCTTTTTTCATCCTTTGCACATGTTCGTAAGCTAAATTCAAATGGGCCTGCATGTGTGGCGGCATCAAAACAAGTCTAAGTACAAATAACATCACAATTAAAGAAAGTCGGACTACTTCAAACACATCCTCATGCAAAAGTTTGAAATGAACCTGCCAGTTTTTGGCACATATAATATCTCGACCTACTGGTTTCACCCATAATAAGATTATAACTAATGGCATGATAAAATTAAGGTGTAACAGTGCCTGTTTAAATGGACTCTCCTTCACATAGTTTAATGTATCTAAATGAACTTTGGCATATCTCAGTCCAGGAAATGTTAACAGGGCACCAGTGATAGAACATATGATTGCAAGAATTATTTTGAAGGTCATTAATGTTATTGGTCCTTGTGAATCAATTCCTTGCTGTTTAAGAAAAGATTCAGCACCTAAAAAGAAATTCTGGTATCCTGGTTCAAGTCCAAATTCTAATATTTTTTCATCTATGACTAGAATTCCCATGGCTAAAACCAGGAAGAAAAATCCAAATGTTACACAAAGGATTCTCTCCCCTCCTTCTTCTGATTTGAAGTAAACTGCAGTTTGAGATATCAGTATCCTGAAACAGAAAATGACAACAAGAAGACACCCTAACATGCTGATGTTCAATTCATTCTTAGGCCAAAAGGCATAGTAAACTTCTGTTATTATGTATACAACTAGAGAACACAATCCAAATTCCATCAACCACTGAAAGTCTGAATAAAAATGTAACGAAACTAAATCAATTGCCTCAACTTTTGCTGTGTCAAGAAAAATTTCTGTTGATCGAGGAATCGTGAAAGTATCTGACTGCGTACTGTTCTTCCCTCCTCCTTTCTTTTCATGTTTTTTATTTTTTCCTTTACCATTCTGAACATTTGATATCCCAGCAGCTTTTTTCAGATCTTCATCTGTTGGATGCAGATATCTGACAAGTCTATTGCACAATAGCCAGCGCCCAATACGGACCAAGCTTCTGTAGAAAGCTGAACATGATCAGACTAAGGACTAGTTGTACTCCTAATATAGCCATGATTTCCTTCTACAAAAGAAAATTTCAAAAAATTATTAAACAAAGGTTGTATTTAGGAACTTTTATAAAAATTATGTAATTAAAGGGTTCTGAGGAACCCAGTGTCTCGCAATCGCCTACTTTTGCAACAAGAATGGGGAATAAAATTATTAAAAAATTTCTGTAGATACTATCATGACTATCTTTTGATTGAAAGAAGCTTCTGTCCAAGTTTGGTAAAAATCCAGGATAGTTTATGAATCTAAAAAAAATCATTTAAAACTGAAGTGCAGACTGTATGTTATGTTCACTGGAAGAAAAACTATGTCCATTTGTATTATGCGGGGTTCACACATCATGCACATTGCCAATTATTACTCCCGTTTGAGATCAGACAGCAATAAGACACGAAAAGTGAAAAAGTCAGATTACTATCCTCAATTATCTGGAATGTCCTATCATTGTCTGAACGCAGTCGTTTAAGTTGGTAATAGATTCCTACGGGTCAGGAATGGTCCGGATAGTATGGCGAAGCACCCTGACAGTTAGGTGCGTCCCTTAACATCGGAGGAAACTCAGCCAATTTTGTCTAGTCTGGTTACAAGCCTGACTATGTCGTGATAGATTCTGATGTATCAGATCAAAAACCTAACAATGTTCATGTTTTCTAGACGGTGTCTGGTGGAACTGGAAAGATCTGGAGAAATTTTCATTGCTGTTTTTCTGCCGATTGAGTCCAGATTGCATCCAGATCTTGTCGATTGCAAACCGTATTTGCCAAAACCGTTCCGGAACAGTCTCGTTATTAATACAAAATTCGTCAATGATACCCATGCCAGAGTGCCGACAATTACACAATAGAATACGACTGAGATCCAATAAAGCTGTTTGCAAACGATAGAGCGGACCGTGATAGGATTACGTTCCGACAGTACATGATCATCCCGAGTATGCCGATAGTTTTGGAATGGATAACTTCCATCAGTGTCGGTTCACTGTCTGGTCACTGTCGGATTACATTCGGTAGAATCGGGACGCAGTTGTGACAGACTTTGTCGAATTTTACCATGCAAAAGATACAAATCGGATTAGAAGCGAATTTAGAAGGGATTATCGGGACAAATTCGATTGAAAACGGTTGAATATCAGCACTTCCTGAACAATATCTGATTGTTGTCATGATTAGATTTTTTTTTTACAAATTTTAATTAAAGTTTGAATTTCCATCAACGATTCACAGGATCTTGATCAGACTTTTGACAAATTTTAATCAGGCATGGTCCTGTCTAGGACGGCAGTAAAAATCGTGAATGTGTGACCCCAGCTCAAAGAAATATACAGAAGAACAGGAAATGAATTTTTATAAAATTTATTTCGAGATACTAGCTTTAGATGATCTAAATTAGATCATAAACAAGCATCTGTTTAAGTTTGGTAAAAATCCAGGATAGTTTCAGAAAGTTATTAAAACTTTAAAAACCTTAACCACAGAGTGAATTTGCAATGTTATCTGGCAGAAAAATTTGTCTATTTATAAGTAAAATGCAAATATTGAGATAAACAGGATTTTTTTTTTCAAATTGACTTCTTGAAACTATCTTCTGATCATAAACAAGCTTCTGTTCAAGTTTGATAGAAAATCGAGATTAGTTTAAGAAAGTAATTAAAATTTCAAAAACTTTAACCACAGAGTGAATATTTGTGGACTCAGATGATGAAGATAAAATTTAGGATCACTATGGCTCGCTTTAGCAACAAAAGTCACAGGCTAGACAAAAAATATAAGGTTATAATTGAAAAAGCACTAAAAATAAAAGAAATGTTCAACTTCAACACCTGAATGCTCCTCCAGCTCAAGCTTACTTAAAATATGTGAAAATTCTTTTGGGCAGATGGAACACAACAGAAGGAAAGATGGAAAGACAAATTTACCCAATGTTTCCTGTCACTTAATATTTCATTCCTTTTTAGTAGTACATATGGTTAAAGTTATTTTATGGCAGTCAGATCTAAGACATAAACAAGTCGATTTTTGTTTTTGACTTACAGAAGTCAAAACATGTATTTATTATAAAAATGTGTTTTCTATTTTAGACTTATCTAAGTCAGAAAATGACAGACTTGTTTAGGTCTATTTATGTTGATGAAAAAACTTAATTTTACTTGGTGGCCAAAGTACACCACCTATGACAGCAAAAACCTGTCTGACAAATTGGACCTCGTTGTTTTAGTATTATAGATACAATGAAAACTGTCATATTATTTCAACTTTGCAGCTCTACGTACATTGCCATGTAACTGACATAAGGCTAAGCCAATCTATACTTCATTTAGTCTCCTGACAGAGTTGTCTCATTGAATAGAGAATCGTTACTAATCTATATTATATTTTAAAAAATATTTTAATTGACACCATACTCTTTTAATCTATGATACCGTATCTTTCAATGTTTTTATAATTAGTTCAAGTTGAAGGAAAATAGTCATGACATTTAATTATTTTTCTTATAACCAGGATTTTGCAATCATCTTGAGAGATATGCTGAATACAACATATTTCATGTTGAGCTGCTGATCACTGATTTGCTTGACGTGTCATCTAAGGAAAAACATGTTAAAGTAACGTACTGAGGTCACTGTAACATACTCTGTTTGTCATCATCAAATTTGTACAGACAGCAAACTGACATGATTTATTTTATTGATTTTGCACGTTTCATATATTATAAGATGCAAGTATATATACATAATATATATATATATTGACATATTGTGTGCATTTCTGTAGACACCGAAGCCTGGACCAAACGGAATATTGTCTATCAAAGAGGAACTGGCAATCACACTTATACGTTTACGAAGGGGTTTCGATACCAAGGCATTTGGAAATATTTTTGGCACGTCAGAAAGTAGTGTCAGTAGAATATTTAACACCTGGATCAACTAAGTGAGCCATTAGTTAAATTTTATTATTAGATGGCCATCAATGGAGCAAATAAGAAATAAACTTCCCAAAAGTATTTCCCTAAAATCAGATGTATCATTGACAGATTTACACAACGACCAATCTTTCCTTCAGCACAACGAATAACCTATTCACAATACAAGCATCACAACACATTCATGTGCCTGATTGGAATAAATCCAAGTGGTACTTTTAGTTTCCTATCAGATTTCTTTACTGGCAGTATTTCTGACAAAAAAAATGTTCAATATTCAGGATTTTAGATAACATTCAATTTGGCGATGATATTATGACAGACAGAGGTATCTTAATCAGGGGTGAATTTATCTTTAAAAGGTGCAACACTAAATATACCACCTTTCTCTTTTGGTGAACAGATGTGCAGTAATGCAACAACTAAGACCACATAGAATAGTAAGGGCAAGAATTCATGTTGAGAGAGCCATTGGAAGGTTAAAAATTTTGCAATTTTGCAAGGAACAATTCCTTTACATATGAAGCCCATCTACAGTGAGGTAGTAAAAGTATGTGCAATGTTATGCAACTTGGATGAACAACTTGTCAAATGCATAAATCAATCATGTTAATTGTTTAATCTAAATGATTTCTTTTTTATATAAAAGAAAGAAATGGTATGATTGCTAATGGGACAACTATCTAAGAAGTACATTTTTATGTCTTATCACCTACTTCTACTTTTTTCAATACCAATGATACAGAACCCAACAAAAAAGTAAACAACATACATTTATGTATGTAGTCTGTTGTCTTTAGAAGAAAAAACTCTTTATCCTTCAATATAACTTGAGTTCATTCATTGGCTTCTTGTTATACTGTTATCCAAAATCATTAATCATGCTGTGTTCTATGTTGGACTTGCCAAGATATAAAATGCTATGAAAGGAAAATGTGGGACAGACAGTAAGCGTAACACTAGTTGATCACTATATAAGGAGTAAGTCTACATAAATTAATAAAATCAATTGTACAGGTTTGACTAATGCGATGGGTTTTTGTATTTATTCGTTGACACATGTTCTCCAAATACTGATAGCTTTGGAAGTAAAAGAGGGACGAAAGATACCAAAGGGACAGTCAAACTCATAAATCTAAAACAAACTGACAACGCCATGGCTAAAAATGAAAAAGACAAACAGAAAAACAATAGTAAACATGACACAACATAGAAAACTAAAGAATAAACAAGTGTTCTCTATTAAATTTATCCAGTTTTGTGAACATGTTATTGAAAATAATTGGGTCAAAGTGTATAGTTGTCACGCATATTCCTTTTGAAGTGTGAATCACTAGATCATATTTGTCAAGTCCATAAATGCCAATTTGTCCTTGTATTTGATGGTAATAATCATTCTTATAAAGTTTATCTTCTGCCACATCCTTTGGGTTGTCAACGCGTGCTGAATATGGACATTACACTTCAATAACTTTTGAAGTGTTACATTTGCATATGATTATGTCATCTACAGAACAACCAATGTATGGCATGTTCTCATACAGCAGCAATCCCTTTCTGTGCATACAAGCTTTTTGTGGTGCTTTTTTGTTTACTTTCATATACAAGTGTAAAGCTGTTTCTTCCTTTTTTCGACCCCATTCTCAAGAAGCTGAATTTTTTTACATAAATAAGGCCGTTAGTTTTCTCGTTTGAATTGTTTTACATTGTCTTATCGGGGCCTTTTATAGCTGACTATATGCGGTATGGGCTTTGCTCATTGTTGAAGGCCGTACGGTGACCTATAATTGTTCATGTTTGCGTCATTTTGGTCTTTTGTGGATAGTTGTCTCATTGGCAATCATACCACATCTTCTTTTTTAGAAGTAGCATTACTGTATTCCCCCATTAACAGTTTCAAAAGTGAAGGGGCAGCGGTCTTTTTGAACAGCATTTAAAACTTTCTCAAAATTTGATGTGGTAATAATACCTTTTCTCATTGCAAACCACAAATCATTATTTGATTGTCCACGTGTGTATATTTCTATCAAATCAATATCACCAGAACTGTATTGTAGTGTATCTACAATAAAACCTTTGTCATCATTGTTGTTCAATTGGTCAATTACTCTTCAATGTACTTTCAAGTTATCACAGTTTAAATCAATCTTATTCACTTCCTGTGTGCATGTTTCATGTGAGGCTTTTATGTGTGTAATTTTGTCTTGTTCACATTAATACCAAATTCGAAAGAACATAGTAACATGTATACCTTTTTAAGGTATCTTGCTATAGCTTGAATTCTTTACATGTTGTAATTTGCCCTCTGATCAACACTTTTAGGGTCAAAGTTTTGTAGGCCACTGAAATCCATGGTAGATTCTGTAGTAGAGAATTGATAAGAAGTAGTGGATTCGTAAACGATAATCAACGAGCGACTGTAGTCGCGAGTTGATTATCGTTTTCGAATCCACTACTTCTTATCAATTCTCTAGCTTAACCCATTTCTAGTAAAACGACTATCTGTTTCATGATCTACGATGAATCAACGAAATTTCATGAAAATAATTTCGTATTTTGTCTTTTTTATTCTTTAATAGCTGGAAATGGTTAGATCCACACGGTTCACATTTATATTTATATTGATTAGATTCTAGTATTTATGATTCATTCAAAACGACATATAATTGATATATGAATTTATTTTAATCTTTTTTGGAAAGTTAAAAAAAAAATAATTACCAACATTTAGAAACCTTTGATATTTACATATATAGTTTTTAGTAACCTATAGTGTGTAAGTCAATGGTGTTCAGATCTCTTATTTGATGGAGTTTACATCACACCTATAAAATGAAAAAAAACCCCATTTTAAATCTAAATGAAGTGTAAATGTCACAATCAAACTACTTCACTAGACACCAGTTTGTGATAAGATAGATACAATGGTTATTCTCAACTCAAAAATTATATACTAGTATAATTTTAGTGTAAACTGGTTCCCTTTCATTATGTTTTGATTATTTTAACGTTATTGCATTTAGCATCCATCGTCAATCAGTTAATCAATGAACTAGTATTATTTGGGGTTCGCTTTCTTAAACCCAAGCATAATTGCTCTTGCTACACATGTACAATATACAATTATGTCCATTTTGCATTGAAACATCTGAGCTGTTCATAGCCGTGATCGTCTAGTCGTTGGCACCGAACGAAGTAACTGTGTTATTAACAGTGCCAAGTTCAAGCCTAGTACCAGGAATAAAAAAAAATTGTAATATTTTTGTCTACCAAAATATTGTTTTTAATCTTAGAGGTATCTATATTTCATTTTTCATATGAAGTTGACGATTTTATTTCTGGTTTTACCGTCAAAGAAGTAGTTTTACAGTCGTAGCTTATCACACTTTATTCACATTAGAGTCAGTTAAATTTTGATGTATATTTATATATAATCAAACAAAGAAAAAATAAATGATTATGGTATGATGTCATTATAATACTGAAACCAAAAGTAAGCATTTATTATGATGAAAAGGGAAAGGCCTTGTACGTTAAAAGTGATAAGTGTAATGTGTACATGGATTTTTTTATCCTGGAATTGTACAAATAAGTAATTTTTACAATTCCTTGATTCTATACTGTTTATACATTTTATTAAATAACAAAAAGACAGAAATACAGTTTATTGGCATGTATTGACAGATATACGCTTTAAGAGTAATATTTAGATAAAAATATTTATCAGCACCCGTGGTCAAGTGGTATCATGGATAGACTACAGACTTTACTGATGAAAATACGCGCGGTCAGTGGATTCTTGAAAAATAATCCACTGTTAGAACAATAGACTGACGTCAGAGAAATTGGTTAATCATTATACATTTAATAAAAAAAAATATAAACAATTCTAGTTTAGAATCTGATACTCAAATATGTTGATCAATATAAATAAGATGTGGTATGAGTGCAAAGGAGAAAAATCTCCATCAAAGTCACAATGTTTAACTCGTAAAGTAATGCATGTTACATTTGTTATTCATTTAAACATAAATTGATGATATTTATAAAAACAGAATAGATTTAATAAATATTGCGACATTTTTCCGGTCTTTTGTCCTTCACAATGGTTCACTTTTTCAATTTTGATTTATTTAGGGATCAGTTTATAAATTCCAGTAAACTGTGTTCATAAAATGAAAAGTCATATAATGTTTGTCTAGTTTCAACCCCTAAAAATTAATGACACGTACCTTGCTTTTATTTTTTTCATCTGTTTAATTGGGACTGGACAGATATGTTTTCTCGGCCTTTTCTTCCATTGGTTCCCTCCATCTGTTACAGATTTAACCTCAAAGGCTTCTATTTCATATAAAGTGGCAGAAACATGCCTAAACGCATCATCTGCCCTGAAAGTAATAAGGATAAATCATAACGTGATAAACATGTTGGATAAAGAAAAAATAAGCAATCAGATATTGACAAATGAGACAAACTATTAAATTCATATTCTTTAAATTCAATTTGATTTTTTTTTAAAGTTAACCGATTCTCAATTAAATCTTTATATCTTATGACGGATGCATGCATATTTTTGTCAATATTATTAAATTCTGCAGTTCTGGTAGAATTTCTTATTTTCGAAGTTAATCAGTTACATATATTGTCCAAACTTTTATAATTAAAGTAAAAGAGAAGATTCTGACAGAATGATCCTTCCAGGAATTTGATCAGATAATACATGTACATTGTAATATAAGTATTATTAATATACATGTATGTACATTGTTCAACATGTATGGATGTCATGTTTGTTTACATTTTTGTGTCTTCTTTTTATTTTCTTGCAATGTAAACATTGTATAAATGTATAAGTATTGAACTTTCTAAAAGGTCATGTTTAGTCTTAATTTTTTGTTTTTTGTTTTTTGTTTTTTTGTTTTGTGATTTCTTTTTCTTTAATCAATACATGTAGTCTAGCACTAGGAAAGTCCAGCTTACACCACTAGTAATAAGGCTACTTTTCAATATTTAAGAGTTAAAGTTAAGCCTAGAGAGCTAAGAGATTTCCAAATATTGTCGGTGTAATTTCATAGCAGTTGCCATTCCTTTCCTTTTTTGCTCCCACAAAATGTGCACAAATGAAAAGTTGGAAAGAATTTATTAAAGACGGAAGGAAGATACCAGAGGGATAGTCAAACTCATAGATTGAAAATAAACTGACAACGTCATAGCAAAAAATAAAAAGACAAACAGACAAATAATAGCACAGAAGACACAACATTGAAAAACTACAGACTAAGCAACACGAAACCCGACAAAAACTAGGGGTGATCCCAGGTGCTCCGGAAGGGTAGGCATATCCTGCTCCACATGTGGCACCGGTCGTGTTGCTTATGTTATTACAAATCTGGTAAATACTCCAATTCTTTAGGTCACATTCATGAAAAGGTAAGGGTATTGTAGTTTCGACATAAGTAACATATCCGATAACATCTGTGAAACGGTTATCCCGTAACGGTTAACTAACTCGTGATAGCGTCCGTAAAATTTACGAAGGGATGATTTCAACTTCACCATTTGAAACTTTTGGTTTAATAGCTTCCTTGTGAGCTGCAATTTTTTATCAAGGAAATCATAATAGGAAATACAAGTCCGGGAATATCGTATCAATTGGGATATATACTCCGTATGCAGGTGCTGCTGGAATGTTGCTACATAGAAATGGAAAGTTCAAAATTGGGAAGCTGAGATCATATCTTTTGTCATAAAGTTTTGTTTTCAACCGACCCTCATTTTCAATTTCTAGATGTAAGTCAAGATATGAGGCAGACTTAACTGTGTCTGTCGTATCCTTTATCTCCAGTTCGATGGGATAGATTCGTTCAATATAGTCTCCAAATTTATATTATTTAGTGAGAGAACATCATATTGCTAACTCCTTATCTTTCTTCCTAAAAAGTTCCTGTATGAAGTCAGCCTCAAAATAATAAAGAAAAAAGTCGACAAGAAGAGGGACAGAATTGGTTCCCATTGGAATTCCGACAGTTTGTTGAAAAACACGTCCTCCAAACGTAACAAATATGTTGTCAATCAAGATATCAAGCATCTTGATAGTGTCAGTTTTAGAGAATTTTTTGTTTGCATCGGAGTAATTCTTTACAAAGTAGGAGTTATCCATTCCATGGCAAGATACTTGTATCTACGTTCGCCATTCTTTTTAATGAAACAAAGTAATACCAACTCTTTCAATTTGTATTTTAGTTAAGAATGAGGAATACTTGTGTATAGTGTAGAAAAGTCAAATGTTTTAATACTATGCCAAGATGAGAGAGTCTTAGATTGTATGTTCTCTAAAAGATCTTTGGAATTTTTTAGTATCCACATCTGATTCACGCCACCTTTAGAATAGGCAGTTTCACAATAACTTTGGAGCCCGGCTTTGATTGCTGATAAAATAGATGTTAAAAGTTAAGAAAGAGGTTCCACGGAGCACTTGGAAGACCCAGCAATATATCGTTGTTTTTAAGGACACTTATGTGGATTAGGGAATACTTGTGTAAAGTATAGAAAAGTCAAATGTTTTAATACTATTGTAAGATGAGAGAGTCTTAGATTGTATGTACTCTAACAGTTTTTTAGTATCCACGTCTGATTCACGCCACCTCCAGAATAGGCAGTTTTACAATTACTTTGGAGCCCGGCTTTGATTGCTGATAAAATAGATGTTAATAATTTAGAAAGAGGTTCCGTGGAGCACTTGGAAGACCCAGCAATATACCGTTGTTTTTAAGGACACTTATGTAGTTTAGGTATCCAATACAGTTATGGATCCAGTTCTTCATCTTTGGTTGAAATTCCAAAGGAACATAGAACAGACCTATGGTTATCCAGGATTTTCTCTTTGGTAAATGTCGTGAGGGTATATGTTGAGTTTCCAAGTGAATTGTCAATACCTAATCTATTTATCAAGCAGTTTTTGCAATGATATTTACTCACAAAAACGATGTTGTTTGGGACTTTATCTGCGGATACAACAACATATTTGTCAGTGAGGTAGGCCAAGTTTTTTGCAACATTGGGTCTTTAAAAATTGACGTACAGTGGGTATTGATAGTCCCATTTAGTTTCTTTATTCGGATTAGTATCAACAACCTCACAGCCTTAATCCATTTGGAACGAGTATCTACGTCTTCTTCCTAGCGTTTAGCCCATTGCTTGGCATAATCCTCGACTAAATCCATCAGTATTTTGAAGTTGTATTTCCAATTGATGGATTTAGGCTCACGATATTTCGAACCTTTAGATAACAAATTTCGCAGGGAAGTGATATTGACAATGTTGAGGTCTCCGGTAATAACATGGCCAATCGGATTATATGTGAATTGGAAACTAGCACAGGTGCAATCAAGTCGTCAATGTTGAGATCCTGCAAAAGGTGTTGGTAATTGAAAATTTTAATAACGATTGGTTTGGTATAGGTATAAGAATTGGTACAGACTGATCTTTAAAATAAGGAGGTACTTTCGACTGAACTAATTTATGATGAAGGATATTGTCTAAGTTGACGCCATCGAGACCTTTGTTGGCAGAGGTGAGTTTAAGGTAGATCATAAGTAAATATTTTTTGAGACAGAATTTTCTTATACTTAGCCAGAATGAAGATTTTTATATGCTCTTTTCAAAAATATAATAAAAAGGAGGGGTCACCGTGCTATTTATCAAGCTATGAGTCGTTGAAAATTGCCTAAATTTGGTTAGATTGTTCATGGAAAAACACATTTGTGTGCATAAAAAAAAATCTATGAGATAGAATTTTGAAATAAATTGTGAAAAGATAGGTTTTGTAATATGTTTTAAGAAAATAAAAAGAAAAAATGGTGTCACCGAACTTGTTTTCTTGCTACAAGTAAAAAGAAAAAAATTCCCTATCTGTCCAGTATAATTGTTTTACTAAAAGAGTTATCTTCCCTTAAATGGCTTGTTTGAAAAAAATGATTCTAAAAGCAAGAAAAATGATATTTGTTTAAATATTTTGGATTATACAATAAATTGCCAAGTTTTCTTTATATTTTTGAACAGTCTATAACCATTAAATTGCAAATCTGTCTTCAAATTTGCAGATTTAGGCAAATAACTAGACCGTATTTTTACTGTGGTTATTCAATCCAAGATGGCGGTATACCATGAATCTACCTTAAGAAAATATATTTTCTCTTTTACATCTTTTCCAATGTGAACTGGTTTGAAAAGTGACTTGCAATATCCGAAATCATAGCTCTTAGTTTGTATTTGTTTGAATAAGGGTTTGTAACAGTGGTTTCCAAACATAAATTGAACAGAGAATGAAGTGTTGAACGTGGTAATAAATAAAGTTTCGTGCGAATGTGATGAATACCTAACGGCTTTTGTATCAATGGCAGTAAGTTATTGATAGAGACATCATGCAAAGTAGGTGATGTATAATGACGATGACCGTGACTGTGTCTACGTCTAGGAGTAGAATTGAAAATATTAATCAAATTCACCGAGCTACAGGAAGGACTAGATAAAATACATACCATCAATTCTGTCATTGCAACCATATGGTGTCGCAGTTCCCAATTGTCGAATCCAGTAGTCCTCTTTTATGTCTACGGAAAGGCGTTGCAGGGTTGTTAGTCTTGTGGTATATTTTTTCGATAATACGAACTGTCATAGAAACGATGGAATGATCAGGCTGATTGAAATGCTGGTACAGGATGTCGTTTGCATTAAGGTTGATATATGATCTATGGCCGCACATACGTTTGTTTAGCCTTCCTTTCGTTTCACCGACGTAAACCAATCCTCAAAGGTTACACTCTAATCCGTAGACGACATTTATAGATTTACCATTCAGATCATCGTAACTTCTAGTAAATTAAGACTTTTTAGTTAAATTCCTAGTGAATTGAGCATCTGTTATTAAAATTTCACAAGTTTTGCAGCCATTTGTTCCACATTTAGAAATAAAACAGTGGGTCCGAGATCACAATTATTTCGTAGTGCATTTCTTATAGAACATAAATGAAAATTTAAAAAATCCAACCATCGCTTTCTCAATGAAATTCTTACAGTGTGTTGTACTACTTTTGGGACAAATTATATCAAAATTATAGAGAACTTCATCGGCTCTAACTCAAAATATGGACAATTTTATGTTAAGGGCGTCTTGAAATCTTTTGACAGCTTCTGAAGTGCTATTTTTTATTTTTTTCAAATGGACCAAATCACTACTTTCCTTAAAAATTCAGGACCCAAATTTTTTTACAGTGTAATTTCACCCCCCTTCTTGCAATTTGTGACATTAAACATGGAGAAATAAATTTGGAAGGGGTATACAACTTAATGGCAAGTAACCCACTGTCAACACTAGGGACTATATTCGTGAATAACAAAAATCAAGGGACGACAATTGTGGTCTCGGACCAGTGTTGTTCAGAGAACTGAACATGGCTGTGTATGTGTAATATTGCTATTGTCACTAGTATGATGATCTGAATGAGTCATGTTTGGGATATTTGTCATGTCTGGTGATGTAGGGACACCTGCCGTATCAGACGACACCGTGTCCATGGTGACGTCGGTTTCGGACCTTTTTATACTGGGCGACGTCCGAGCCAGTATCCTGTAAGATCTTCGTTAATTATAATATTTCCCCTTATGGAATGTGTATTGCTTGAAATAGAAAGTAAATGTAGTCAGTGGCCATGTCATAAAATATCCCAGGTGCATAGGTTTGTCTGCAGGTACATGTACATAGACTCATAGTAACTGAGTTATGCGAGTACATTAAAATTTGTCTTTGTTTTATGTTTAAAACTTAACATGCTATAGTCAATCATTAACTAGGGAGAGATCAACAATTATCAATATGAAGTTGTCATCTGTTTTCAAAAGATCAAGTTCGGAAACAAATGCTTAACAATTTAATATATGTTTCTCATAATTGTATATAGTTATCCATCAATGCATGCACAGTTGGCAGTTTTAACCTCTCCATTTTCTTGTCCATAATGACCCACACATCATATGTTGCCTTGTTTAAATATGTTTTATCGTTCTGTGTAGGTTTGACTTTTGACAGATGTCTCGACTTGGCACTTCTGTATATTGCAACTCCTCTAAATAACACAGACTGGACATGACAGTCTACAAGAATAGGTAGATTTGTCTTTACAATATGTCAACCTCATAATCGTGTTAAACAGTCTACAAGAATAGGCAGATTTGTCTTTACAATATGTCAACCTCATAATCGTGTTAAACAGTCTACAAGAATAGGCAGATTTGTCTTTACAATATGTCAAACTCATAATCGTGTTAAACAGTCTACAAGAATAGACAGATTTGTCTTTACAATATGTCAACCTCATAATCGTGTTAAACAGTCTACAAGAATAGGCAGATTTGTCTTTACAATATGTCAACCTCATAATCGTGTTAAACAGTCTACAAGAATAGGCAGATTTGTCTTTACAATATGTCAACCTCATAATCGTGTTAAACAGTCTTCAAGAATAGACAGATTTGTCTTTACAATATGTCAAACTCATAATCGTGTTAAACGGTCTTCAAGAATAGACAGATTTGTCTTTACAATATGTCAACCTCATAATCGTGTTAAACAGTATTCAAGAATAGACAGATTTGTCTTTACAATATGTCAACCGCATAATCGTGTTAAACAGTCTACAGGAATAGGCAGATTTGTCTTAACAATATGTCAACCGCATAATCGTGTTAAACAGTCTTCAAGAATAGGCAGATTTGTCTTAACAATATGTCAACCGCATAATCGTGTTAAACAGTCTACAGGAATAGGCAGATTTGTCTTTACAATATGTCAACCTCATAATCGTGTTAAACAGTCTTCAAGAATAGGCAGATTTGTCTTTACAATATGTCAACCTCATAATCGTGTTAAACAGTCTACAGGAATAGGCAGATTTGTCTTTACAATATGTCAACCTCATAATCGTGTTAAACAGTCTTCAAGAATAGGCAGATTTGTCTTTACAATATGTCAACCTCATAATCGTGTTAAACAGTCTACAGGAATAGGCAGATTTGTCTTTACAATATGTCAACCTCATAATCGTGTTAAACAGTCATCAAGAATAGGCAGATTTGTCTTTACAATATGTCAACCTCATTATCGTGTTAAACAGTCTACAAGAATAGGCAGATTTCTCTTTACAATATGTCAACCTCATAATCGTGTTAAACAGTCTACAAGAATAGGCAGATTTGTCTTTACAATATGTCAACCTCATAATCGTGTTAAACAGTCTTCAAGAATAGACAGATTTGTCTTTACAATATGTCAAACTCATAATCATGTTAAACAGTCTTCAAGAATAGGTAGATTTGTCTTTACAATATGTCAAACTCATAATCGTGTTAAACAGTCTACAAGAATAGACAGATTTGTCTTTACAATGTCAAACTCATAATCGTGTTAAACAGTCTACAAGAATAGACAGATTTGTCTTTACAATATGTCAACCTCATAATCGTGTTAAACAGTATTCAAGAATAGACAGATTTGTCTTTACAATATGTCAACCGCATAATCGTGTTAAACAGTCTACAGGAATAGGCAGATTTGTCTTAACAATATGTCAACCGCATAATCGTGTTAAACAGTCTTCAAGAATAGGCAGATTTGTCTTAACAATATGTCAACCGCATAATCGTGTTAAACAGTCTACAGGAATAGGCAGATTTGTCTTTACAATATGTCAACCTCATAATCGTGTTAAACAGTCTTCAAGAATAGGCAGATTTGTCTTTACAATATGTCAACCTCATAATCGTGTTAAGCAGTCTACAAGAATAGACAGATTTGTCTTTACAATATGTCAACCGCATAATCGTGTTAAACAGTCTTCAAGAATAGGTAGATTTGTCTTTACAATATGTCAACCTCATTATCGTGTTAAGCAGTCTATAAGAATAGGCAGATTTGTCTTTACAATATGTCAACCTCATAATCGTGTTTAACAGTCTTCAAGAATAGGCAGATTTGTCTTTACAATATGTCAACCTCATAATCGTGTTAAACAGTCTACAAGAATAGGCAGATTTGTCTTTACAATATGTCAACCTTATAATCGTGTTAAACAGTCTTCAAGAATAGGCAGATTTGTCTTTACAATATGTCAACCTCATAATCGTGTTAAACAGTCTACAAGAATAGGTAGATTTGTCTTTACAATATGTCAACCTTATAATCGTGTTAAACAGTCTTCAAGAATAGACAGATTTGTCTTTACAATATGTCAACCTCATAATCGTGTTAAACAGTCTACAGGAATAGGCAGATTTGTCTTTACAATATGTCAACCTTATAATCGTGTTAAACAGTCTTCAAGAGTAGACAGATTTGTCTTTACAATATGTCAACCTCATAATCGTGATAAACAGTCTTCAAGAATAGGCAGATGTGTCTTTACAATATGTCAACCTCATAATCGTGTTAAACAGTCTACAAGAAAAGGCAGATTTGTCTTTACAATATGTCAACCTCATAATCGTGTTAAACAGTCAACAAGAATAGGCAGATGTGTCTTTACAATATGTCAACCTCATAATCGTGTTAAACAGTCTTCAAGAATAGACAGATTTGTCTTTACAATATGTCAACCTCATAATCGTGTTAAACAGTCAACAAGAATAGGTAGATGTGTCTTTACAATATGTCAACCTCATAATCGTGTAAAACAGTCTACAAGAATAGGCAGATTTGTTTTTTCAATATGTCAACCTCATAATCGTGTTAAACAGTCTTCAAAAATAGACAGATTTGTCTTTACAATATGTCAACCTCATAATCGTGTTAAACAGTCTACAAGAATAAGCAGATTTCTTTTTTCAATATGTCAACCTCATAATCGTGTTAAACAGTCTTCAAGAATAGGCAGATTTGTCTTTACAATATGTCAACCTCATAATCGTGTTAAACGACATACAAAAATAGACAGATTTGTCTTTACAATATGTCAACCTCATTACTGTGTTTTACAGTCTACAAGAATAGGCAGATTTTTCTTTACAATATGTCAACCGCATAATCGTGTCAAACAGTCTACAAGAATACGCAGATTTGTCTTTACAATATGTCAACCTCATAATCGTGTTAAACAGTCTACAAGAACAGGCAGATGTGTCTTTACAATATGTCAACCTCATTATCGTGTTAAACAGTCTTCAAGAATAGGCAGATTTGTCTTTACAATATGTCAACCTCATAATCGTGTTAAACAGTCTACAAGAATAGGCAGATTTGTCTTTACAATATGTCAACCTCATTATCGTGTTAAACAGTCTTCAAGAATAGGCAGATTTGTCTTTACAATATGTCAACCTCATAATCGTGTTAAACAGTCTACAGGAATAGGCAGATTTGTCTTTACAATATGTCAACCTCATAATCGTGTTAAACAGTCTTCAAGAATAGGCAGATTTGTCTTTACAATATGTCAACCTCATTATCGTGTTAAACAGTCTACAAGAATAGGTAGATTTGTCTTTACAATATGTCAACCTTATAATCGTGTTATACAGTCTACAGGAATAGGTAGATTTGTCTTTACAATATGTCAACCTCATAATCGTGTTAAACAGTCTTCAAGAATAGACAGATTTGTCTTTACAATATGTCAACCTCATAATCGTGTTAAACAGTCTTCAAGAATAGGTAGATGTGTCTTTACAATATGTCAACCTCATAATCTTGTTAAACAGTCTACAAGAATAGGCAGATTTGTCTTTACAATATGTCAACCTCATAATCTTGTTAAACAGTCTTCAAGAATAGGCAGATTTGTCTTTACAATATGTCAACCTCATAATCGTGTTAAGCAGTCTACAAGAATAGACAGATTTGTCTTTACAATATGTCAACCGCATAATCGTGTTAAACAGTCTTCAAGAATAGGTAGATTTGTCTTTACAATATGTCAACCTCATTATTGTGTTAAGCAGTCTATAAGAATAGGCAGATTTGTCTTTACAATATGTAGACCTCATAATCGTGTTTAACAGTCTTCAAGAATAGGCAGATTTGTCTTTACAATATGTCAACCTCATAATCGTGTTAAACAGTCTACAAGAATAGGCAGATTTGTCTTTACAATATGTCAACCTTATAATCGTGTTAAACAGTCTTCAAGAATAGGCAGATTTGTCTTTACAATATGTCAACCTCATAATCGTGTTAAACAGTCTTCAAGAATAGGCAGATTTGTCTTTACAATATGTCAACCTCATAATCGTGTTAAACAGTCTACAAGAATAGGTAGATCTGTCTTTACAATATGTCAACCTTATAATCGTGTTAAACAGTCTTCAAGAATAGACAGATTTGTCTTTACAATATGTCAACCTCATAATCGTGTTAAACAGTCTACAGGAATAGGCAGATTTGTCTTTACAATATGTCAACCTTATAATCGTGTTAAACAGTCTACAAGAATACGCAGATTTGTCTTTACAATATGTCAACCTCATAATCGTGTTAAACAGTCTACAAGAATAGGCAGATGTGTCTTTACAATATGTCAACCTCATTATCGTGTTAAACAGTCTTCAAGAATAGGCAGATTCGTCTTTACAATATGTCAAACTCATAATCGTGTTAAACAGTCTACAGGAATAGGCAGATTTGTTTTACAATATGTCAACCTCATAATCGTGTTAAACAGTCTTCAAGAATAGACAGATTTGTCTTTACAATATGTCAACCTCATAATCGTGTTAAACAGTCTACAAGAATAGGCAGATTTGTTTTTTCAATATGTCAACCTCATAATCGTGTTAAACAGTCTTCAAGAATAGGTAGATTTGTCTTTACAATATGTCAACCTCATAATCGTGTTAAGCAGTCTATAAGAATAGGCAGATTTGTCTTTACAATATGTCAACCTCATAATCGTGTTTAACAGTCTTCAAGAATAGGCAGATTTGTCTTTACAATATGTCAACCTCATAATCGTGTTAAACAGTCTTCAAGAATAGGCAGATTTGTCTTTACAATATGTCAACCTCATAATCGTGTTAAACAGTCTACAAGAATAGGTAGATTTGTCTTTACAATATGTCAACCTTATAATCGTGTTAAACAGTCTTCAAGAATAGACAGATTTGTCTTTACAATATGTCAACCTCATAATCGTGTTAAACAGTCTACAAGAATAGGCAGATTTGTCTTTACAATATGTCAACCTTATAATCGTGTTAAACAGTCTTCAAGAATAGACAGATTTGTCTTTACAATATGTCAACTTCATAATCGTGTTAAACAGTCTACAAGAATAGGCAGATGTGTCTTTACAATATGTCAACCTCATTATCGTGTTAAACAGTCTTCAAGAATAGGCAGATTTGTCTTTACAATATGTCAACCTCATAATCGTGTTAAACAGTCTACAGGAATAGGCAGATTTGTCTTTACAATATGTCAACCTCATAATCGTGTTAAACAGTCTTCAAGAATAGGCAGATTTGTCTTTACAATATGTCAACCTCATTATCGTGTTAAACAGTTTACAAGAATAGGTAGATTTGTCTTTACAATATGTCAACCTTATAATCGTGTTAAACAGTCTACAAGAATAGGTAGATTTGTCTTTACAATATGTCAACCTTATAATCTTGTTAAGCAGTCTACAAGAATAGACAGATTTGTCTTTACAATATGTCAACCTTATAATCGTGTTAAACAGTCTTCAAGAATAGACAGATTTGTCTTTACAATATGTCAACCTCATTACTGTGTTAAACAGTCTACAAGAATAGGCAGATTTGTCTTTACAATATGTCAACCTCATAATCGTGTTAAGCAGTCTACAAGAATAGACAGATTTGTCTTTACAATATGTCAGCCGCATAATCGTGTTAAACAGTCTTCAAGAATAGGTAGATTTGTCTTTACAATATGTCAACCTCATTATCGTGTTAAGCAGTCTATAAGAATAGGCAGATTTGTCTTTACAATATGTCAACCTCATAATCGTGTTTAACAGTCTTCAAGAATAGGTAGATTTTTCTTTACAATATCAACCTCATAATCGTGTTAAACAGTCTACAAGAATAGGCAGATTTGTCTTTACAATATGTCAACCTTATAATCGTGTTAAACAGTCTTCAAGAATAGGCAGATTTGTCTTTACAATATGTCAACCTCATAATCGTGTTTAACAGTCTACAAGAATAGGTAGATTTGTCTTTACAATATGTCAACCTTATAATCGTGTTAAACAGTCTTCAAGAATAGACAGATTTGTCTTTACAATATGTCAACCTCATAATCGTGTTAAACAGTCTACAGAAATAGGCAGATTTGTCTTTACAATATGTCAACCTTATAATCGTGTTAAACAGTCTTCAAGAATAGACAGATTTGTCTTTACAATATGTCAACCTTATAATCGTGTTAAACAGTCTTCAAGAATAGACAGATTTGTCTTTACAATATGTCAACCTCATAATCGTGATAAACAATCTTCAAGAATAGGCAGATGTGTCTTTACAATATGTCAACCTCATAATCGTGTTAAACAGTCTACAAGAAAAGGCAGATTTGTCTTTACAATATGTCAACCTCATAATCGTGTTAAACAGTCAACAAGAATAGGCAGATGTGTCTTTACAATATGTCAACCTCATAATCGTCTTAAACAGTCTTCAAGAATAGGCAGATTTGTTTTTACAATATGTCAACCTCATAATCGTGTTAAACAGTCTTCAAGAATAGACAGATTGGTCTTTACAATATGTCAACCTCATAATCGTGTTAAACAGTCTACAAGAATAGGCAGATTTGTTTTTTCAATATGTCAACCTCATAATCGTGTTAAACAGTCTTCAAGAATAGGCAGATTTGTCTTTACAATATGTCAACCTCATAATCGTGATAAACAATCTTCAAGAATAGGCAGATTTGTCTTTACAATATGTCAACCTCATAATCGTGATAAACAATCTTCAAGAATAGGCAGATGTGTCTTTACAATATGTCAACCTCATAATCGTGTTAAACAGTCTACAAGAAAAGGCAGATTTGTCTTTACAATATGTCAACCTCATAATCGTGTTAAACAGTCAACAAGAATAGGCAGATGTGTCTTTACAATATGTCAACCTCATAATCGTCTTAAACAGTCTTCAAGAATAGGCAGATTTGTTTTTACAATATGTCAACCTCATAATCGTGTTAAACAGTCTACAAGAATAGACAGATTTGTCTTTACAATATGTCAACCTCATAAATCGTGTTAAACAGTCTACAAGAATAGGCAGATTTGTTTTTTCAATATGTCAACCTCATAATCGTGTTAAACAGTCTTCAAGAATAGACAGATTTGTCTTTACAATATGTCAACCTCATAATCGTGTTAAACAGTCTACAAGAATAGGCAGATTTGTTTTTTCAATATGTCAACCTCATAATCGTGTTAAACAGTCTTCAAGAATAGGCAGATTTGTCTTTACAATATGTCAACCTCATAATCGTGTTAAACGACATACAAAAATAGACAGATTTGTCTTTACAATATGTCAACCTCATTACTGTGTTAAACAGTCTACAAGAATAGGCAGATTTTTCTTTACAATATGTCAACCTCATAATCGTGTTAAGCAGTCTACAAGAATACGCAGATTTGTCTTTACAATATGTCAACCTCATAATCGTGTTAAACAGTCTACAAGAATAGGCAGATGTGTCTTTACAATATGTCAACCTCATTATCGTGTTAAACAGTCTTCAAGAATAGGTAGATTTGTCTTTACAATATGTCAACCTCATTACTGTGTTAAACAGTCTACAAGAATAGACAGATTGTCTTTACAATATGTCAACCTTATAATCGTGTTAAACAGTCTTCAAGAATAGGCAGATTTGTCTTTACAATATGTCAACCTCATAATCGTGTTAAACAGTCTTCAAGAATAGGCAGATGTGTCTTTACAATATGTCAACCTCATAATCGTGTTAAACAGTCTTCAAGAATAGGTAGATTTGTCTTTACAATATGTCAACCGCATAATCGTGTTAAACAGTCTTCAAGAATAGGCAGATTTTTTTTTACAATATGTCAACCTCATTATCGTGTTAAACAGTCTACAGGAATAGGTAGATTTGTCTTTACAATATGTCAACCTTATAATCGTGTTAAACAGTCTTCAAGAATAGGTAGATTTGTCTTTCCAATATGTCAACCTCATAATCGTGTTAAACAGTCTACAAGAATACGCAGATTTGTCTTTACAATATGTCAACCGCATAATCGTGTTAAACAGTCTACAAGAATAGGCAGATTTGTCTTTACAATATGTCAACCGCATAATCGTGTTAAACAGTCTTCAAGAATAGACAGATGTGTCTTTACAATATGTCAACCTCATAATCTTGTTAAACAGTCTACAAGAATACGCAGATTTGTCTTTACAATATGTCAACCTCATAATCGTGTTAAACAGTCTACAAGAATAGGCAGATTTGTCTTTACAATATGTCAACCGCATAATCGTGTTAAACAGTCTTCAAGAATAGGCAGATTTGTTTTTACAATATGTCAACCTCATTATCGTGTTAAACAGTCTACAGGAATAGGTAGATTTGTCTTTACAATATGTCAACCTCATAATCGTGTTAAACAGTCTTCAAGAATAGGTAGATTTGTCTTTACAATATGTCAAACTCATTATCCTGTTAAACAGTCTTCAAGAATAGGCAGATGTGTCTTTACAATATGTCAACCTCATAATCGTGTTAAACAGTCTACAAGAATAGACAGATTTGTCTTTACAATATGTCAACCTCATAATCGTGTTAAACAGTCTACAAGAATAGGCAGATTTGTCTTTACAATATGTCAACCGCATAATCGTGTTAAACAGTCTTCAAGAATAGACAGATGTGTCTTTACAATATGTCAACCTCATAATCTTGTTAAACAGTCTACAAGAATACGCAGATTTGTCTTTACAATATGTCAACCTCATAATCGTGTTAAACAGTCTACAAGAATAGGCAGATTTGTCTTTACAATATGTCAACCGCATAATCGTGTTAAACAGTCTTCAAGAATAGGCAGATTTGTTTTTACAATATGTCAACCTCATTATCGTGTTAAACAGTCTACAGGAATAGGTAGATTTGTCTTTACAATATGTCAACCTTATAATCGTGTTAAACAGTCTTCAAGAATAGGTAGATTTGTCTTTACAATATGTCAAACTCATTATCCTGTTAAACAGTCTTCAAGAATAGGCAGATGTGTCTTTACAATATGTCAACCTCATAATCGTGTTAAACAGTCTACAAGAATAGGCAGATTTGTCTTTACAATATGTCAACCTCATAATCTTGTTAAACAGTCTTCAAGAATAGGCAGATGTGTCTTTACAATATGTCAACCTCATAATCTTGTTAAACAGTCTTCAAGAATAGGCAGATGTGTCTTTACAATATGTCAAACTCATAATCGTGTTAAACAGTCTACAAGAATAGACAGATTTGTCTTTACAATATGTCAACCTCATAATCGTGTTAAACAGTCTACAAGAATAGGCAGATTTGTCTTTACAATATGTCAACCTCATAATCTTGTTAAACAGTCTTCAAGAATAGGCAGATGTGTCTTTACAATATGTCAACCTCATAATCTTGTTAAACAGTCTTCAAGAATAGGCAGATTTGTCTTTACAATATGTCAACCTCATAATCGTGTTAAACAGTCTTCAAGAATAGGCAGATTTGTCTTTACAATATGTCAACCTCATAATCGTGTTAAACAGTCTTCAAGAATAGGCAGATGTGTCTTTACAATATGTCAACCTCATAATCGTGTTAAACAGTCTTCAAGAATAGGTAGATTTGTCTTTACAATATGTCAACCGCATAATCGTGTTAAACAGTCTTCAAGAATAGGCAGATTTTTTTTTACAATATGTCAACCTCATAATCGTGTTAAACAGTCTACAGGAATAGGTAGATTTGTCTTTACAATATGTCAACCTTATAATCGTGTTAAACAGTCTTCAAGAATAGGTAGATTTGTCTTTACAATATGTCAACCTCATAATCGTGTTAAACAGTCTACAAGAATACGCAGATTTGTCTTTACAATATGTCAACCGCATAATCGTGTTAAACAGTCTACAAGATTAGGCAGATTTGTCTTTACAATATGTCAACCGCATAATCGTGTTAAACAGTCTTCAAGAATAGGCAGATGTGTCTTTACAATATGTCAACCTCATAATCTTGTTAAACAGTCTACAAGAATACGCAGATTTGTCTTTACAATATGTCAACCTCATAATCGTGTTAAACAGTCTACAAGAATAGGCAGATTTGTCTTTACAATATGTCAACCGCATAATCGTGTTAAACAGTCTTCAAGAATAGGCAGATTTGTTTTTACAATATGTCAACCTCATTATCGTGTTAAACAGTCTACAGGAATAGGTAGATTTGTCTTTACAATATGTCAACCTTACAATCGTGTTAAACAGTCTTCAAGAATAGGTAGATTTGTCTTTACAATATGTCAAACTCATTATCTTGTTAAACAGTCTTCAAGAATAGGCAGATGTGTCTTTACAATATGTCAACCTCATAATCGTGTTAAACAGTCTACAAGAATAGACAGATTTGTCTTTACAATATGTCAACCTCATAATCGTGTTAAACAGTCTACAAGAATAGGCAGATTTGTCTTTACAATATGTCAACCTCATAATCTTGTTAAACAGTCTTCAAGAATAAGCAGATGTGTCTTTACAATATGTCAACCTCATAATCTTGTTAAACAGTCTTCAAGAATAGGCAGATGTGTCTTTACAATATGTCAACCTCATAATCGTGTTAAACAGTCTACAAGAATAGACAGATTTGTCTTTACAATATGTCAACCTCATAATCGTGTTAAACAGTCTACAAGAATAGACAGATTTGTCTTTACAATATGTCAACCTCATAATCGTGTTAAACAGTCTACAAGAATAGGCAGATTTGTCTTTACAATATGTCAACCTCATAATCTTGTTAAACAGTCTTCAAGAATAGGCAGATGTGTCTTTACAATATGTCAACCTCATAATCTTGTTAAACAGTCTTCAAGAATAGGCAGATTTGTCTTTACAATATGTCAACCTCATAATCGTGTTAAACAGTCTACAAGAATACGCAGATTTGTCTTTACAATATGTCAACCGCATAATCGTGTTAAACAGTCTACAAGAATAGGCAGATTTGTCTTTACAATATGTCAACCGCATAATCGTGTTAAACAGTCTTCAAGAATAGGCAGATGTGTCTTTACAATATGTCAACCTCATAATCTTGTTAAACAGTCTACAAGAATACGCAGATTTGTCTTTACAATATGTCAACCTTATAATCGTGTTAAACAGTCTACAAGAATAGGCAGATTTGTCTTTACAATATGTCAACCGCATAATCGTGTTAAACAGTCTTCAAGAATAGGCAGATTTGTTTTTACAATCTGTCAACCTCATTATCGTGTTAAACAGTCTACAGGAATAGGTAGATTTGTCTTTACAATATGTCAACTTTATAATCGTGTTAAACAGTCTTCAAGAATAGGTAGATTTGTCTTTACAATATGTCAAACTCATTATCTTGTTAAACAGTCTTCAAGAATAGGCAGATGTGTCTTTACAATATGTCAACCTCATAATCGTGTTAAACAGTCTACAAGAATAGACAGATTTGTCTTTACAATATGTCAACCTCATAATCGTGTTAAACAGTCTACAAGAATAGGCAGATTTGTCTTTACAATATGTCAACCTCATAATCTTGTTAAACAGTCTTCAAGAATAGGCAGATGTGTCTTTACAATATGTCAACCTCATAATCTTGTTAAACAGTCTTCAAGAATAGACAGATTTGTCTTTACAATATGTCAACCTCATAATCGTGTTAAACAGTCTTCAAGAATAGACAAATTTGTCTTTACAATATGTCAACCTCATAATCGTGTTAAACAGTCTACAAGAATAGACAGATTTGTCTTTACAATATGTCAACCTCATAATCGTGTTAAACAGTCTACAAGAATAGGCAGATTTGTCTTTACAATATGTCAACCTCATAATCTTGTTAAACAGTCTTCAAGAATAGGCAGATGTGTCTTTACAATATGTCAACCTCATAATCTTGTTAAACAGTCTTCAAGAATAGGCAGATTTGTCTTTACAATATGTCAACCTCATAATCGTGTTAAACAGTCTACAAGAATAGGCAGATTTGTCTTTACAATATGTCAACCTCATAATCGTGTTAAACAGTCTACAAGAATAGACAGATTTGTCTTTACAATATGTCAACCTCATAATCGTGTTAAACAGTCTACAAGAATAGGCAGATTTGTCTTTACAATATGTCAACCTCATAATCTTGTTAAACAGTCTTCAAGAATAGGCAGATGTGTCTTTACAATATGTCAACCTCATAATCTTGTTAAACAGTCTTCAAGAATAGACAGATTTGTCTTTACAATATGTCAACCTCATAATCGTGTTAAACAGTCTTCAAGAATAGACAAATTTGTCTTTACAATATGTCAACCTCATAATCGTGTTAAACAGTCTACAAGAATAGGCAGATTTGTCTTTACAATATGTCAACCTCATAATCTTGTTAAACAGTCTTCAAGAATAGGCAGATGTGTCTTTACAATATGTCAACCTCATAATCTTGTTAAACAGTCTTCAAGAATAGGCAGATTTGTCTTTACAATATGTCAACCTCATAATCGTGTTAAACAGTCTACAAGAATAGGCAGATGTGTCTTTACAATATGTCAACCTCATAATCGTGTTAAACAGTCTACAAGAATAGACAGATTTGTCTTTACAATATGTCAACCTCATAATCGTGTTAAACAGTCTACAGGAATAGGCAGATTTGTCTTTACAATATGTCAACCTCATAATCGTGTTAAACAGTCTACAAGAATAGACAGATTTGTCTTTACAATATGTCAACCTCATAATCGTGTTAAACAGTCTACAAGAATAGGTAGATTTGTCTTTACAATATGTCAACCTCATAATCGTGTTAAACAGTCTACAAGAATAGAATAGGTAGATTTTTCTTTACAATATGTCAACCTCATAATCGTGTTAAACAGTCTACAGGAATAGGCAGATTTGTCTTTACAATATGTCAACCTTATAATCGTGTTAAACAGTCTTCAAGAATAGGCAGATTTGTCTTTACAATATGTCAACCTCATAATCGTGTTAAACAGTCTTCAAGAATATGTAGATTTTTCTTTACAATATGTCAAACTCATAATCGTGTTAAACAGTCTACAAGAATAGGCAGATTTGTCTTTACAATATGTCAACCTCATAATCGTGTTAAACAGTCTACAAGAATAGACAGATTTGTCTTTACAATATGTCAACCTTATAATCGTGTTAAACAGTCTTCAAGAATAGATAGATTTGTCTTTACAATATGTCAAACTCATAATCGTGTTAAACAGTCTTCAAGAATAGACAGATTTGTCTTTACAATATGTCAACCTTATAATCGTGTTAAACAGTCTACAAGAATAGGTAGATTTTTCTTTACAATATGTCAAACTCATAATCGTGTTAAACAGTCTTCAAGAATAGACAGATTTGTCTTTACAATATGTCAAACTCATAATCGTGTTAACCAGTCTTCAAGAATAGACAGATTTGTCTTTACAATATGTCAACCTCATAATCGTGTTAAACAGTCTTCAAGAATAGGTAGATTTGTCTTTACAATATGTCAACCTCATAATCGTGTTAAACAGTCTACAAGAATAGACAGATTTGTCTTTACAATATGTCAAACTCATAATCGTGTTAACCAGTCTTCAAGAATAGACAGATTTGTCTTCACAATATGTCAAACTGATAATCATGTTAAACAGTCTACAAGAATAGGCAGATTTGTCTTTACAATATGTCAACCTCATAATCGTGTTAAACAGTCTACAAGAATAGACAGATTTGTCTTTACAATATGTCAACCTCATAATCGTGTTAAACAGTCTTCAAGAATAGGCAGATTTGTCTTTACAATATGTCAACCTCATAATCGTGTTAAACAGTCTACAAGAATAGGTAGATTTGTCTTTACAATATGTCAACTTCATAATCGTGTTAAACAGTCTACAAGAATAGGCAGATTTGTCTTTACAATATGTCAACCTCATAATCGTGTTAAACAGTCTACAAGAATAGACAGATTTGTCTTTACAATATGTCAACCTCATAATCGTGTTAAACAGTCTTCAAGAATAGACAGATTTGTCTTTACAATATGTCAACCTCATAATCGTGTTAAACAGTCTACAAGAATAGGCAGATTTGTCTTTACAATATGTCAACCTCATAATCGTGTTAAACAGTCTACAAGAATAGACAGATTTGTCTTTACAATATGTCAACTTCATAATCGTGTTAAACAGTCTACAAGAATAGGCAGATTTGTCTTTACAATATGTCAACCTCATAATCGTGTTAAACAGTCTACAAGAATAGACAGATTTGTCTTTACAATATGTCAACCTCATAATCGTGTTAAACAGTCTTCAAGAATAGACAGATTTGTCTTTACAATATGTCAACCTCATAATCGTGTTAAACAGTCTTTAAGAATAGACAGATTTGTCTTTACAATATGTCAAACTCATAATCGTGTTAAACAGTCTACAAGAATAGGCAGATTTTTCTTTACAATATGTCAACCTCATAATCGTGTTAAACAGTCTACAAGAATAGGTAGATTTGTCTTTACAATATGTCAACCTCATTATCGTGTTAAACAGTCTTCAAGAATAGACAGATTTGTCTTTACAATATGTCAACCTCATAATCTTGTTAAACAGTCTTCAAGAATAAACAGATTTGTCTTTACAATATGTCAAACTCATAATCGTGTTAAACAGTCTTCAAGAATAGACAGATTTGTCTTTACAATATGTCAACCTCATAATCGTGTTAAACAGTCTTCAAGAATAGGCAGATGTGTCTTTACAATATATCAAACTCATAATCGTATTAAACAGTCTTCAAGAATAGACAGATTTGTCTTTACAATATGTCAACCTCATTATCGTGTTAAACAGTCTTCAAGAATAGACAGATTTGTCTTTACAATATGTCAACCTCATAATCGTGTTAAACAGTCTACAGGAATAGGTAGATTTGTCTTTACAATATGTCAACCTCATAATCGTGTTAAACAGTCTTCAAGAATAGGCAGATTTGTCTTTACAATATGTCAACCTCATAATCGTGTTAAACAGTCTACAGGAATAGGTAGATTTGTCTTTACAATATGTCAACCTCATAATCGTGTTTAACAGTCTTCAAGAATAGACAGATTTGTCTTTACAATATGTCAACCTCATAATCGTGTTAAACAGTCTTAAAGAATAGACAGATTTGTCTTTACAATATGTCAAACTGATAATCGTGTTAAACAGTCTTCAAGAATAGACAGATTTGTCTTAACAATATGTCAACCTCATAATCGTGTTAAACAGTCTACAGGAATAGGCAGATTTGTCTTTACAATGTCAAACTCATAATCGTGTAAAACAGTCTTCAAGAATAGACAGATTTGTCTTAACAATATGTCAACCTCATAATCGTGTTAAACAGTCTACAAGAATAGACAGATTTGTCTTTGCAATGTCAAACTCATAATCGTGTAAAACAGTCTTCAAGAATAGACAGATTTGTCTTTACAATATGTCAAACTGATAATCGTGTTAAACAGTCTTCAAGAATAGACAGATTTGTCTTTACAATGTCAAACTCATAATCGTGTAAAACAGTCTTCAAGAATAGACAGATTTGTCTTTACAATATGTCAAACTGATAATCGTGTTAAACAGTCTTCAAGAATAGACAGATTTGTCTTTACAATATGTCAAACTCATAATCGTGTTAAACAGTCTTGAAGAAAAGGTAGATTTTTCTTTACAATATGTCAACCTCATAATCGTGTTAAACAGTCTACAGGAATAGGCAGATTTGTCTTTACAATATGTCAACCTTATAATCGTGTTAAACAGTCTTCAAGAATAGACAGATTTGTCTTTACAATATGTCAACCTCATAATCGTGTTAAACAGTCTACAAGAATAGAATAGGTAGATTTTTCTTTACAATATGTCAACCTCATAATCGTGTTAAACAGTCTACAAGAATAGGCAGATTTGTCTTAACAATATGTCAAACTCATAATCGTGTTAAACAGTCTACAAGAATAGACAGATTTGTCTTTACAATATGTCAACCTTATTATCGTGTTAAACAGTCTACAAGAATAGACAGATTTGTCTTTACAATATGTCAACCTCATTATCGTGTTAAACAGTCTACAAGAATAGGTAGATTTGTCTTTACAATATGTCAACCTCATAATCGTGTTAAACAGTCTACAAGAATAGACAGATTTGTCTTTACAATATGTCAACCTCATTATCGTGTTAAACAGTCTACAAGAATAGGTAGATTTGTCTTTACAATATGTCAACCTCATAATCGTGTTAAACAGTCTTCAAGAATAGACAGATTTGTCTTTACAATATGTCAACCTTATAATCGTGTTAAACAGTCTACAAGAATAGGTAGATTTTTCTTTACAATATGTCAACCTCATAATCGTGTTAAACAGTCTTGAAGAATAGACAGATTTGTCTTTACAATATGTCAACCTCATAATCGTGTTTAACAGTCTACAAGAATAGGTAGATTTGTCTTTACAATATGTCAACCTCATAATCGTGTTAAACAGTCTACAAGAAAAGGTAGATTTGTCTTTACAATATGTCAAACTCATAATCGTGTTAAACAGTCTACAAGAATAGACAGATTTGTCTTTACAATATGTCAACCTCATAATCGTGTTAAACAGTCTACAAGAATAGACAGATTTGTCTTTACAATATGTCAACCTCATTATCGTGTTAAACAGTCTACAAGAATAGGTAGATTTGTCTTTACAATATGTCAACCTCATAATCGTGTTAAACAGTCTTCAAGAATAGGTAGATTTTTCTTTACAATATGTCAACCTCATAATCGTGTTAAACAGTCTACAAGAATAGGCAGATTTGTCTTTACAATATGTCAACCTCATAATCGTGTTAAACAGTCTACAAGAATAGGCAGATTTGTCTTTACAATATGTCAACCTCATAATCGTGTTAAACAGTCTTCAAGAATAGGTAGATTTTTCTTTACAATATGTCAAACTCATAATCGTGTTAAACAGTCTACAAGAATAGGCAGATTTGTCTTTACAATATGTCAACCTCATAATCGTGTTAAACAGTCTACAAGAATAGACAGATTTGTCTTTACAATATGTCAACCTTATAATCGTGTTAAACAGTCTTCAAGAATAGATAGATTTGTCTTTACAATATGTCAAACTCATAATCGTGTTAAACAGTCTTCAAGAATAGACAGATTTGTCTTTACAATATGTCAACCTTATAATCGTGTTAAACAGTCTACAAGAATAGGTAGATTTTTCTTTACAATATGTCAAACTCATAATCGTGTTAAACAGTCTTCAAGAATAGACAGATTTGTCTTTACAATATGTCAAACTCATAATCGTGTTAACCAGTCTTCAAGAATAGACAGATTTGTCTTCACAATATGTCAAACTCATTATCGTGTTAAACAGTCTACAAGAATAGACAGATTTGTCTTTACAATATGTCAACCTCATAATCGTGTTAAACAGTCTTCAAGAATAGGTAGATTTGTCTTTACAATATGTCAACCTCATAATCGTGTTAAACAGTCTACAAGAATAGACAGATTTGTCTTTACAATATGTCAACCTCATAATCGTGTTAAACAGTCTTCAAGAATAGGTAGATTTGTCTTTACAATATGTCAAACTCATAATCGTGTTAACCAGTCTTCAAGAATAGACAGATTTGTCTTCACAATATGTCAAACTGATAATCGTGTTAAACAGTCTACAAGAATAGGCAGATTTGTCTTTACAATATGTCAAACTCATAATGGTGTTAAACAGTCTACAAGAATAGACAGATTTGTCTTTACAATATGTCAACCTCATAATCGTGTTAAACAGTCTTCAAGAATAGGCAGATTTGTCTTTACAATATGTCAACCTCATAATCGTGTTAAACCGTCTACAAGAATAGGCAGATTTGTCTTTACAATATGTCAACCTCATAATCGTGTTAAACAGTCTTCAAGAATAGACAGATTTGTCTTTACAATATGTCAAACTCATAATCGTGTTAAACAGTCTTCAAGAATAGACAGATTTGTCTTTTCAATATGTCAACCTCATAATCGTGTTAAACAGTCTTCAAGAATAGACAGATTTGTCTTTACAATATGTCAAACTCATAATCGTGTTAAACAGTCTACAAGAATAGGCAGATTTTTCTTTACAATATGTCAACCTCATAATCGTGTTAAACAGTCTACAAGAATAGGTAGATTTGTCTTTACAATAGGTCAACCTCATTATCGTGTTAAACAGTCTTCAAGAATAGACAGATTTGTCTTTACAATATGTCAACCTCATAATCGTGTTAAACAGTCTTCAAGAATAAACAGATTTGTCTTTACAATATGTCAAACTCATAATCGTGTTAAACAGTCTTCAAGAATAGACAGATTTGTCTTTACAATATGTCAACCTCATAATCGTGTTAAACAGTCTTCAGGAATAGGCAGATGTGTCTTTACAATATGTCAAACTCATAATCGTATTAAACAGTCTTCAAGAATAGACAGATTTGTCTTTACAATATGTCAACCTCATTATCGTGTTAAACAGTCTTCAAGAATAGACAGATTTGTCTTTACAATATGTCAACCTCATAATCGTGTTAAACAGTCTTCAAGAATAGGCAGATGTGTCTTTACAATATGTCAACCTCATTATCGTGTAAAACAGTCTTCAAGAATAGACAGATTTGTCTTTACAATATGTCAAACTGATAATCGTGTTAAACAGTCTTCAAGAATAGACAGATTTGTCTTTACAATATGTCAAACTCATAATCGTGTTAAACAGTCTTGAAGAAAAGGTAGATTTTTCTTTACAATATGTCAACCTCATAATCGTGTTAAACAGTCTACAAGAATAGGTAGATTTGTCTTTACAATATGTCAACCTCATTATCGTGTTAAACAGTCTTCAAGAATAGACAGATTTGTCTTTACAATATGTCAACCTCATAATCTTGTTAAACAGTCTTCAAGAATAAACAGATTTGTCTTTACAATATGTCAAACTCATAATCGTGTTAAACAGTCTTCAAGAATAGACAGATTTGTCTTTACAATATGTCAACCTCATAATCGTGTTAAACAGTCTTCAAGAATAGACAGATTTGTCTTTACAATATGTCAAACTCATAATCTTGTTAAACAGTCTTAAAGAGTAGGCAGATTTGTCTTTACAATATGTCAGCCGCATAATCGTGTTAAACAGTCTTCAAGAATAGGCAGATTTGTCTTTACAATATGTCAACCTCATAATCTTGTTAAACAGTCTTAAAGAGTAGGCAGATTTGTCTTTACAATATGTCAACCTCATAATCGTGTTAAACAGTCTTCAAGAATAGGCAGATTTGTCTTTACAATATGTCAAACTGATAATCGTGTTAAACAGTCTTCAAAAATAGACAGATTTGTCTTTACAATATGTCAACCTCATTATCGTGTAAAACAGTCTTCAAGAATAGACAGATTTGTCTTTACAATATGTCAAACTGATAATCGTGTTAAACAGTCTTCAAGAATAGACAGATTTGTCTTTACAATATGTCAAACTCATAATCGTGTTAAACAGTCTTGAAGAAAAGGTAGATTTTTCTTTACAATATGTCAAACTCATAATCGTGTTAAACAGTCTACAAGAATAGGTAGATTTGTCTTTACAATATGTCAACCTCATAATCGTGTTAAACAGTCTTCAAGAATAGACAGATTTGTCTTTACAATATGTCAAACTCATAATCGTGTTAAACAGTCTACAAGAATAAGCAGATTTGTCTTTACAATATGTCAACTTTATAATCGTGTTAAACAGTCTTCAAGAATAGACAGATTTGTCTTTACAATATGTCAACCTTATAATCGTGTTAAACAGTCTTCAAGAATAGGTAGATTTGTCTTTACAATATTTCAAACTCATAATCGTGTTAAACAGTCTTCAAGAATAGACAGATTTGTCTTTACAATATGTCAAACTCATAATCGTGTTAAATAGTCTTCAAGAATACGCAGATTTGTCTTTACAATATGTCAAACTTATAATCGTGTTAAACAGTCTTCAAGAATAGACAGATTTGTCTTTACAATATGTCAAACTCATAATCGTGTTAAACAGTCTTCAAGAATACGCAGATTTGTCTTTACAATATGTCAAACTCATAATCATGTGAAACAGTCTACAAGAAAAGGTAGATTTGTCTTTACAATATTTCAACCTTATAATCGTGTTAAACAGTCTTCAAAAATAGGCAGATTTGTCTTTACAATATGTCAACCTCATAATCGTGTTAAGCAGTCTACAAGAAAAGACAGATTTGTCTTTACAATATGTCAAACTCATAATCGTGTTAAACAGTCTACAAGAATAGACAGATTTGTCTTTACAATATGTCAAACTCATAATCGTGTTAAACAGTCTTCAAGAATAGGCAGATTTGTTTTTACAATATGTCAAACTCATAATCGTGTTAAACAGTCTTCAAGAATAGACAGATTTGTCTTTACAATATGTCAAACTCATAATCTTGTTAAACAGTCTTAAAGAGTAGGCAGATTTGTCTTTACAATATGTCAGCCGCATAATCGTGTTAAACAGTCTTCAAGAATAGGCAGATTTGTCTTTACAATATGTCAACCTCATAATCTTGTTAAACAGTCTTAAAGAGTAGGCAGATTTGTCTTTACAATATGTCAACCTCATAATCGTGTTAAACATTGTTCAAGAATAGGCAGATTTGTCTTTACAATATGTCAAACTGATAATCGTGTTAAACAGTCTTCAAAAATAGACAGATTTGTCTTTACAATATGTCAAACTCATAATCGTGTTAAACAGTCTTCAAGAATAGACAGATTTGTCTTTACAATATGTCAACCTCATAATCGTGTTAAACAGTCTACAAGAATAGGTAGATTTGTCTTTACAATATGTCAAACTCATAATCGTGTTAAACAGTCTTCAAGAATAGACAGATTTGTCTTTACAATATGTCAAACTCATAATCGTGTTAAACAGTCTTCAAGAATAGACAGATTTGTCTTTACAATATGTCAAACTCATAATCTTGTTAAACAGTCTTCAAGAATAGGCAGATTTGTCTTTACAATATGTCAAACTCATAATCGTGTTAAACAGTCTTCAAAAATAGACAGATTTGTCTTTACAATATGTCAACCTCATTATCGTGTTAAACAGTCTTCAAGAATAGACAGATTTGTCTTTACAATATGTCAAACTCATAATCGTGTTAAACAGTCTTCAAGAATAGGCAGATTTGTCTTTACAATATGTCAAACTCATAATCATGTTAAACAGTCTACAAGAAAAGGTAGATTTGTCTTTACAATATGTCAACCTTATAATCGTGTTAAACAGTCTTCAAGAATAGGCAGATTTGTCTTTACAATATGTCAACCTCATAATCGTGTTAAACAGTCTACAAGAATAGGTAGATTTTTCTTTACAAAATGTCAAACTCATAATCGTGTTAAACAGTCTACAAGAATATGCAGATTTGTCTTTAAAATATGTCAACCTTATAATCTTGTTAAACAGTCTACAAGAATAGGCAGATTTGTCTTTACAATATGTCAACCTTATAATCGTGTTAAACAGTCTACAAGAATAGACAGATTTGTCTTTACAATATGTCAACCTCATAATCGTGTTAAACAGTCTTCAAGAATAGACAGATTTGTCTTTACAATATGTCAAACTCATAATCGTGTTAAACAGTCTTCAAGAATAGACAGATTTTTCTTTACAATATGTCAAACTCATAATCGTGTTAACCAGTCTTCAAGAATAGGCAGATTTGTCTTTACAATATGTCAAACTCATAATCGTGTTAAACAGTCTTCAAGAATAGGCAGATTTATCTTTACAATATGTCAACCTCATAATCGTGTTAAACAGTCTTCAAGAATAGGCAGATTTGTCTTTCCAATATATGTGAACCTTATAATCGTGTTAAACAGTCTTCAAGAATAGACAGATTTGTCTTTACAATATGTCAAACTCATAATCGTGTTAAACAGTCTTCAAGAATAGACAGATTTGTCTTTACAATATGTCAAACTCATAATCGTGTTAAACAGTCTACAAGAATAGGTAGATTTATCTTTACAATATGTCAAACTCATAATCGTGTTAAACAGTCTATAAGAATAGGCAGATGTGTCTTTACAATATGTCAAACTCATAATCGTATTAAACAGTCTTCAAGAATAGACAGATTTGTCTTTACAATATGTCAACCTTATAATCGTGTTAAACAGTCTTCAAGAATAGACAGATTTGTCTTTACAATATGTCAACCTTATAATCGTGTTAAACAGTCTACAAGAATAGACAGATTTGTCTTTACAATATGTCAAACTCATAATCGTGTTAAACAGTCTACAAGAATAGGTAGATTTGTCTTTACAATATGTCAACCTCATAATCTTGTTAAACAGTCTTCAAGAATAGGTAGATTTGTCTTTACAATATGTCAACCTCATAATAGTGTTAAACAGTCTTCAAGAATAGGCAGATTTGTCTTTACAATATGTCAAACTCATAATCGTGTAAAACCGTTTTTTACAACAGATATATAGTTTGTGTCTTTACAATATGATAATCTTTAAATCGTCCGAAACTGTCTATAACAATGGATAGGTTATGTATTTTTAATATGCCAAGCTCTTATTCGTCCAGAGTATTTCTCAACAATAAACAGGTTATGTTTTTATCATATATTACAAGCCCTAATATCCTGAAGCTAATAAATAGTCTACCATTACCATGATTGAAAAATTGTTTTACTCCCAATTGTGAATAACATAAAAAAAAAAGTGTTTCTGCTGTATAAATCATATCAGTAGATTAAAAACACATACATTGAAAGACATGTAACACTCACAAAATATTGAGGAACACAACTTAGTTTGGAAACATATCGAACATAAACACAAAAACAGAAAACCATACAGTATTGGTTATCGCTTGCGGTTAATGACACTAGGTCAAAGTTCTGATCATATGGGTGTCTTACTCTCACTTGTAATCGGGGGTCCTCGACAAATGAAAAACACATTTTTTCTCGGAAAATCATTCTGTCTCTACAATACTAATATTTCAATTAATGTTAGATTGAATGCGAGAAAAAAAAACTATATCAGAAGAATAAACAGCCAGGAAAACCCACTCATAAACCTTTTCAACCGCTTTTATTCCCACAAAGCTATGGTCATACACAGTTTTGAAATATAAAACAAACGACGGGCTATAAAAAATAATAATTTCAATTATTGTGTTTATTTTTATCAACACATAGCCAAAAGACGTCTCGATTGTTTTGTCAAGCTCATTTTTGTAACATAATATTTGTAAAATATTGGGTTATAAATAACGGACTCCACGATTTATTACGAACCCGATATGTACGTATTTTGAACACAGACTCCTACCGAAGAGGCTGGGAGTCCTACCATTGTAGTTTGGAGCATATATGGGGTATGCGGCCAAGTTAATTAAATTAACGGTACCAATTTTCTTGCACCAGATGAGCATTTCGACAATACATGTCTCTTCAGTGATGCTCGTGGCCAAAATATTTGAAATCCAAATCGTATTCAAAAGATGAAGAGCTATAATCCAAAAGGTCCAAAAAGTATAGCAAAATCCGTGAAATTGAGACAGTAGCACAAAAATATTGCTCAAAGGATTTCAAATTCCATAAATATTTATCCAAGGAACCCATGATCTTTTTGGTGAAGTTGAAATCATCTCTTCGTAAATTTTACGGACGCCATCACGAGTTGGTTGACCGTTATGGAATACATGTTTTTCTCTGACTGTTTATGACGTCTTTACACTAAATCTATTGGAAAGGGATGTGTACGGATTGATAATTTAGTCTTAGATGCATGATTTTTTTATTACTTGTTAGTGGCTTTGAACTAGCTGTCAGATAACTTCGAGTACTCTCAGATCTGTTCCTACTGTCTTTTTGTTGTCGGGATGTATAAGTACCCGGCCACGTCTACTTGTATTTTTGTCCATCTGTTGAGTTAAGCCTTTTTCAACTGGTTTTTATTGTTCGTTTTTATGTTGTACTGTTATACCACTGTCCCAGGTTAGGGGAGGGTTGGGATCCCGCTAACATGTTTAACCCCGCCACATTATTCATGTATGTGCCTGTCCCAAGTCAGGAGCCTGTAATTCAGTGGTTGCCGTTTGTTTATGTGTTACATATTTGGTTTTTCGTTCATTTTTTATAGAAATAAGGACGTTAGTTTTCTCGTTTGAATTGTTTTACATTGTCATATCGGGGTCTTTTATAGCTGACTATGCGGTATGGGCTTTGCTCATTGTTGAAGGCCGTACGGTGACCTATAGTTGTTAATGTATGTGTCATTTTGGTCTCTTGTGGACAGTTGTCTCATTGGCTATCATACCACATCTTCTTTTTTATATTCACAAATGATATCGGATATGTTCCTTACGTCGTAATTACAATCCCCTTCCCTTTCATAAAATGTGACCTACCGAAATAGACTATTTACCGGATTTGTTATCTCATAAGCAACACGACGGGTGCCACATTTGGAGCAGGATATGCTTACCCTTCCGGAGCACCTGAGTTCACCCCTGGTTTATGCTGGGGTTCGTGTTGTTTATTCTTTCGGTTTCTGTGTTGTGTGGTGTGTGCTATTGTTTGTCTGTTTGTCCTTTTCATTTTTTGACATGGCGTTGTCAGTTTATTTTCGATTTATGAGTTTGACTGTCCTTCTAGTATCTTTCGTCCCTCTTTTCTTTATGAGAATTAACTCCAACGAGGAAAAAGCTAGGTTAGTTTGCAAATCCTAGAACATGTGCTATTACCTAACAAAATACCTCAAATGTTTCTCGATAGATTCAACTAAATTGAATTTAGTTGAATATATATATAAATATATAAATGAAAAATCAGAAGAGTTTAATTCTTGTGATTTTTTATTTATAAATGCTTTTCGGTTAAAATTTTATCAACTGAATACCATGGACATAACACAAACACTTTTTGTGTCATTATTGCAGATTGTTGGGTAGTTTAATGGTTGTTTTTTGCGTCATGTACGTTTATGCATGAAGTAAGGCAAAAGTGTGTGGTTTTTCTTTACTATGTTCACTTGCTGGGAGCTTGGCGATGGTCTGAGCTATAAAAAATACCAAAAAAATCTTTTGAGATGGAAAGTTATTGGATATTGGAGATGACATAACGTTTTTTTGTTATATGATTCTTATTTATTACTAAATACTTAACAAATATATAGTAATACGTATTTTGCCAGATACAATAATGGAAAAAAAAATGATTTTGATTTATATAATTGGGCAGTAATGAATACCATATGTGTGTTAATGATCTTGCAAAATAGGTCCGTTGTGTATTTTTAACATAATGTTCTGTGCTAAAAATGTGATTATAGAGAAAAAAGAAGATGTTAAATCATGAACAAAAAAAATCATTTAGTGACAATTATAAGTGGAGAAAAAATGTAATCATTCTATATATTTAATTATAACTCAACAACACAATTTTGTATATGCCACTAATAAAGTTTACTTAATTGTAAGCTTTATAAGCCATTCCAGCAGGGTAACCGTATCCGTCAATATATTTGTTACCGTAAACCCATAAACCAAATCGAACTTTCTTTTTATGTTCTATGTGATGATACCCTGCCGATATAGGCAGACTGAAAGTGCTTACATTATTCATCCCTTCAGAAATGTTAAAAACACTACTTCGATTATTGAAAGAATTTCCATCCAGCAAAAATCCATTAATAGCATCGCTCTGCACCGTTATGCTTATGAAGCTGTCAAACCAGTATGGTACTACGAAATCATATTCATAAAGATATTGATTTACACCCAGAATCGTCATCATAAAAGGATCTCCTTTTCCTCTACTTAACCCATGCGGATATGACGTGACAAGTATGTCATCAGATGATGAAATAAAAGAGATCGTGTTGTAATAAAAATCGAAGAAATCTCTTGCGTTAATGGTTTTTGATATTGTCTTGTTACCAGTTTTAATGGTTAAATTCGTACTGTTTATTACCTGTATACGTACAGTGTTGTTCAAACGTGTCGATATATAAGGAGTTATGAACATATCATCTAGTTGATCAGTAGGTATAACTGATTCTATAAATGGATTACAACTACCCGCTCGAATATTGTCTGGTACTGCAATATTACACTGATTACCGCTAACAACAATTACTGGTTTTGATGATGTTACCAATGTTCCTGATAGGTCTGATGTAGTTGATAACTGAAATGTGTCATACTTGTTTACCATTATTCTAATCGTATCGTTGTTACTATACTGCTTGTTGTCATATGCTACAGATCCACTTTTCAATTTCAAATTTATACTGACAACTGTATTTTGATAACATGGTGTAAGTGCTATCATATTTTTATAACTACGAAACCTGATAAATGCAGGTAGAGTTGATATAATGTATTTGGTAGAGGCAAATCTCGTAGGCATTGGTGAGTATCCCTCTGAGACTTGGGGTCCGAAGAAAAATCCGTAAACATTTATTCCTTCATCTGAGTGAAGTTCTACTCCAGCCACATGTATTCCATCAGACGGTAGAACACTTTTACTCAGATTATATTCTGTATTACTTTTGTCCATAGTGATAGTCTGAATTTTGTTCTCGTTGAAATAACGAATTGAAAGACGTGTTGTATTTTCTGATGCTACCAAAATTTTCGGAGTTGTCCGCGGGAAATAAGAAACTACTTCTTGGAAAATTACCATGAAACTTGTATCTTTTCCACCTGTATAAAATATATAAGTTAATACACTATGTAACAAATATTTGCAAAAAAAGCTTCCAGAGAAAACTAAGCATTTTGGTTATACATAATTCATACTCGAGTCTTAAAAGTATCTTTTGAATTTAATAATAAAATAAATCAAATATACTTCCAATAACTGGGGTTTAAAGTACATTGTGTACCATCCAACAACGAAAAGGATTTGAACAAGAACTGTTGACAACGAGTAAAACTCATATGACATTTATTGGATAATACTACATATAGGCTGTTGTCTGCTCTATGGTCGAGTTGTTGTATCCCTTTTACAGTCCTCATTTCCATTCTCAATTTGATAGCTATCACCGTGAATATTACAAAAGCACATCAGATACAAATATTATCGGAGACTGCAACCCGAACAGGCACATTTAAATCGTGCCTGGATAAACATATTACCTTATTTTGATGTGTTGTTTAGTGCATGATTTTCTAAAAGGAAATTATATACAATGTAAAACTAGACACTTCATATGATTGATTGATGATTGCATATTATCTCGTGTGAATACACATTTCAATACCATTTGGGAAAGTTAAACATTGTGAAAGTGCAGACAGGAAAGTTTTATATTACACGATTTGTCTTTGGCATGGGGACATTAACAGAAGTAAATTTGTAATAAATGGAAATCAAACATGTATTCTTTATTCAACGAAATTGGGGCGACACGACTTTTATAATTCATATGATTTTCATTAAACATTTGTCATTGTATAGTGATTATCGATTACCCATTAGAATTAGAGAGTAGGCACAAATCCATAATATAATGAAATAATCAAAGTTTAACAATGACAGTATAAATACACTAGCTAGCAGGCAAGTGACTCTCAGCCAAAAACCATACTTTGTTTATCAAATTGACTTTGTTTTACTAACAAAATAACAAAAGCATGGTTTCAAATAGCAAATAAGTTGCGTGTATAACCAAATATCCAAAAAAAAATAATAATTACCATGTATTACGTTATGTATTCTGAAATAGCTACATAGATAAGGTGACCAATGACTAGTTCGTATGAAGTATTTTATTTCTTGAATAATGAAGAATAACTCATTGCACAATTTTCTGGCGTCAAGAATTAAAGACAGCTCATTCCTACGGAATTGATGTGCTTTTTATTTTCGAGAAAACGAAAACATACAAAACATGTTCAAAAACTTTAAAGATAGGTTCACATTGCCGATCAGACCAACTCGATCAATCTCGATCAAGACAAATTAAGCGATCGGGAGACTGGTCTGACTCAATCGACAAGAATATTCGGGGTGATCTACCTTGGTTTTCATCGATCTGACTTTCTACCCGAGAGTTTTTGACATGTCAAAAACATTCGAGTAAGGATCGAGAAGCCAGTCACTCAAGAATTTGTCGAGTAGCGGTCGATTTGATCGGGAAAGGATCGTGCAGAGATCGAGTTTGGTCGGAATACAAATAGTTTATCGATCATTACTCGATCATTTCGATCTTTAAAAGATCGCTTCATGATCACAGCGACTTCTCTTATTTTTTTCGTCCCAGACCAACTCGACCATACACGATCTATATGCGACCACATTCGACCACTTTTCAATCTCTACTCGGCCATATACGAGTATTCATGACTGCTACAGGATTCTATAAAAATGTGTGCAGCTCTGATGAACTCTCATAACTTTGCTTCTTCAAAAATTTATTGTCACTATTTATTTTTAACTGTACTTAAACCCTTCCATGAATAGTACGTGTTGGTACTTTTGCAAGGAGGGATAAAGTTTTAAAAGAGAGACAAAAGATATAAAAAGAACAATCGAACTCAAAGGTAAAAAACAAACCGACACAGCCAAAACGAAAAACGGAGCGGACGAGAAGACAAACAGCAGTACACATAGCACAACATACAAAACGGAAAACTTAGCAACACGAAACCCAATAAAACCTGGGATGATCTCCGGTGTTTCGGAAGAAAAGTAGATCCTGCATTTTGGTCCAAAGGATTTGTCAAATAGGAAAGTAAGTAAGGATCAAAATTCATTCGAAGACAGCTGATGAATACTTTAACCTTCAGAGTTAGTTTTTAAGAACATCAATATCATCTTTTACTTGTTTAATGGGCTATTTTTGTTTGACTGTCCGTATTTTCCGCCTGTCCAGAAATTGTAGTATAAAAATAAGAAGATGTGGTATAATTGCCAATGAGACAACTCTCAACAGGACACCAAATGACATAGAAATTAACAATTATATGTCACTGTATGGTCGAATATTTAAAAACACTTTTTTTCATACGCTTTTTGACGCAGTTTTATAAAACAAAAATGGACGAGAGACAAATGCTTTTAATTTTAATTCGTGATAGATATATGTAAACAATTTCAGAAAAGATATCCTCTAGGGGATTGAAATTTTATTTTTGGCCAAATTTCTGGGAAAATATGTGACATCTTTACCCTATTTTTGCAAGAAAACGCACTTCTGACGTATTAAAATTTAAACTTGGTGCCTTTTGCTAGCTCATATTCGTGTGTTTCTTTGTCAAATATGTTCTCCTATTTATTTGTATTGTAGTCCTGTAATGTTGTGTTGTCATTTAAATGTTGTATTAACATGGACATTAAAGCGGGAGGTTTGACATGCTACAAAACCAGGTTCAACTCACCATTGTTTTCTTTTAAAAAATGTCCTGTACCACGTCAGGCATATGGCAAGTGTTACATTATAGTTCGTTTCTGTGTGTGTTACATTTTAACGTTGTGTTTACTTTGTGTCGTTTGTTTCCTCTTATATTTGAGTGTGAATTCAAATTATTATAAGACGTGTCATGGTACTTTTCTATCCCCAATTCATTATATCCAGTTTCGAAGTTATATTTGGTATTCTAATCAGATTTTGTTTAATGCTTGGTTCGTTTCTGTGTGTGTTACATTTTAATGTTGTATCGTCATTTTCCTTTTATATTTAATGCGTTTCTCTCGCTTCTGGTTTGTGACCCGGATTTCTTTGTTTCTATCGATTTTTGAGTTTTGAACATCTGTATACTACTGTTGCCTTTATCTGTAAACAATTTGTGCAGAAGAAATACATGACCTTTTAAATTAAAACGAAATCTCTTGTCGTTTTGTGAACCGTCATCAAACTAATTGCATCCTAGTTCTAAACCTCAAGAGGGTATACAAGAGGGACGAAAGATACCAGAGGGACAGTCAATCTCATAAATCAAAAATAAACTGACATTACCATTGCTAAAAATAAAAAGGACAAACAGACAAACAATAGTACACATGACACAATATAAAAAACTAAAGAATAAACAACACGAACCCATAACAACCTAGACCGTTACAATACAGAACGTCGTTTTCAATCTTCCAAAATGCTGTTGTTCATTGTTCCGATTTTTATCCTGAGATCACCCCTCATTGTTGTTGGGGTTCGTGTTGCTCAGTCTTATTCCTTCTTCGATTCTTTTTGTTTACTAATGTTTGTTTGTTTGTCTGTTTGTTTTTTTTTTCTTTTGTAGCAATGGCGTTATCACTTCGTCTTTGAGCTTACAGTTTGAATGTCCCTCTGGTATCTTTCATCCCTCTTTTATATAGTTTTTCTAGTTATGTTCTGTTTTTTATATATCTCTGCATAATGAATATATTATCTTTTTGCCTAATAAAGAATCACACATAAGTGTTTTAAATGTAAATAACATACTTTGAACCTACCTAAAAATCTTGACATTCACAATAAAATTTGGGACTCCAACTTATATCCCTAAATAGTGTAGCCCTCCTTCTATATGACTGCAAATTAACTACACTTTTTGGATTTGTTTTATTTAATCTCAATGATCGAAAAATCCATATGTAAACCTACTAATTTATATATGATAGCTTCAGCCATGTTTACAACATATAAACTCCCTGGATAACCGAATTATCTATTCTACAATGTTACAACTAATGCCTTCATGATCATGTTGTATTTAAACAAACCGTGTTTAAATCTAGCAAATTAAACTCCTAACCACGGTGTATAAACGACAGTACTATACATTAAGAATAGATGTGTCAAAGCGACATATATGACCCCGTCTCAAAAAGTTGAAAAATCTGCAATTTCAATTACACATGTGGACACAAACATGAAGGTACATGTAGTCTCACATTTAAAAAAATCAGCTCAAAATCTAGAGGCGTAAAAAAAGTCCGTATAACTAAGATTTTAAACAATTTTCAAAGTTGGAAACCTTTAATATTGGTAAAAATTAGCGTAGCGGAACGAAACTTTAACTTGATCTGTAACTCATCATGGTTAGCATACATACCAAATATCAAAAAATCAACCCAATATCTGAAAGCATTTAGAAAAAAGGTTCGTATAACTGTGATTTTCAAAAAAAAATTAAGTCCAAAGCCCTAAATTACAGCATAAATTAGCCGAACAGAGCGAAACTTAAACCTGATCTGTAACTCATTCTTGTTAACTCACATGCCAAAAATCATCACAATATCTGAAAGCATTAAAAAAAAAGTCCGTATAACTGTGATTTTCAACATTTTATCAAAGTCTAAAACCCGTAATTTCGGCAAGAAATAGCGGAGCGGAACGAAACTTAAACTTGATCTGTAGGCGTTTAGAAAAACTCCGTATTATGGTTTGTTGTGGAATCACGGAGTGACGGAATGACAGAAAGACAGAATAACGGACAAGGACTAACAATTCAGAGAACCAAACTATTCATAAACGACATAACTCCTTACTTAACGGTAATTATTATAACACAAGAATTGATACCTAAACCTGTCGAAAAGCCGCTAGTTATTTATGTAATTCTCTTAATAATTTAACAATACAATTTTAAGTCTTACAACCACGTTAAAAATGCGTATTCATAACTTGTTAAATAATAATTTTTCTTCCGACGTATTCAAACTCAAGTACTTGAAGACTTCATATGTGTTAATGTGTCCTGCGTTGAAAATAATTCTGACAACTAGAGTATATATAGATATAGGGATACAATAATCCTTTTTGTGGTCTGAACGTTCCTGATCCAGTAGAATTAGTACACAAATAAAAAGTAAACCCAGACTTGAGCTTTGGGCCCACCGAATTAATTTTGTTTATAAATTTAATATCTTACCTGAATATTCACATTGTTTACCGAGGAATCCCTTTGTACAGACGCATATGCATTCATTATTATTTTTTTTAGAGATTCCACCATTGTAACACGTTGTATGAGTATCTGGAATAAATTAAATCATCTTTTTTAAAGTATTGAACTAAAATGCACAAATACAAATGTGTAAATATCATGAATGTACGTGTAAATATGATATAAAGTTGATATGAACACGTATTAAAGATAAATTACTTTTCTCTAAACGAGGGGAATAAAAAACTTATTTTCATTTAGATAAATTACAAAAGAAATGGTTGGACATACTTTTGTTTTTATTGCTGATTTCTTCTCCTATTGAAGATACTTGACGTTCAGTAACTAATCAATCAATCTTTGATCATAACATGTCTTCTTCAAGTAGAACTTGTGAAGGAATGAGCCTAGTCATTTATCTTCATACACTTGTTAAACCAGTTTTCGACGTAAGGTAATACTTTATCTATTGTTTTTCAGAAATTTCATTTCCTTGTACAATAGTTATCAAAAGTACCAGAATTATAATTTTATACGCCAGACGCGCGTTTCGTCTACATAAGACTCATCAGTGACGCTCAGATCAAAATAGTTAAAAAGCCAAATAAATACAAAGTTGAAGAGCATTGAGGATCAAAAATTCCTAAAAGTTGTGCCAAATATGGCTAAGGTAATCTACTCCTGGGGTAAGAAAATCCTTAGTTTTTCGAAAAATTCAAAGTTTTGTAAACAGAAAATTTATAAAAATGACCATATAATTGATATTCATGTCAACACCGAAGTGCTGACTACTGGGCTGGTGATACCCTCGGGGACGAAACGTCCACCAGCAGTGGCATCGACCCAGTGGTGTAAATAGTTATCAAAAGTACCAGAATTATAATTTTATACGCCAGACGCGCGTTTCGTCTACATAAGACTCATCAGTGACGCTCAGATCAAAATAGTTAAAAAGCCAAATAAATACAAAGTTGAAGAGCATTGAGGATCAAAAATTCTTAAAAGTTGTGCCAAATATGGCTAAGGTAATCTACTCCTGGGGTAAGAAAATCCTTAGTTTTTCGAAAAATTTAAAGTTTTGTAAACAGAAAATTTATAAAAATGACCATATAATTGATATTCATGTCAACACCGAAGTGCTGACTACTGGGCTGGTGATACCCTCTGTATTAAACAAGATACAAGACTGTATTAAAACCAGTTGGAGCATATAAACTATGAACGTATAAGACTGTCTCAAATACATGACTAAGTCATCTAACCAACAAGACATAACCGGGAAAAACACATATACATTAATTAATTATATAAATAGACCAATAAACATTCACCACCAAAGGATACCAATGAACCCTTACACTCATACAATACAATACAACACAATATGTTTTATTTCAAAAACACTCCGTCACATTGACATGTGAAACTAGAGGTTAATTACAAAATACAATCACAAACAATTAAAGAAATAAATAAAACAATGATGGGGATATTGCATATTCAGTTTGGTTTACAGCCTTGCATATATAGATTTGTAAAAGTTTTATGTTTTACGAAATTCAAATAAATCTAGAATTTCCGAATGTTCAGAGTTTGACCTCTGCGATCGTATCAGGCTGCGCTCAGCAAAGCATTTTATTTTTCTAAATTCAATCTTTTTAATTCTTTTAGATCAATTGATGAAATGACCCCCACACACATGGGAGATAAAGACAAACGCAGTGTGTATGGTGTAAATGTATTTACGGGGAGAAAAGGACAAGATAAGTGGAGCAACCAACAATCAATCAATCAATAAGTGGAGGTATGTATAAAATACACTTTTACCTATTCCGACACTCAAAAACTCACAAATGAACAATCATACGTTTTAATTCTTACTTCACCTTTATGTGGGAATAGGAATAATCAATTTGAGAGGTTTGCCGATCTTTCCTCCTAAATATGAAAACAGAGTTCGATAAGATAGACGTAAGAAACAAAGACATTATATGTAATTGTTCATTGTGTTGATTCATATTTACCTAGGTTAGTACTCTCTCCGTTTTCACTCTCCCGCAGTTTCGTCCCATTTTGCTTTTCAATTGCTGTCAATCTCATATCAATATCCGCTAATTTCTGTCGTAGTGGAGCTAAATTAGAAAATAAAAACTTTAAATTTCAAGCCGCGACAACTATAACTTAGATTTTCTTTCAAAGGTAAAATTAATGGTGATATATTAAAATTAATTAAGATATCATAAAAAAAATATTGTTTCTTTCTCGATTATTTGTTATAAGATGACACACATATTTAAGTCATGTTTGAGAAGATGTTGTTTGAGTTCAGACTACAAATTTCGATTGAAATTAGCGATTCAGTGTTTAAGCTATTGTCCATGCTGCAAAACCATAGAGAAACAAAATCCTATTTATGTCTGTCCTACCTATTACAATAAAATAGATAACTGTCAGTATAATTCCAGTTGTCAACATATTTATGGTTAGTGCAAGGCAATTAGTTTTTATCCATTTTTTCCACAACAGAACTACCACATGGTCATTTTTTATTTTCTTCTCCTCCATCTTCAAGTCGTCGTATCTATGGTCATCATCTTCTCTTTTGATTTCTTCGTAAACCTGCATTTGTATTTCAGCCATTTTTATTTATTTACGAATTTTATACTACACTTGACATTAAACTAGTTAATGACTTCTACTTGTGATGGTCCTATTAATTTATAATACATATAAGGAAGTATTATACGAAAGAAAATGAACACGTGACAATCATTCGTCAATTTGGATGTAAACATACTGAATTCGTTTAATTGTCATGGTTACTGTCTGTGTCAAGATTTGTCAGTTCTTCGTCTTCGAGTAAGACTTTCCTGCGACATGTTTTAGATTGCGCGCATGAAAATAATTTTAAATTTAATAACAAAAAACAAAAACTGGGTAACATTTATATACAGGTACAAATAAAAACTTGTCATTTAATTTACTGACGGAGCTGGGCCTTGAAAGATGCAGGACTTGGGGCAGATACCTTATTGTTGGGCAAGGTGATTATTCTAGGATAGGATAAAACGACTCCTTCCAAACTGCTGTCTTGCATGATGGTATTCTGAATGATTTTGCGTTGCTTACCTTAGCCGTATTTGGCACAACTTTTTGGAATTTTGGATCCCCAATGCTCTTCATCTTTGTACTTGTTTGGGTTTATAAATATTTTTGATTTGAGCGTCACTGAGGAGTCTTATGTAGACGAAACGCGCGTCTGGCGTACTAAATTATAATCCTGGTACCTTTGATAACTATTTACTAACAGTTGAAGTGTGATATCTGTTAGTAACATACCTTGCTGCCATTCTTTGAATTATTTCCAATTATTTCCAATCTATCTATGTCATTTATTAGTACGGGTTCCATACTGCACTGACATATTTTTATGTTGATTTGACAAGGGACACCTATGATTTTTCCATTATAAACTTATTTTTATGAGAGACAAAGAGACTGATGCAAACAAAGCAAATGTTCATACGTTGTCAAAGTTTATTGATTGACATCTTTAATTATTTCAAAATATGTTCGCAATTAACAATTTATATATGTTTTGATAGAATGTAAGCTCTATGACAAGTATTTTGGTTTGCATACTGTATTCAGTACCAACGAATAATTTTGACACATCGATGCGTGACCCTTGCAAGTATCTTTTGATAAAAAAGATCATTCTATGTTATATAGGAAGCAAGAGTTATACTCACTTATAATATTGGTACTGTTTTCAATATATTTTAAAACGTACTGTTATATTGTAATAAACACATAAATTTTCATGATGACGATGCGTAAATTAAAGAATTGTTCAAAATCATCTTTTACTAGACTGATTATAACATTTTTGCACTAATTACATTGGATGTGTACTATACTTAGTAATAAGAGTGGGATATTAGCAAATGCATTCACAGAAACTATACGTTAAATAAACAAAGTCATTCTTATTAGCAAGGTTTTTCAATATTTCAATGTTAATCTGACAGTTGCAAGGACATCGAAAACTCAAATAAACAAATAAACTTAATACTCATAACAGTATGAACAAGGTAAAATTCATAATTGTAATCACGTTTTTACAAATAACTCTCAATTAGCCTGCTTGCTTGATCAACGAACTTCACTTCTACCATGTCTACAAGCAAATATAGATCAACAGCCTGGGTTTTCGATAAACCGGATGAAGCCTTTAAATATCTGACTTGGGCCGGTTGTTTAACTTGTTATGACCTCGCTAAACACTCTCACGTGTCGTTACTTAACGCATGGTTGTTAAAATGGTGTTGTTCGACGTTAAATATTTTATCCGCTCTATAAATATTTAACTAAAGTTTAGAGGCTATCTTTGTTACCTATAATGCATGTATTTGTTAATTTTCATTCCAACATGGCTGACATGTCTTTTACTAAAAAACAAAGGGACCGAAAATCTAACTTTGCTCAACAAGAAGTGAATGTTAAACAAGACCAAGTTGAAAACGAATACAAAATCTTGAATGACAAATTTAGGGATGGAGTAACCAATTCTAGCTCTGCAGTCTGGAACAAAATTTCAATTTTGGACAGTGCTCTTGGTGTTATAAACATATCAATTAAAGACTGTAAAGACACGGAGAAGGATGCTAAAAGGGTGTTTTGCAAATTGAACAGGGAGCAGAAGGCCTCGTTGGTGGTCCACAGCCAATCAATTTAGTCTGGCCGTAGCAAGGACAATAGACGTTTGCAAAGACTCAGCTTTTTTTCAATAGGCTTAAATGAGTTGAAAATGTTTTTGGTATGCCTTACTTACTAATTCATCCTCTATTGTGAATAGATTAAAAAAAAATATACAAAAATAACTAAAATGCTTTTTTTATTCCCTACGATTTAATGCTGATACAAAAATTGCTTAATATTTCTACTTAATTTTTATTGACTGAGGATTGTCAGTCTTCCTACCGAAGATCGTTGATAATTCCTTTAATAAAAACACCTCAACTGCATGATGGTGCAAGTTGAGTGGTAACAGACGATGTCTGATTAGCCAACACATACTGAATACTCAAACATTTACTTGTACAGTACATTTTGCAATGTAATGCAAAACCCAGAATGTTGTACACCCTCTTCAGTGTCGATGTGGCATGCAGTACTTTAGTGAGATAGAACAGTTATCCAACACACGCATATATGGTCATCGAAGAGACTACAACTGCAAACCGAACTCCCCATAAGTCGTATAAACCACAACGAGGGTTGGTTAAGGGTCGACAGACTTGCTCGGTATAAAAAAAAGTTAAGAACAGTTTCCCCAGAAGGCATTAATGAAAAAACATAATGAGTTCCTACCATCACTTGTTTCATAGGCTTCAGTGCAGGACTCTCTCAGTTTTAAGAAATGTATTCCTCCTCCCAAACCTTGATATTGAACAATTTACCAGCTTATTGATTCGTGAGACTTTTTTAGATATTAATGATCAGTATTTTAGTTGATAATTATCATTTGATATCTTACTAATGAAGGATTTTAGTCATCCGAAATATTAAATATTTTTCATGATTTTACTTTTCTATTTTGATGTCGGTGTACCCTTTTAGACTTGTTGATTAGATATATCTACGTATCTTAAGTATACATATAAAATTGCGTGAAAAACATCCGGCTTAAAGGAAGTATGAATAAATATTAGGAACTCATCCTCTTTGTTTCTATTCAATAGGGATGGAAAGTTATAGATTAAAAGTGGAACACACTTGACTTCAAATGATAAGGAAGATAGCCCTCAGTCCTTAAGCTCAGCTGGAAACTAATTCTATTTTTATCAAGTTAACCAAAAAATAATTGAACTTGTTATGTATTTGTTTTATTTTGAATAACGACGACTTGGTGTAATCATAAGGACATGTACATTCTGTTCGATTCGGTTTTTACAGATTAATGTTGAACTGAATTGCAACAGTAGAATATGAGCAAATGTGCAGAAAATACTTATCAAAGAAACCAAGACATTTTATGAGTAAAGTTTTGTTAAGTTTCAATGATAAGTTGTCTGTAACGGAAGCCGATGAGGGTTATTCGAAAAAAAATGTATGTCGCAATTGACCGTTTAAGATTCTAAAGGACTATGCGTTATTTCAATTTTCGTATTCCAAAATGAAAAACTTCACGTCACTGGTTGTATTTCCATTTTATATGACATTTTTAAACCATCGCAGCATTTTGTTGTACGCTTACATATTACCCAGAATGCATTAGAATCTGAAACAGCAAATTATGACATAGTATTTCGTAATAAAGATATCATAATGTCGTAAAAACAACATCCGTATGTCGTTATAACGTCATCGTTATGTTGTTATTACCACCTCGTTATGACAACATTATGACAATCTTAGCGTTGTTTCTTTTTGATCCGATCAAAAATTCAAAATGGCCGAAATAATAGGTAAAGATTGTGTTGAAACACTATGGAAAACAATATTTGTATCTTTATTTTCACGGATGTCATTCGGTTTAACGAGATAAATGATCGTGAAAGAATATCTAACGTTGGTCAAGTATTGCAAGACGATCGTGAATGCTCTGGTACCGGATTGTGAAAGACATTTAATCGAGAAGACACAAGTAAGGTCAATAGATAATCTTATTTAATTAATTACACAGACAAATTTACAAAAATATAAAATTGTCTGTCAAAATGGTTCAACATTATGATCAGTATCTGAAAAATCCAGTTTCAAAAGTACATAGTTTTTACAAAAGAACAAAAGGCAGATTGCTTCTCGACATTTCAATGATATAAAAAATGTCAACAAACACGATTTTTTCACAAATTCGATTAAAATAAACTACTCTTATCCGAATGAGGTCATTTCATTTGAATGAATCAAATGGTGATCATAGTTTTTTTGTATAAACATAATCTGAAACTTGGTAAAAAAAGAAACATTTACACAAAATTGATTTTTCTGATGGGGAAAGATCACGTACCGGTTTTGGAAGATCGTGAAAAAGGATCGCGAAAGATCTGATGCTACGAAGACGTTTAAATTATTCTTCAATTTTATGATAATTAATATGTGTTATTGGTATTGAGAAAAAACTATATTGGCTAAGATCCTCAATAAATTTAAGCATTTCAAAGTAATAATTTTTTCAGAAAATGAAAGGAACAATTCAACCCATGTTAAAAAGATAATGGATTGATATGATCGTATAAAAACATTTCGACGACTCAGTTCTAAGCCAACTAGAAAAGAATGAATGTGTTACAATCTTAAGATATGTATCTTTCAATATCAGTCTTGCGACTAAAGACATCCACCATTTATTTGCAAACAAACTTACGCACTCGATAAATTTATATTGAAAGTTCAAAAGGAAACTATCAAGAACTACTCCTGCGATATTCCCGTGCTTGCATTTCATGATTTGCTTGATAGAGGGTTGCTGCTCACAAGGAAGTTATTAAAACCAAGCGTTCTAAATGGTGAAGTTGAAATCATTCCTTCGTAAATGTTACGAACGCCATCACGAGTTGATTGACCGTTATGGAATAACCGTTTCACATATGATATCGGATATGTTCCTTATGTCGTAACTTCAACCCCCTTCCCTTTCATGAATGTGACATAACGAATTATACTATTAATCGGATTTGTTATACCATAAGCAACACGACGGGTGCCACATGTGGAGCAGGATATGCTTATCTTTCCGGAACACCTGAGATCACCCTTAATTATAGGAGGTGTTCGTGTTGCTTATTCTTTAGTTTTCTATGTTGTGTCATGTGTTTGCCTGTGCGTCTTTTTCATTTCTACCCAGGCTTTGTCAGTTTATTTTCGATTGATGAGTTTGACTGTCCCTCTGGTATCTATCGTTCCTCTTTTATTGATTTGATAAAAACAAATATATAAATGACAAAGGCTGTTATTGCAGATACACTTAAAGCACACAATTGTATCTTAAATATCATTTCACAGTTTATCAATAATGTGGTCATTTTAATAAATTTCCTGTTTACAAAACTTTGAATTTTTCGAAAAACTAAGGATTTTCTTATCCTAGGCATAGATTACCTTAGCCGTATGTGGCACAACTTTTTGCAATTTTGGATCCTTAATGCTCTTCAACTTTGTACTTGTTTGGCTTTATAAATGTTTTGATATGAGCGTCACTGATAAGTCTTATGTAAACGAAACGCGCATCTGGCGTGCAAAATTATAATCCTGGTACCTTTGATAACTTTTTAATTAACCTAACGAATATATAATGGACATTTGCAATAAGGTTGATTTGTCTGCATCAACAACGTCTTTTGCTTTCAAAGATTAAATTTTAAGTGAAGACGAAGAGACCCCTACACACCTTATAAAACAAAGAACAAAGAAATGGAAAGAAATCAGAGGCTCATTTAATGTGACAGGAAGTAAACCGCACCAAGCACTTGGTCTTGATGGATTAAAAAAACAAACAATAAGCCTTTTTTAGGAAGCAATAGGTCAGGCAAAGACAACCCAAACCAAATGATATACAGAAACAAACAATAAAACATAGAACTGAAAATTAAATAAATGCGCTAGCTACCCTTCGTTCCCAAGTTTAACCAGCATATTTTCCAAATTAAAGTTACTACAAAGAAGGTATGGAAAAATGGAAGTCGTGATATCGTTGATGTATCCTTCGACAGAAGTATACTAGCATATGAGAAAAAAATGATAACTTCAGAAAATATCACATTTGTTGTAGAAGTGAAATGTCAGTATACTCCTGTTTACTATAAGATTCACAAAAGATAAATTTGCCAAGTTATGTTGGAAATGAGACCGTTAGGTTAACTAGTTGGCCAAACATAACTTTTACATTTGTCAGTATCTAAGGTACTGTAAGGATCGGAACACCTATATTTGGTGTACGAGATGTTTGTAGAGATATGTATGGCATGGTTTATCTTACCTTGACCTCTTTTAATGAACCATTGACAATCGTAAGCGTATTTGACACTTTTAGTAAAACCCCTAGTATTACAGACGTTCAACAAATATATTTTCATAAGTAAAGCAGACGAGACATTTCAGCATTTGCGCTCTGGTATTCTTTAGTCTGAAGTTATCTCATTGGAAATCAATTCATCTGTAACGTTGCATATAAAGATACATAGAACTTATGAAAGTAGTGTTGCACAAAATTTTGGTTATCGTTCAATCTCAAATTGTTCATGAAAGATGCTGGTAAAAAAAATACTTACCTTTAGAGTACGTATATAGTCCGGCAGTATGCACATATATTTGTCCACAACAATTTACTTTTTAATCGGAAAAAAATGCACAAAGTATATATATATATCAAGTACTCATGTAAACAATAAAGCACCGCACTATTTCCATTGTAATGAATTGAAAAACCATGCAAGTAGCGTAGGTCAGAAGAAATTCTCCACGATTCAGAATATATCGAAATACATTGTTATATTCTGTGTTTCTGGTTTTACACTTAACCGTAAAAACATGAACGGCATTAAATTGCCAACCTTTCAACAGGTTGGGCACAACCCACCAAATTGGGAACTAATCCCCAAATAAGTAACAATTCCTCATTTGGGTAATCATTTGATAGTGGTTAAAACAATATTTTCTTAAAATGGGTCCTTTTAGTTAAAATGACACCAATTTATAGAAAATGGAACAACTTCTTCCAAAGAACTATATTTTTATCATGGATTTAAAAAAAAATTACAAGCCTTGCAAATAGTCAAATTTCTTAAGTTTTCATAGGATTGTATCATTTTAGTAAATCAAGATAGGGATACTCATCTTTTAGAAAAAATGCTGCATTTTTCATGAATAAGTGCCATTTTACGAAAAAAAGACTCAGTTTAGAAAATTTAGTTTTTTAGCACTACCAAATAATCACTTAAATGAGGGATTGTTTATCATTTGAGGAACAGTTCCCCATTTGGTGGTTTGTGCCCAACCTGTTTAATCGTGTAGAGTTCATTCTGTCAATTTAATACATATTTACATGATAGTATTTTCCTTTGTAACAATTGATGTAATTGTATTAAATATCTCTGAGTGTTATAAAATTGTAACTTTGTGTAGTGTGTTGAAACTTAAGTATAATCATAATTCATATATTATTAACTATGACATTTACAAATGCAATTAATCTATGTAGTCTCAACGTAAACGGAATTTATTCATGAGAAAAAAAGAAATAGAGTTATAGAATGGGTTACCGCTCAAAAAAGTATCATACGTTTTTTTGCATGAAACACATTTTGATGAAATTATCGAAAGGGATATAAAAAGTAAAACAGAATATGATGTGTTTTGTAGTCATGGTACTACGGCTAGTAGGGGTGTAGCTATCTCAATTAAAAACTAATTAAGCTACGAACTAATTAATAAATTTTATTGATAGAGATAAGTGCTTATCAATGTGCAGATAAATAACTCAACTTTTACATTTATTAATGTATATGTACCTGACTGTAAAACATCTAGAAATTCGTTCTTTAAAAGTCAGCGATAATTTAAAGGAATACGTGATGGCGATTTTAACCAGACAGTAAAACCAATTGATGGAAAATCTATACGTCAAGGTAAATTTACTCAACCAGTACATTGTACGTGTATTTTTTTTTTTTTTTTTTATTAAATCTAACAACCTTACAGATATATGGAGAAACTTAAATGAAAGAAAACAGCAATTAACACGGAGAAGAATAGATAAGTCGCAAGCTAGTAGAATTGATATGATTTTTATTGGGTAAGATTTGTTACCACTGGTAGAATTTTGTAAAATCAAACCAGCTGTTATTCAGTCTACTTGTAACATAAAATATTGTCCTCCATGAAATATTGTTTGTCGGACAAATTTTCATATAAAATATTGTCTACTGACAGTATTTCATAATGAAATATTGTCTTGGACAATATTTCATTATGAAATAGTGTCCTTGTCCATGAAATTTTGTCAACTCCTTCTGCACAATATTTCATTCTGTTCATGACAATACTTCAATGTGAAATTCTGGCTTTGAAAATATTTTTAATCGAATTATTTCACAATTATAAATAATACACAAGCATGCACATTTTTAGATTTATAACTGAAATTGTTTTGAACGATTATACCACGTTCTCGTCCCGCTTATTCTCGGACCTCACTACGCTTATCAAGATCTTTATACGCTCATCACGTTCTCACTACGATCATACCACGAGTTATCCGATTGCAACACGATTTTACCACGTTTCTACTGCGATTAAAGCACGTTCCTACCACGATTATACTACGTTCATACCGCGATCTTACTACGTTTTCAGCAATAACTTCAACATCGTGTTCCACTCCTTCTATATCTGATCAAAACGTAGATTTCTCGGAAACTATACAGTTATGCCACCAAAATCTACTAGAACACATTGGCGTGGTTGTAAGGGTTGATGAAAAGGCAGATGGAGCTCTGATAGTAACGAATCCTGATCAAACAGAGATGTCGGACCGACCAATCCAACCTAAATTACAACCTATGGTTACATTACATAAGAACTATTCTCTTTTCGCTGCCAGTTAATTTTCTAAAACGTTTGAGAGATTATGCACTTGACAAAGGAGGCACCAATACATTTTCTGCAATATACAGACTAGTCAGTATTATTTGTGATGTAGCTCTTTTCCGTTTTTTCAAACAAGTAAGATCGGAACCTTTACATGAGGAAAAGAGGAAATTCCTTCCTGTTGATTTTGCCAATAGATGAATTGGTGCAATCAATATCTGCAACGTTCTAAATCACAAGGAGGTAACATCTAAAATTCCTATTTTTTTTCAAAAATCAGTCTGTTCCTATTGTATCCTACTGTTACACCAAAACCATTGCACCTAAAATATTTAACTATAAATGTGGATTCTTAAAAATTCTAAAGAACTTCTAGGAAATTTTAAATCTCGGTCTTTTTCTAAGATTAGTTCCATCAAAACTTGTGGTTTTTCAACCCTGTATACCACCATTCCCCATGTGAAATTGAATAATCGCCTAAAAGAAATAATCCACAATGCCTTTCAACCTAAAAATGGTAGCATACGCTATAAATTTATTACTTTGGGATTTCATAAGGCATATTTCGTTAATAGTGACAAACAAAAAGTTAAAACATGCTTCACAGAAGAACAAGTAGTCAGTATGCTGAAGTTTCTTATCGACAACATATTTGTTGAGTTTGGATGTAGACTTTTCCAACAAATTGTCGGCATTCCTATGGGAACTAACTGTGCGCCTCTTCTTGTCGACCTCTTCTTATTTTCATATGAATCGGAGTTCCCCCAGACACTTGTCAAAAACAAGAGGATCAGAGAAGCCAGATTATTTAATTTCACTTTCAGATATATTGATGATGTTCTTTCCATAAACAATCCGAACTTTTCTGATTGGGCTCCATTAATTTATCCCCCAGAACTAGAGATTATGTATAGATTCTGCGTACTGATGTTGTTTGCCATCTTAACAACGTGTTTTATTGTTCTTTCATTTGTCTTTGTTCTATTGTTGATGTTACTTTTACTGTTGAATGGTTTTATGTAGTATCTGTTTGACGTGGCTCGGTACTTATACATCTCATCAATGTGTTTGTATTGTATTAGCGACTTTTTGTATTTCTTTTGTTCTTATAACGTGACACTGTACTTTAAAAGATCCCGTCAGTATGATATTGTTCTATTATATGGCATTATGATATATTTCTATTATGAATCACTATGTACGTTGTACCACAAACGTCAAAATCATTCAATCGCGTAGTGGAATTAACTTTTTTTGGATTCTTATAAATTCTATATATGACTGTTGGACTAGTTTAAATCTCGGTCTATTTCTGAAACTTATTCTTACATACTTTTGATTTTTTAACCCTGTATGCTAACATTGCCTTTGTAAATTGTTTGTATGCACATTCAACGACAAATTTATGTGACGTATTAAAAAAAATTCTGACGTCAGACACTCAAATCAATCAATGTGTTCGTAGATAGTAGATGTTTATATGTTCTGTTAAATTTTTCCTTTTAAAGTTGTTATACGATAATGACTGATGTACCCATATTTTGACTATTTTATTTATTGTGTCTGTATATTTAACGCATCAATGTAAATATAACGGAATTTGATGAGACTGTCATTAAAGTGAGAGGGTTAGCGCTATAGAACCAGGTTTAACCCACCATTTTCTACATTTGAAAATGCCTGTACCAAGTCAGGAATATGACAGTTCTTGTCCATTCGTTTTTGATGCGTTTTGTTATTTGATTTTGCCATGTGATTATGGACTTTCCGAATTGATTTTCCACTAAGTTCAGTAATTTTGTGATTTTACTTTTTACTGGTCTATCAAGCTCTAATGAAAATATTTTAGTGAACGAAAGTAGAGATGACACAGATGTGTCGATAGATATAGGAATATGTGGTATGAGTACCAATAAGACAACTCTCCATCCAAGTAACAATTTATGAAAGTAAAGCATTATAGGCCAAGGTACGGCCTTCAACACGGAGCCTTGGCTCAAACCGAACAGCAAGCTATAAAGGCCCCCCCCCCCGAAAAAAAAACAAAAACGAGTTTAAAACCATTCAAACGGGAAAACCAACAGTCTAATCCATATAAAAACGAGAAGCATGGTTGAGTCGTTAAAGAAAATGGAAAGAAGTCCTAATTAGATACAGACAAACAAAACCTGGAGAGACTTAATATATTTTATGTGAAAATGACAATGATAATTATGGTCGTAGTATGAACGTAGTCAGGTCGTAAGAAGAGCGCGATGAGGACGGCAGGAGCGTGCTAGAATCGTACTATAGTCGCAAACAGCGTGGTATAGTCGTAGTGGAAGCGAAGTTGGGTTGCTGTTGGAACGTGATGGTTGGAGTGAGGTCGTAATAACGTCGCTGTGAGATCGTAGCACAGTCTCTCTGAATAAAATCTACGCTCTCACTACGATGGTACAGCGACCTTTGCGATCTTACAAGGATCTTAGTGCGCTCTCACTACGCTTCTACTACGACCTGATTTCGCCACGACCGCACCACGATTGGTTTGAACATGTTCAAAATTGGCCACGATCATTACGATCTTGAAGACCTCACCACGACCGTGATACGACCTTACTGAGTTCTACACCATCGTACTACGATCATCAAAATTTGCATTTTTTTCACAGATCGTAGTGCGATCTTTGTCTAGTGGGACTGCGGTATTACATACTGACCAACAAATCGGATTTCTAAAATTTAAGCCAGGGGTATCAGAAAGGGCCAATGGGTGGTGGAAAATTAACAATTCAGTTTTGCAAGATAAAGATTACCAAAAACTGATTAATACTTTGATAGGTGAATATAATTTAGAAAAGGAAACATTAGATTGTATATTATTATGGGATGGGTTTAAAATCGCGGTATGGCAAGTAACCTCAAATTATTGTAAAAATAAAGCAAAGTTAACAAAGGGACGGAGATATACTCTGGAAAAAGAATTGGAAGAATAAATAAAATTAAGAGACGAGACAAATATAGATGACGATGAAATAGAAAAAGAAATTAATGGTATTGAAGAAGAGCTAGATACGATTTACGAAGAAAAAGCGAAGGGAGCTCAAGTGAGATCTAGAAAAAATGAGTTTGGTGAAAAAAGTAATTCTTACTTCCTTGGGTTAGAAAAAAAAGACAAGTTAAAAAATCTATAAGTAAGCTAATGGAAGATAATGGGGAAATAATTTTGGATCAATTTTAAACAATATAAAAGATTATTATGAAAACTTATATAACAAAAAAAAATTTAACAAAGATTTAACAGAAGATTATATCAGCGAAACAAAATTAGAAAATACCTGTGATGAAAATGACAAACTAATATGCGATGGGAAAATTACAGTTGAGGAACAGATGCACATATGGTATCTTTAAAATGAAATTAAATACATCTCCAGTTCTTGATGGACTTACGGTAGAATTTTATAGATTTTTTTGGACTTAACCTAAATCACCACTGGTAAATGTCTTAAATACAGGATACGATAGAAACATTCTTTCATATTCACAACGTACTAGTATATTAACTTTGATATTTAAAAAGGGGGATCCATTACGTTTGGAAAACTATCGTCCAATATCACTTCTTAATATAGATTTAACAATTGTGTCATATGTTCTTGCGCAACGTTTAAACGGGGTACTTTCAAAACATATAAATGAGGATCAAACCAGTTCTGTTAAAAATAGATTCATTGGGTTTAATCTGAGACAAATCCAAGATGTAATAGACTACTCAGAAACATACAAAATAGAGGGAGCAATTGTTTTTGTGGATTTTACAAAAGCATTTGATTCTTTAGAATGGGGTTTTATGCTTGAAACTTTGAAACACTTTTGGGTTGAATGAATCATTCATTAAGTGGGTTAAAACTATGTATACAGATGTTCAAACATGTGTTATGAACAATGGGTGGGTATCAGAAAATTTCAAAAATTCACGGGGAATCTGACAAGGCTGTCCTTTATCAGCATTATTGTTTGTTTTGGTTGTTGAAAGTATGACTCTTACGTTGACAAGAAGTGACATATCATGATATAAGAAAACAAATAATTTGGGGGGATGAATTTATTGCATTTCAAAAGAAACCAATTATCTTTGAAAACTGGATTAAAAGTGATATAATATACTTGAATGACATACTAGATGACAATATGTCACTATAAGAAAATTATATTTTTAACAAATTAAAGTGTAAAGTAAACTGGATTGCTGAATTTCATAAATTGAAACAATCCATTCCACAAAATTGGATTGACATAGTTAAACAAGAAAATTATGTCCAAAGTAAAATAAATATCCAGAGAAATAATATCACATGGAAAAATCATTATTTTAAGACTACATTTTTTCAAATAAAATGATATATGTCTCTCTAGTGAATAGTAAAAAAGACAATAGGGATAAACAGGTGGCTCAAAATTATACCATTGCAAGAAGCTTCAAATATGAATTCATTATATAACTTTATTTTTAAATACTTATCTGAAAATAAATTCAAAATATACAGATGGAAACTACTACAGTTTATTGTACCAACCAAAAAGCATTTATTACAATGAAATAAGTAATAACGGTTTGCGTAATTTTTGTAACATAGAAGAAGACTGTGCTCATTATTTTTTCAATTGCTCTTATTTAAGAAGATTTTGGCAACAAATATACGATCTTTTAAAAAAGAGTAATTTAGATTTTTCAATAAAATTACAACACATGATATTTGGATACAAATTACAGCCAGCAAGTATTACCCAATAAATATTTTGATCACAATTAATAGTTTTTCAATATATAAGTCGTACTATGTATCTGAGCAGAAAACAAAAAAGATAGACTTCTACAGAATTTTTGTTCATGAATACACCAAGAGAGTAGATACGAATATTAATGGACATAAGACAATACGACCAATGTTACTTTCAATTAAAAGAAACATACATATTTAATCAATCAATAATTGTTTATAATGTTAATATAAAGTTTTGTAAACAAAATGTTTTCGAATTAATTTAATCAGCTGATTATTCCCTGGGTAGTCAGTGGACTTTGATGCGACTGTCATCAAAGTGAGAGGGTTAGCGCTATAGAACCAGGTTTAATCCACCATTTACTACGTTTGAAAATGCCTGTTCCAAGTCAGGAATATGACTGTTCTTGTTCATTCGTTTTTGATGCGTTTTGTATTTTAATTTTGTCATGTCGTTAGGGACTTTCCGAATGAATTGATATTTTCCTCTAAATTCAGTATTTTTGTGATTTTACTTTTTTTTTGGTAACAGGGTACGTCAAGAGAAGCTTGGAATCTTGATAGTTTATGTAACGAGCAATATTTGATGCATAAAATTATTGTGTAGTTAAAAGAAAACAAATTATACCTTTAATAATCACGGGTTATGTTCTTCTAATACATGTTATGATGGTATGATACTAATCCCCTAACGGGAAGGGTTGTGCCTGATGTTCATATGATGAAATCATAATCTTTCAGTCAGTTTTATTGAAGTCTGGAGCTGGCATGTCAGTAAACTGCTAGTAGTCTGTTGTTATTTATGTATTATTGTCATTTTGTTTATTTTCTTTGGTTACATCTTCTGACAGCAGACTCGGACTTCTCTTGGACTCAATTTTAATGTGCGTATTGTTATGTGTTTACTTTTCTACATTGGCTAGAGGTATAAAGGGAGGGTTGAGATCTCAAAAACATGTTTAACACCGCCGCATTTCTGCGCCTGTCCCAAGTCAGGAGCCTCTGGCCTTTGTTAGTCTTGTATTATTTTAATTTTAGTATCTTGTGTACAATTTGGAAATTAGTATGGCGTTCATTATCACTGAACTAGTATATATTTGTTTAGGGGCCAGCTGAAGGACGCCTCCGGGTGCGGGAATTTCTCGCTACATTGAAGACCTGTTGGTAACCTTCTGCTGTAGTTTTTTTTTCTGCGGTCGGGTTGTTGTCTCTTTGGCACATTCCCCATTTCCATTCGCAATTGTATTATTCAATAGTTACAGGCTTTAACCAGTTGCAGGTATATCAAAAGGTAAAACAAATATTGATTTTGGATAACTTGTATAAAATCTGGTCACGCATTATCTTTCACGATCAAGTTTGATGAAAATTCAACAAAATTCAAGGTTTTCACTAACAAATTACTGCTTTTAAGGGAAGAGTATACTTTTATTTTACTGTACAATCAGATACACCAAAGATTAAATTTCAAAAATTGAAATATGAGCTTTTTAGGTACAAAATTAATTCAATAGACTCGCCTTGTGTGTTTTTTCACAGAGTATTGCATATATTCTTATTGGCTTTAGATTAGTTTGGCTATTAATTTTTAGGTATTTTTGACACATAGCTCTTCAAACGATTTTCGGTACTTATGCATCTTTGAATTTTAAATGTTTGGCTTTGAGCATGGTACTGACATGATTTAACAAACTTTACTCAAATTGTCCGTTTATAAATTTTGAAAATATTATGAAACCAAGGTTTCAACTCCCTCAGGCAAAGTAGGCTTAAGATTAATGTGGCTATATATTTTAGGTATTTTTTTAGCTCTTCAACGATTTTCGGTACCTATACATTTTCGAATTTTAAATGATTGGCTTTGAGTGTTCCTGATGAAGGTAAATCCAGAAAAGCGCTTCGGAAGCAAGACGTTATTAAACGTATTGTTTTCAATATTTTATCTTATTGCACAATAATGTGGAGGAAGTTTAACCATTCTGAAAGACAAATGTTTTTGTTCGGATTTGTTCCGCGTTTTGAAAATTAAGTAATTTTTTCACAGATTTTGAACTAGAATTTACATTAAATGTCTTTCACGATTCGGTACCAGAGCTATCATGATCATCTCGCAATACTTGACCACCGTTAGAAATTCTTTCACGATCAATTATCTCGTTAAACCGAATGAGACCCGTGATTTTTAAAACTACTGGTGATAATCAAATCAAACTTGATATAGTTCACTATAAGGTCCTAAATAAGTATTGTAACTTTGTTGTCAATTGTAAAGAACAAATGACTGCCAAGGGACTTTGAAGATAAGATTTTCAAGAACCTTCTCCTCATGAAGGTTTTGAGTTTAAACTTAGTATATTATGTACATTTCAATGTCACTAGCAAGTATTGCTACGTATTGATCTTGTAAAGACAGCGTTTGTATTGAAACCCAATCGTAAACATATTTATTTTCATTTTGAGAATGGTAAAATTGTTAATGGATATGTGGAATATGTCAAAGAGACAACAACCCGACCAAAGAGCAGACAACAGCCGAAGCCCACCAATGAACACTGAAGGCAATCAAGCTTAATAGTAAAGTTATAAACTATATCTTGCATAGAATTTTATAGAATTTTATAGAATTTTACTTTTAATCAAGTCCAATGAGACACTGTTGATCTGGTGAGGGATTCAGTTCTATTTGGCATGTATGTAGATCACCTCAAGCAGAAGTGTATCTTACCCGAAGGGGAATGTGAGCTTTTGATATCGCTTGTCGTATGTCGTCGTCTGTCGTTAGCGTATTTTCAAAATCTCCTCTGAAACTACTGTGCAAAATTTCATAAAAGTTAGTTTGATTTTTACTTATGTAATCAGGACAACGAAAATTTGAATGAGGTAACAAAAATAGTGCAGCAGTTTGTTTAAAAGGATCAAATGTTTCCATATTAAACTTTTTACTGATTATTTTCACACTGGTACTTTGATTAGTGTTTATTCCACTCTTTGATTATTGAAATAAGTTCTATAAGGTGTTTTTGTTTTCATGTGCCCGAGATTCTGTTAGTTGGTATGACTCTTAAAAAAAAATGAGAAGGCATTATACAAACGAATTAAAACATTTTCAAGAGATTATTTATGATCGTCCAAATGTCAAGGTCTTATTTATGTTTTTGTATCAAAAACATTTGAATGAGTTTAAAGATCGTTAGCGGTGGCCATAGTAAATTGATAACACCTATTTTTTTTTAAATGCATAATCTATGTTTTCTGTATAACCGTACCCGATTTTGAGATCTGCCTGACTATAATTTTCAACAATGAAACCAGAACCAATATGTTGCGTCTGTGTTATATAAGAAGCAAGAGTCATCTCATTCCAACTGATAAATGTAATTTCTTTTTTTAACAAGTCAAAGATAAATAAATATGTGATAATATAAAGGTATGAACATTAATTCACCTTCATGATTCTTATGTTTGAATTTTAGGATTATTTGCATTCATGCTTCTCTTAAGTGGTTTTTCTTTTAAGTGATCAATCCATCATTTTTTACATTTGAAAATGCCTGTACCATGTCAGGAATATGACCGTTCTTTTCCATTCGTTTTTTATGCGTTTTGTTATTTGATTTTGCCATGTGATTATGGACTTTCCGAATTGATTTTCCTCTAACAATGTCTAAGTTCAGTATTTTTGTGATTTTACTTACTAACATTTAACCTTTCTGCCATTGAATGAGTTCTGTTTCATATCTAAGTCTAATTATTTACGTTGTATTGTAGTAAGTTTTTGAAGTGTTTATAAATATATATAGTATTATTCCAGATCAGTGTTTTTTGTCATTTGTCTTTTTGTTAGTTGCTTTCTGTGATGATCATATGAGTCCTGTCTGTTTTCAAATTGTTTTTTTTTTTTTTATTGTTTTCTTTTGATAGATGTAAAACATCTGATACATAACATGATAATGTTATATGCTTTATGAAATGTTTGACACCACCATGTTCTCAAGTGCATGTAATTCATTTGTTTTCGTTGATAGCTGTATGCAATATTCATTTTCTTTTGAATTTGTTTAAGTATAAATTAGACTACTTTATATTTTTTCATATTATTTTGTTTAATACGATAGTAATGGATAAAGATATGTGTATCTCAAGTATAAATAAAAAATTGTGAGGAAACATCCCATTTGAAAAAGCATTAAAAATAGTTAAAATCTTCCCCCTTTTTTTATTCAAAGAGATTGCGAATCATTCCAAATAAGTACGAAGTTGAAGACCATTGAGGACCCAAAATTATAAAAAGTTGTATCAAATACGGCTTAGGTAATCTATTACTGGGATAAAAAAAATCCTTAGTTTTAATAATAAATTCAAAGTTTGGTAAATGGGAAATTTATAAAAAAATGACCACATAATTGATATTCATGTCAACACCAAAGTGCTGACTGCTGGGCTGGTGATACCCTCGGGGACGAAACGTCCACCAGCAGTGGCATCGACCCAGTGGTGTTAACAGTTATCAAAGGTACCAGGATTATAATTTAGTACGCCAGACGCGCGTTTCGTCTACATATTAAGATGCATCAGTGACGCTCATCTCAAAATATTTATCAAGCCAAATAAGTACGAAGTTGAAGAGCATTGAGGATCCAAAATTCCAAAAAGTTGTATCAAATACTGCTTAGGTAATCTATTCCTGGGATAAGAAAATCCTTAGTTAAAATGTTAAATTCAAAGTTTGGTTAAGGTCAAGTAACAGTAAATGAACGCCGTCTAGCGGATTCCGTTGACCAGATTTTGCAATGTTAAAATTGCACCCGGAGACTTCTCGATGGGACAACGTCAACAGTAAATTTGACGGAAAGTATGTTACTTCTAGGAGAATGAACTTGTTTCTAAAATTAAAAATTGAAAATTAATATGACAGAGTCATGAAGACGATCTTTAAAATGAAAATCAGGTGTTTTACTGGCGTCAAGGATGTAGGGCGGTAGAGTTTGTATATCTGCCGACCAATTAAAACAAGTGTGAAAACTGTTGCTCACTACTATTTCTACATAATTGTGATGAGGAAAAACAGTGTGATCTTGGAAGTACTCATATATGTAGTATGTCAAAACTGTCCTTACAAAAACCCTACATTGTATATTCACTGGGAAAAGACATCGTCTAGCAGAAAATAAGCAGAGACTAGATATCCCATCTTTTGAAAATTATCACACCAGTCGAAACAAGTAAAAATATTTTCAAAATAGAGAAAAGGAAATGAACCATATAAATTAGTACTGGTCATAAATTCTCCGCTGCTGTCAGTCAGTCATAGATGACACTAAACTATAATACACTTAAATTAATTAAGTCCTTCTTCACGGTTGGAATAATTATTTAATATTTATATATTTATAGGTTTTAGACTATAACAAATAAAAAATAAACAAAAATGATGTTTCACAATCATTAATCCATCGCTACCATTTTGAATTCACACGGGTTTTTTGTTTGTTTGTAATGGTGTTTTCTTTCACGTCCGCAATTTCGATGTTAAAAATAGAACGCAAATCTTTAAATAGATACATGTATAAATAGTATATCATGGTTTGAAGAGTTATGTATATACATTGAATAGTATCCTAATAAAAGAACATTCAGTGGATCCTTAAAAGAGTTATAGAATTTTCTTACTAGTATTGATTCGCATTGTTGTCTTCTCAAACATTCAAAGGAAATTGTTATATATATAATTGTTTTATATATATATATGGGTAAAAATTAACCAAATAAAAAAAATATACCCTAGCTGAAAGTAGCATCTCAAATATGAAATAGAACTGTTCTCAATTCTATTTCACTCATAAAACTTGAAGGTCGACAACGAGATTATATCGATCATCTCTATCATGTCTATATCATACTACTACTGTATATACCTACTAAAATATGCATATTGTCACAGACTTTCAGTACCTAAAGTAAAATGTAAATCCCTTAAGTAGTCAGTACTTCAATAAGACAGCAACCAGACAACAACACAAGGCCAAAAGAAAATTATAAAAGGAAAAGATATCTGATGATATGCATTTGTCGGGGGGAGGAGGGGTCCTGATCCCGAAATCCCGGACTTTAAAACATGGAATCCCGAGGTCCCGAATTTATAGAAATTCAAATCCCGCCATCCCGAAATTCGAAAAAGAATAGCCGGATCCAGAAAGGATCAATCCCAAATCCTGTGCTTAAAAACAACCGATCCCAGAGTCCCGATAAAGGTCCCCCTCATTTGTGTAGATGGAATAAATAACAATACACAATATTTCCAGTCATGTCTCATCCTGTGTGCGATTGTTTTTTCTTGTTGTTTGTTTCCGGTTTGTGAAAAGGAGGGGGGTATTTTTGTAGGCATATTAAACATAAATATGTACATCTGTTTTTATGTCATATCTCAACCTCTGTATGTTTGGTTTCCTCAGAAATGTTTTTACACATGTATTTTCTGGAAAATGTACTGTACTACAAAGACCGTGCAATATCTTAAGAGAAAGCGAAATTCAGAGAGTTCTAGCACATTGATTTATTGTCACATATAATAAGATCTCAAAGGCAGTTGCAGAATAACGGATAACGAATGTCAAAATTGAACAAAAAAGTTTGCAAAATTATAAAGAATAACAACGGAAAATAAAATAATTATTTAATACAATAGTGTAGACCATGTACAGAATTAAGAAATCATGTAATGATAGAAGAATTTTACAAAATCGTTAACTGAAGATTTTACAGAGTAAGCGTTTATTTAAAGATAAAGAGCATTTAGGTCCACACTTCAAATGGACCCTTAAAAAATCGTTGGATTATCTCGGTGTTGCTGGTCAGTAATGAATAAAAAATCACTGGTCAATTTAAAGGTTGTTGTAAGTAATACAATATATTCATTTTCCTGTTCCCCTTATGTAACTTCCAGTTTTATTGAAGTTTGCACCCATCAAAACCTTAGTTTAATTTAGTGAATTTAGTGTCCTGTTATTTCTATACCCCTTTGTTGTCGCATGTTATGTATCTGATTCTAAATATACTTCTACATGTGTACACTTATGGAACAATAACCATATAGTAAACTTTTTAAAACGTTTTTGTAGACTTTAGATATAGGAAGATGTGGTGTGAGTGCCAATGAGACAACTCTTCATCCAAATAACAATTTAAAAAGGTAAACCATCATAGGTCAATGTACGGCCTTCAACACGGAGCTTTGGCTCACACCGAACAACAAGCTATAAAGGGCCCCAAAATTACGAGTGTAAAACCATTCAAACGGGAAAACCAACGGTCTAATCACGTATAAATTACATAAACAAACGACAACTACTGTACATCAGATTCCTGACTTAGGACAGGTGCAAACAATTTCAGCGGGATTAAACGTTTTAATGGTACCCAACCTTCTCCCTTTTTCTGAAACAATAGCATAACATCACAACAAAGAAAAACATACAAATCAATAAAATATCGATTGGCAGGCTTAACTCCATAAAAAAAAAACGTAAATTAATACACTATGAAAGAATAAAGTTGATCTGCGATATCTGAATGTGAATGCAATTGTATGCAAAAATTTTATACAGAACAAAAAAGATTGACAAAGATGTTAGTTTGTCTGCGTGTTTTACTTCTTAACTTGCAGATGTATAAATCATTGATATAATGTTTGTTTATATATGCGATGTTAAGCAGCAGTAAATGACAGAACACGTTCTTTCGTGATATAGTACCAAAACACAAGCTATTACATGTTCCGCTGCTAAAGAATCCGGGTTTTTTTTTTCAAAAGTGGCCAAATCATATATCGGAACGGAGAAAAAGTGCAAACAGATGACCTACAAGATAGTCTAAGAGATTTATGAATTGGTTACCCAAAAATGACAAAGTTCAACTTTCTCCCATTAGAGCAAATATTAATAACGATCAAAACCCTGACCACATGCACACCTTCATGTGTACAAACAGACAGCAAAGTGAAAACGTTCAAACTGTAGATGTTTGGCAGAATAACTATAAAGGGGACAGACGGACGGAAGGATGGACGGTCAGACGGAATGACGGGCGGACAGACGGACAGGGGTAGTTGACACATATATAGCTTACAAAAATATAGCTTCAATTACATCTTTTATTGCGTCAACTTGTAGACAGTAACCCTGACGATTTCTATTTTTATGTTTCCACCATTTTGCGTTCATGTACTTACAATGTATTTTTGTCTGAATAAATAATTGTTTTAGATATGTATATCGATAATGAACATACATGTATCATATGTTTTACAACGTATAATTTCTTTTTAAAATGTTCCATAAAAGACCGAGGGTCTGATTGGGTTTATATACGGAATATAGAATAGGCCTAATGGGCAAGAATTGCAGAATAAAATGCAAAAAAGAAAAAAGGAAAAGGAGTATAATAATAATGGGGTGCTAAAATATAAAGAATAAAGAACATTGGTAATACTAAATAAAAATTAATGATAATTATCCAGACTCTTATGAATCTATAAATACTAAACACATAATCATCGTGCATAATCAACACGAAGAACGTTGGAAATTATTAGCATGATAACTTGACGTTATGTAATAAAAATTACGACGTCACGAATTTTGATGGTTTTTTTGCCAAAATGTTGAGTTTGCGTCGCTTCTACGGGGAAAACGAAGTCGGTGACCATATTTGTTTTTGAGAATATCTAATTCGTAAGACAAAGAGAAAGAAAATATTAATTTAAAAAAAAATTCTATGGAGCTTGAGCGGTTCACGTAATTTATACCGTAAACCGAAAATTGTAGGAGAAAAATACAGATTTCCCCTATATATTCAATGTAATTTAGTACCCTCTCGGACCATTTTAAAAATGGATTTTTTTCTGGAAAACGAAGTCGGTGACATATACTTTTTTTTACATTTTGTGATGTATATTTTCAATATCTAATTGAGTTCTAAATTAAAAAAAAAATCTATGGACTAGTTCATTTACTGATCCTTGACGGCCTTAACTGGAAATTTATAAAAAATGACCACATAATTGATATTCATGTCAACACCGAAGTGCTGACTACTGGGCTGGTGATACACTTTGGGATGAAACGTTCACCAGCAGTGGCATCGACCCAGTGGTGTAAATAGTTATTAAAGGTACCAGGATTATAATTTAGTACGCCAGACGCGCGTTTCGTCAAATAAGACTCATCAGTGACGCTCATATCAAAATATTTATCAAGCCATTAATGTGACCTACCGAATTAGACTATTTACCGGATTTATTATCACATAAGCAACACGACGGGTGCCACATGTGGAGCAGGATCTGCTTACCCTTCAGGAGCACATGAGATAACCCCTAGTTTTTGGTGGGGTTCGTGTTGTTTATTCTTTAGTTTTCTATGTTGTGTCATGTGTACTACTGTTTGTCTGTTTGTCTTTTTCATTTTTAGCCAGGGCGTTGTCAGTTTTTTTTTTCTTCGATTCATGAGTTTGACTGTCCCTTTGGTCTCTTTTGTCCCTCTATTCTTGGACTAACTTAAACGAGCAGATATGTGCAGATGAAAGATATGAGCTACGATAGAAAAGTCATTTTTATAAAAAAAAAAAAAAAAAAAAAAAAAGGTTTGTAAATTGCAAGGACTCTAACACTAAATATTCTTTGGTTTCGAAGATAACATTTAAAGTTTCTATATTTTATATACAGGATAATGTTCAAAATATAGTATAGGGTAAAACATATTTTACAAACTCTGAAAACTAAAGACAAAATATTCACAAAAAAGGGAATTATGGTAGATCTTAAAGAAGTATCAGCTTTCATCTGACCGTAAAAATAAGTAAAATATCAATATTGATCTCTAATAAGGCTACCGTAAGTTTTCATCTTTACTTGTAGTGTATATTTTCAAAAAATCATCACCATTGAAAACACTCATTGCTAACAAAAAAATCGGCTACCCTAGTTCAAGTACGAGAGTTAACGTATTGTTAAAAATGATTGATGTTTAGAAATAGATTCAGATTCTATTTCTTTAAAGATATAAAGACTCCATTCACGTGTAACCGGAGAGCACGTATCTACTCTACAAATTCATATCGTCATCACCGGGATTCGAAACCCGGTCGTGTGGGTGACAGTCAGTGCTTTAACCCACTGAGCCAAAGTAGTCCAGTCGATTTGTGCCGATTTTTGACAAAATTGCTCAGAATGTGGTAAAAGCATGAAATTTGAAATAGTGGTAGTATATGTCATGGACAACATTTTAAGCTATGGACCCACTCTGAAAGTCGAAATTTGCGGAAGTGGCGGCCATTTTAAAATGGAGGCCGTTTAATCTCTATAGATTAATAAAAAAAATTATGAAAAAAATATTAGAGAAAATATTGACATGAAACCTGGGTAATAGAATAACAGTGCTGATTCCAATTGTCTTGTTGAACAAAGTTTTTGGAAATGTTACCCATATTGAATATTGCATGGCGGCCATCTTGAAAAATCTTTGGTTGTTTAAGCCAAAAATGGTAGTCATTATTCGATGAAAATTTAGAAAAAAACCATTATCGAAGATATACAAATGTATTTGTTTGAGCTATGTAAACAGGACGAAAAGAGAGCCTATGACACCCCCGAGCTATTCTTCTGGTTCGTAGAGGGTACAAATTACTTTATATTTTCCGACAATGTAAATGTCTCTTACGTTCAAAAGTAATCGACATAGTTACAACGCGACCACGAAGAAGATCATAAAATGAACTATTACTCTAAAAGCAATATTCGTGCCGCCGCTTGTTCGACATAGAATAACAGGAGAATTTTATTTTACAAGTATGAATAAAGCAAGAAAATAATTGTATACCTGTCATTTATAATAGTTGGCTGATTACAGGATAATTCGTTTTGTTGATATTGTTCATTTGAAACAACTTTCAAAAACCTTGATTGCAGACATAATGAATTTCATATTATACAAGTAATTAATGTCATAGGAACATCAACTGCTCAAATGTTAATTGACGTAAAAAATATCTACTAACAAAAATGAAATGTACATGATTTGTCAAACCTCACTCTGTCTACCATGTTTTATCACATTGTCCTCCATATTTACATAGAGTAGTACAAATAAATACTGCCTTTACACATTTGAATTTCCTTAGTAACCGTGTTCACTTTTACTTATCAGTTAAGCGCTTGCTGCAGGAAGTTATTATAAAGTCATATAGTATATTCATCACAGATGACAAGAACTTCTTATGTATTGATTTTTTGGTAGCCATTTTAAATGATGGCCATTTTGAAAACATGAATTTCCAATATAATATAATTCGCTAATCTTATTTATTCACTGTTTGCATTCACACTCTTTTTTACTAATATGCATTGGATATTTATAAAATGGTCAGATAATAGTTATCAAAAGTACCAGGATTATAATTTTATACGCCAGACGCGCGTTTCGTCTACATAAGACTCATCAGTGACGCTCAGATCAAAATAGTTAAAAAGCCAAAACAAATACAAAGTTGAGGAGCATTGAGGACCCAAAATTCCAAAAAGTTGTGCCAAATACGGCTAAGGTAATCTACTCCTGGGGTAAGAAAATCCTTAGTTTTTCGAAAAATTCAAAGTTTTGTAAACAGAAAATTTATAAGAATGACCATATAATTGATATTCATGTCAACACCGAAGTGCTGACTACTGGGTTGATGATACCCTCGGGGACGAAACGTCCACCAGCAGTGGCATCGACCCAGTGGTGTAAATAGTTATCAAAAGTACCAGGATTATAATTTTATACGCCAGACGCGCGTTTCGTCTACATAAGACTCATCAGTGACGCTCAGATCAAAATAGTTAAAAAGCCAAAACAAATACAAAGTTGAGGAGCATTGAGGACCCAAAATTCCAAAAAGTTGTGCCAAATACGGCTAAGGTAATCTACTCCTGGGGTAAGAAAATCCTTAGTTTTTCGAAAAATTCAAAGTTTTGTAAACAGAAAATTTATAAGAATGACCATATAATTGATATTCATGTCAACACCGAAGTGCTGACTACTGGGTTGGTGATACCCTCGGGGACGAAACGTCCACCAGCAGTGGCATCGACCCAGTGGTGTAAATAGTTATCAAAAGTACCAGGATTATAATTTTATACGCTAGACGCGCGTTTCGTCTAAAGATTTCTAAAACACTGGAACTAGATATCAGAAGAACAAAATTTCAGATAAGGCATGCGCATGTTTACAAAATAAAGATATCAGTATAAAAATTTCTAACTGTTACTTACACGTTTGGCTAAGTAACTTTTTAAAACAGAAATTACGTATATATGATAAAATTTATGACCGAAAGTTGTTGTTGGAAAAGATCAAAATTGTAGATTTCTAGAACACTGGAACTAGATATCAGAAGAACAAAATGGGCGTTTAGACTAGAAGGAATGTGTGAAACGGCAAGAGAGGACATGTGAGGGATTGCATGCAATGTCAAGCAGATCCAAACAAGAACAGACATAGACATTTGAGCTGGCAATCACTCTTTTTGATGCAGGCATACCACGATGTTGGGTCTTGAATTGATTTTGCTTTCGCTCAATTGGAAACAGTTGAATGAGGGTTATGGAACTGCAGAAGCACTCCAGACGGCGCAAATCTTGTCAAACAAATTTTCAGACCTCAAAATATTTCATCAGTAAAAGGGAAAACATACTTCAGATGTTGAAGATAAATTGCCAGTTGAAAGAAAACAAGAAGTAAATAGACACTATTAAGTGATATTGAATCAACACACACATTGACTGCAATGTATTTTTTCTGTTGTGCTGTACCCGAAGATCACCATGATACTTCGAAATTTAAAAATCGATAAATTGGGACATGACTGTGCACCTGTACTACAAGACATATTTCCTTAGCCAAATTAAGAGCTGGAGATGTCAAATCACCAGTATCCTGCTTGATGATTGATAAAACTTGACAACATAGCAAATAGGTAGAATAAAAGACACAGAAAGAAAGCTAAATCTTTTATCCTTGGAGTTGATCTTTCCAAAATAATAAAATAGATTGACGGCACACGGTCTGGCAGAGGTATTGTACCAATCTCCAAGCTTGCAGATCACGCTAAATTGTACAATAAACGCCTGGAACAACTTGTAGTTATCATGGATGGACGGACTGATATAACGCATCTAACTACTAGTAAATAGGAATGTAGCTAACAAAAGATATCTGCAAGCATACAAGCAAGATAAATTAGTTCTCTTGATTTTCAACAAAGGTATTCTATAAGCTCTGAATCAGACCTCATAATTAAAGGGTATCACCATAGCCATAGCAGGCAAACTATATATGCTTGATACTTAGAAAAGCTTTACTGCAGGGATACTCAACAACAGCTTTTAACACGAATCAGTTCATAAGTTTCCTTAGTATGAATGGTACAGGATGGCAAAACATCGAAACACAATCCAGTAATATCGATAGGTGGAAGACAACACCATTTCTCAGCTATAATAGTTCAATTGTGCAACTCGTCATCGGAAGGATACAACTGCAACTTATCAGATAACTTATCTATCTCCGATAGAGAGTAAGATGTTTTAAAGATTGTGGAACGGATTCATTTTGAAAGCCTACAATGAATGTCCCTGTAAACTTTTCTATAGTAGCAAGCCTAACTCTTCAAACTATTCTAGTAGCTATGACTATGAAGAGGCATTCCCCATCACGACTTAAACATTTTGTAAAAGACATGGCCTGTTTCAGAAATTCCCCAACATATTCATTGAGAATCCAGAGAAAGACGCAACCTTTCATGTGTGCTTGCATATCATCTATGGTAGCTAGTATTCAATTTTTCAAAACTGTTGTATTAATCATTCCTTCCATGACAACTAATATTTACTAAGGACGTTTACTGTACCATTTTTCCATATCATCAATTTCAAATATTAAAACAATATCTGTTCCAGACTGTGAGCCGTCACTGTTTTCTATTATTTTGGCAAGCCCCATTGCAATGGATAACAGATTCTTGACTTTCTTTCTGTGTCTCGAATTCTGTCTAATTGCCTTGTCGTACAGTTTTAACAAACATTTAGCATGAGATCGGCTCCTGAAATATTAATCTTCAGCACTGAGTCTGGCTAAAAGAACCATGGTTAGTAGTTCAAGTGACAATCACATACTCTATTGTCGATCACAATTGTTGATGCTTTATAATGATAGTCAGATACCTCATCACAAAGAAAGAAAGACATATCTGCAATCATCGTTCTTGTTTATTCATCACAAACTGTGGCTGGTTATTCTACTGGTTTTTTTTCAATCCGTGACTCATTTTGTTTTTCCTGACTATATATATATTAAGATTTGCTTTGACAGGATTAGTACCTTTTGCCTTGTTAATTCTCCCATTGCATAGCCTTCATCAACGTGGAACATTTGTATGCTTCAAAAAAACGACTGATTACCAGCTCAAATGTCTATGTCTGCTCTTTTTGTATGTGCTTGGCATTGTAAATCATCACGTGTCCTCTCTTCCCGTTACAGAATTCTTTCCAGTCTATTTATTTATTAGATATTTTCAGCTCTAGTGATTTTGATACCTACGTATTTTTCCTGTTCAAAATACAGTGCTCATATTCTATATACGCGGTTGTTTGTATGGTACCTAATCCCTACATGCTAAACTGCAATTAAAAGAATTAACGTTTTTCTTTAAAAACATTTATTTGTTAACATATGCATATCTTATTTGAGCACTTGGTGAATATATCTGATATTAAAAGCAACATTCATAAATAAATGATTAGCAAAACTAGTTGTAAATACATATAAAACTTAGCATTAATTAAAAAAAACAATTTAGGATAGCGAATAATAATATATTGTAAATTTACGTTTCCAAAATGGCCACCATTCAAGATGGCCACTAAATACGTCAATAGTCCTCAGTTTATATTCTTTGTCATAAGAAATACGAAAGTTTATCAAAATTAGTTAAGTAACATATTTTTCATATTTTTTCTAATAATTTTTATTGACTTTTCGGACATGATTTCAAAATGGCTGCCCAGAGCCGCCATTTTGATTTTCTGAATTGGGTCCATAGCTATAAATGTTAGTTATGACCTCAACTAACACTTTGCAAAGTTTGATGCTTTTACCACAATCTGAGCAATTGTTTCACATTTCGACTGGACTAAAGAATCGATTCCCTAGCTCAGTTGATTAAAACTGGCTTTATATGTTCTACCTGTACTAAGGGGAAGCAACCCCGCTACACTATTCCCCCACCACAAGAGTCATCATATCTTAATATATGACTCTAAACAACACAATCACTGGCTTTACTCCAGATAACCATCGTGAATTTTTTTAGTCGGGCGCCAAATGTAACCGGAGAGCACGTATCTACTTTACAAATTCATATCGTCACCACCGGGATTCGAACCCCGGTCGTCTGGGTGACAGTCAGTGCTTTAACCCACTGAGCCAAAGAATCGATTCCCTAGCTCAGTTGATTAAAACTGGCTTTATATGTTCTACCTGTACTAAGGGGAAGCAACCCCGCTACACACGCTATAAGTAATAAAACAGCGTTATCAGAATTTTCGTTTCTCTCGATGAATCTTAACTGGTCAACTTTTGCACGAAACTAAACGCTATACGACACATAAGCGTATTCTTCTTTCCCTTAACCTTTCATCATAATTCATAGAAATGTTCACCATAGACATATGTCTCTGTCTTCTCCATATCTCCAAGCTCTTAATATTCCCGAACAATCTTCACCGATAGACAGGTTATATCTTTATAACATGTCGACTTACAATATTTCAAGCTCTTGATAGTCCATTTCGTCTTAATCAAATGAAAGTCTCTTCCTGAGCAACATGGCACGTTCTAAATCGGCACAAACAGTCTTTCAAGTGATCTATAGGTGTAAAGTTATATCACTAATTTATTAAGACCGTAGCACAAAAATACTGCTCAAGGAATTTCAAATTCCATAAATATTTATCCAAGGAGCCTAAATTTCTTGATCTTGATACGGGACTTCGACGATAAAATAAGCTTGGTTGGTTCATAAAACTAAGCACCTATGCTGTTACCAAACAAAAATACTGTGTTTCTTGATAGATTCAACTAAACTGAGGGTTAGAGGGTTTTTTCTTCTGTTTCTTTCGTTTTTTGTCGGTTAACATTTAATCGACCATTGAGTACTATGCACAAACACAAACATTTAGTTTTATCATTATTTCAGATTGGTGTGTAGTTTTATAGTTGTTCTTTGCTTCATTTACGTTTATACATTAAATAAGGCAAAATTGTTAGGTTTTTCTTTTTTATCTCTACTTGCTTGAAGCTTGGCAATGGTTTGAGGTATAAAAAAATCCTAAACAAATTTTGGAGATGGAAAGTTAATGGATATGACATTTCGTTTTTTGTTATATGATTCTTATGAATTACTAAATGTTTTAAAATATATATATTAAAACGTTTTTTTTCCAGATACAATTATTGAAAAAAACTGATTTTGATATAAATAATGGCGCTGTAATGAATAACATAATTTTTGATGACAGTGCACTTTGGGTCCGTTGTGTATTTTCGAGATACAGTTCTGTGCTGAAAATTTGATAATTGAGAAAAAAGAGGACTCCGAGGTGTTAAATCATTAACAAAACAAATCAAATAGTGACAATACAAAGGTAGAGAAATAAGGTAATCAGTCTGTAATGTTAAATTATAACTCAACAACACAATTTCGTTTATGCAAAATATCAGTTTACTTAATTTTAAGGTTTATAAGCCATTCCAGCGGGGTAACCGTAACCAACCCAATTAAATCCATTGCCGTAAATCCATAAACCAAACCGTACTTTCTTTTTATGTTCTATGCGATGAAGCCCTGTCGATACAGGCAGACTGAAAGTGCTAAAACTATTCGTTCCTTCAGAAATGCTAAAAACACTACTTCGACTATTTGAAGAATTTCCATCCAGGAAAAACCCATCAGTAGCATCGCTCTGCACAGTTATGCTTATGTAGCTATCAAACCCTATTGGTACAACGAAGTCATATTCATAAAGATATTGATTTACACCGGGAATCGTCATCATAAAAGGATCTCCTTTTCCTCCACTTAACCCGTGTGGATATGAAATGACAAGTATGTCATCAGATGATGATATAAAAGATATCATGTTGTAATAAAAATCCAAGTAATCTCTTGCGTTTAGTGTTTTTGATATTGTCTTGTTACCAGTTTTAATGGTCAAATTCGTACTGAAAACAGCCTGAATACGAACAGTGTTATTCAAACGTGTCGATATATGCGGAGTAATAAACATATTATCTAGTTGGTTGGTGGGTAATACTGATTCTATAAATGAACTACAGCCACCTAAACTAATATCGGCTGGTACTGCAGTATTACACTTATTACCACTGACTACAATTACTGGTTTTGATGATGTTACCATGGTTCCTGATAAGTCAGATGTAGTTGATAATTGTAACGTGTTGTATTTGTGTATCACAAGCTTGATTATGTCGTTGTTATTATACTGCTTGCTTCCATATGCTATAGCACCTCTTTTCAATTTCAAATGTATACTGACAGTAGTATTTTGATAAATCGGTGAAAGGACCAGCAAATTATATGAGGTAAATTCACTATAATATGGAGGTAGGCTTGGTATCACGTATTTTTTAGAGGCGAATCGCAAAGGCAATGACAAGAATCCTTCAGAATATCCTCTATGGTATTCAAACCCGTAAAGATTTATTCTGACATCTGAGTGAACTTCTACTCCAGCCAAATGTATCCTATCCGATGTGAAAGCATTGTTACGTAGAGCATATTCTGTGTTACTTTTGTCCATAGTGATAGTCTGATTCGCATTGTTGTAGGAAAACAGATCTTTAGTCTATTTTTGTCAACTGCACACCAGTTCGTATCACAAAGTACAGATGGTCACCACAGATCTAACAACAAACAACACTATAATGAGTACAAACACGGGCTCAGTCACTTGTTGGTAGGTTTGCAATCAGATGTATTATCAGGATGGCTGGTATTGGCCTCATTTTTCAATGTTCATAAGAATTATCCAGCCGGATTAGCTGTAATAAACCATGCTTTGTCTAAATGTACGGACGAAATCATCACTTTGTCGAACAGTCATACTCTTATTTCAGATTTTGCTTTCAATGATAAAATGAAAGAATATGTAACAAAATTGATAGGACCAGATAACTATATCAAAGCCGTAAAACATTTATTGATTCTAATGCTTCGCATTGATCCAAACACTATAGCCATTTTACCAGAATTACGACAGGACATCAAACACCCTTTCACCATCTTTCCTTGTATACCAGTGGCACACTTCATCCGTTTTTTGTGTTGTTACCACTTAGACGATATTACCTCATGTATGGACTTTATCGATCAATTATTACATACAATATCAAAACTTAGTAACAACGACATGACAGTTCCTCCAAAATATTGGTTCTTACACATTTATTCAAGGCTTTTTCTAGGAGTAGCAAAGAATATGATAGGCGATAAAGCATTCGCAAAAGACTGTTTTCAGGATGTTGCAATAAGAGATGTCTTACAAAAAACAAGTGCTTATAAAAGGCTGTATCAACTCAGATGACATTACCATATATAATGTATGTCTTATTGTTTAGAATTGACAGAGAAATAAAGTAGATAAACAGCTACAGGTATTAAAGATTTCATCTGCAGCAATTGTTTTAATTTGATTTGTGTTGAACATACATAGTTGTGTTTGTCTCCTTGGCGTTTACATCAACCTCATAAGAATGACAAAAAGTAACAATATGTTTTTGTATAGTAAATAATGGAATACATAATATACATTGGAAACATGTATTTGTTTATATTTTTGCATCTTCTTTGTTCTATCATGCTAGTCCTTTTGATTTGAAATGGTTTGATATAACTGCAAAGGTCCGGTCTAATTTAGTAACAAGGTTACTTTTACAATTTTTTTTTATCTTAAATGAAGTAAAGCACAGTTTTAAGCAGAACTGTAATGATTTCTATGCTTATGTTTTTGACGGATGAGGGATGGCTGATGCCGAAACAAATAAGGAAAAAACATTTGTTCCAATAGTTAAATGTAACGATTAATGAATAAAAGAGACGTGCTTCATTGCATAACCGTAGACATTACCCAGTAAACATTACTGGTCTCACCCCCTTTGTAATCAATGTTTATCTCACAGTGGTTGTCTGATACCAGGATTTATTGGCAATTAGAACATTTTCCCTTTCATCTCACTGTCTTTCATTTTTGAGATCATGGACAGGACGTAATGCTTGAAAACATAGGCCAATCACATCATGTATCAGTACAGCAACGTAGGACTCATTTTAGGAAATCATAGAAAGTAATCATAAATAAGGTAATGGGAATGAGACAATTAATTGGATCATCGAGATGACATTTTAAGTTAAAATATAAATTCCAGTATACGAAATTTTCCCAGTTTTGTTTTGTCTTAATTTTTCGTTATATAATTGTTTAGAGTATCACTAGCCCAGTAGTTAGCATTTCGGTGTTGACATGAATATCAATTATATGGTATTTTTATTTATAAATTTACTGTTTGCAAAAGTATAAATTATTCGAAAAACTAAGGATGTTCTTATCCCGGGCATATATTACCTTTTTTTGGCACAACTTTTTGGGAATTTAGGGTCCTCAGCCTAACTTTTTTTATCTATGAGTCTCTGAGGAGTTTTATGCAGAAAAACCGAGCGTCTGGCGTAACAAATTAATAAGCCTGTTAACTGTTATAACTAATTAGAGGGGCACAAACTACGAGATATAGAAATAAACAATCATCAGTTTCAGGGAAATAGTGAATTAAAAATTCGCTTTTATTTTAGCAACCAGTCATTTCCAGTAAGGTTCAGTTGTACAGAAACATTGCTAATGAATTATCCTTTTGCAAGTAAATAATTTGACCTCAATGGATCCGTATTCATGTGAACCTCAACTGAACCTGCTAGCTATATATTGGTTACGCATGAACTAAAGCGTGATCAGCTTTGAAAGGAAGCGCATGACAACATGCATTTCCTTGTCTGCTTACTTTGTTTTACATTTTAGACTTTTCGATGCTATAAGTTACACTTCCTCACAGACTTATTAAACGGACGTTTCCGAATTGTTTTAAAACAATTCATCAAAGATACTAGTCAATTATGTATATCACACGTATGTTGCATTTACATAAGACTCATTAGTAACGCTCAAATCATTAATTCTAATTTCAACAGTCTAAAGTTCTCCAAGTGATAAAAGTTTTGGATCAAATATTTCATACTTGTTATGACGTAGTAGTGAACGATGATAAAGAGGAAGTCGTAAGCTGGTATAATTTGGCCTATGTCGTTCGCTTTCATGTACTTCTAGGATTATGCAGGTTACAATCGGTGCTTGAAATATGGTTACACACAGGTAAGATTGTTGTTGTATCTATCTTCTATTTATCAAGTGGTCTGTGATTTTACTTTTGATGCATATATCATGTCCAGATTGGCTAAACTTTATTATTTACAGCTCTTCTATATCAGTCTTTGGATTTTCAAATATTCTGGTTTCCAACATCATTGAAAATCTAATCTGGAAAAGTAATTTTAGTTTTGTTTACATAAATTCAACATTATGTAATTTCAGATTTCATTATCAAACTACCAGTAGCGTATGTCATGCTCTTCTTACTCTTTGAACAGTACCAGATGTAAAAGTTGCATATCATAAAATGTGTTATTCATTGGTATACAACATAAATTTCAGAATAAACAATTCTACAAAGTACTAGTAGCTATTTTATACAGCAGTTATCTTAAACTACCTATCAATGGTTAAATACTTGTGCTAAAATAAGCTGCATATTTGTATAAATATTTCGAAATGAAATATCAATTAAAATTATTACTTGACATAAATATCAAAACAAACCATTAAACATCTTAATAATTAAATACAGAAATCTGAAATTCTGTCATTTATCAATTAAAAACGTCACTACTTGCAGACATGTTCACCATTAGGCGATACCATACCGAAACAGAAATCGAAACCGAAACCAAATATAGTAGTGAGGTGAATGATAATTGTTTATACTGTTAAATAAACTTAACCCCTTACTCCATTATCTATACTATTAAACGAGAAGACCTCATTTTGTGTGTCGCTTCTCTCCCTTCCACAATACAACCATCATCATGCCTTTGTGTCTTATAGGTACCTTGCATATTCGCATTTGTCATCTGTTCTTATGATTATTCAGTTTGTGTTATTTTGGGAGAAAAACGAACATAGAGACGTCCGGATATTGTTTCCGTTATCAGTCCGACTTTTAAGTCAAGACTTCAGGGTTAAACTTCCTTACAAATAATTTCATAAGTCCTCGGGACAGAACAAGTTTTTTCGCGATTATCTGCATGTATACTTTGATTATACTACTATAATATATAGAGACTCTCTTTATATTATAGCAGAGATCGCCGTGGAGAAGAACCTTGAAATTGGTAGTTAATAGCACAAACACTTTATTTATGATAATTAATATTACGGAGATCTAAGTATGTTTATAATAAACAGAAACGCCAAAAATGATGGAATTCAACAGAAAACAAAATAATAACGGACTTTGGAAAAAAAGAGAGAGGGCTTTAAAAAATTGTCCTGTCTCCATGTACCAATGACTTTTGATGCTTTTGCTGATATTCTCCCATGATACAGTGTTGGATCCAGAAATTTTCATCAAAGGAGGGGGGCACTGACTGCCTAAGAGGGGTCCCACTCCAGTCGTGCATCATTGTTGCCCTATGTACTCAACAATTTTTCTAACAAATGTAGGGGGTCCACCGTGGAGAAGAAACTTGGAATTGATTGTTAATAGCACATATACTTTATTTATAGTAAATAATTTTACGTAGATCATAGTATGTTCATAGTATACAGACACGCCGCTAAATAAATGAATTCAACAGAATACATAAAAAAACAGACTTCGGAAAAAAAAGAGAGAGGGCTTAAAAATATTTACCTATGATTTTTGATACATTTTCCGAAATTCTCCAGACAAAACAGTGGCAGATCCACAAATTTTCAATCAAGCTTTAAATGCCCGCGATTTCGAGGGTGTGTTCTAGTGTTGTTTGAAATTTGAATACACTAGATGGAGTATTACTTCAATTCATCAATTTATAATTTACGTTGTTTGATCCACAATTGTGCATGGTCACTTGTTTAAACAATTATTCATATATAACTGTCCTTAACCGAGATACATTTGTATCTATCAACTTGTATATATATGTACTAAATAGACGATTTGTATAGATAGAATCATACATTTTGTATGTTATGTGATACATTGCAATTGTACTTTGAACACTAGTGTATATACATGCATTCTCATAGACTTATATTAGAGGGTGATTTTGGTCATTGGTTTGTGTTTATTAGTAAACAGAATTCATTGTTTCCTCTTTTTGTTGATGTGTTTCCCACGGTTTTAGTTTGTAACCCAGATTTGTTTTATCTTTATGGATTTATGATTTTTGAACAGCGATATTTTACAGCTGCCTTTATCAATAACTCATCAATTTAAATATTGCATGTGATGCATGAACTACAAAGAATCTTATGCAATACAAATTTCCAAGTAAGATGGAAAAAAGTCACTGGAATTTGACGCTTATCTGTGCAAGAAAATTGGATAAAAATCTTGTAAAGGCAAGGCGAGTTTTGTATACAATAGGGGACATAGCCATGGATAATAATTTTCCAAGAATTAGAAGCTGAAGTAAAGGGGAATGGCTCCATTTTAAGAGTAGTGACATAGATCTGATGTTTGTTGAACCAAAGTTGATGGTATACGAATCTGGGAGTGATCTAACTGATAACCATTAAGAGTAAAATCACAAAAATACTGAACTTAGACGTTAGAGGAAAATCAATTCGGAGAGTCCATAATCACATTGCAAAATCATATAACAATACGCATCAAAATCGAATGGACAAGAACTGTCATATTCCTGACTTGGTACAGGCATTTTCAAATATAGAAAATGGTGGACTAAACCTGGTTTTATAGCGCTAACCCTTTCACTTTTATGACAGTCTCATCAAATTCCGTTATATTTACATTGATGCGTTAACTAAACAGACACAATGAATAAAATAGTCAAAATATGGGTACATCAGTCATCATCGTGTAACAATTTTAAAAGGAACATTTTAAGAGAACACAAAAACATATATCTACAAACACATTCATTGATTTTTGTGTCTGACGTCAGACAATTTACTACGTCACATAGATTTGTCGTTCAATGAGCATACAAACAATTTTAAAATTTACATAGAATGCGTTCTCAACTAAAATTTATAATTCTCATGTACAGTTTTTTCATACATTCCGTAAAATAACTAGGAAATAGCATATGTCAATGAAAAGATGCTAATTTTGAATAATTTGTCAAAGTATTTCTCAGTTTTTTAATTGCTTTCATATTTTGTATAAGGTAGCATCTTTTTATAGTACATATGATGTCTGTTTGATTTTATATGCTTCCAGCATTAACATTTGATGTAGATGCTGTTGTTAAAATAATAATGTACTGGAGCATCTTACTATTACTGGGATTCTAGTTTTGCATATATTTTTTTTTAAATATTTTTTTATTTTTTGGGGATGCTGGATTTCCTATATATTGAAATGCTGGCATCCAGTCATATTGGGATGCTGGCATCCCGTTTTATTGAGATGCTGGCATCCCGTTATTTTGGGATGCTGACATCCCGTTTTATTGGGATGCTGGCATCCAGTCATATTGAGATGATGGCATCCCGTTTTATTGCGATGCTGGTATCCCGTTATATTGAGATGCTGGCATCCCGTTATATTGAGATGCTGGCATCCCGTTATATTAGGATGCTGGCATCCCGAAAAAACTGGATGCTGGCATCCCAAAACTGTAGGAGTTTAGACATCGCAAAATATCCGAATGCAGGGATCCTACAAGTTCTGTTTGATATACTGTTGGTCGAATTTCTATAGATGTACTCCAATGCATAATTTTGTGTAATGCAAAAAATAAACAACAACAAAAATCCGTTTGTTGTTTTCCTCCCAACACTTTATCTAATGACGTCAGGGATATAATGACGTAAGAGGTGTTTTACCATCATGCGTAGAGATTCAAACAGAGACTGTAAACATAATTAGAAATCAATTCTCAAGAATCACGTATACCAATATAAATATTTTTTGAAAAGTAATTAAAACAGATAACCCTTTTAATATTCTCTTATTTATTAGTTTTTCTTATGTTTAATACTGAAAGCGCTTGCACTATTTTTCTACGCTAATTGCGGCAAATACCACCCGCATGACGTCATGTAAAAAGAATGTTTAGAATCGGCGAAGTTGACATGGTTACAAGGGGAAGGACGAAAAACACTTCTTTGGCCAGTATGCCGCAATTCATTATCATTTTGATATAACAGAAACATATACGCAATAGAACGCTATTCATACAGGTATGTAGATTTGCTTATATTTTACATGCACTTCGTAGTCCGAGATTTCTCAGATTTAGCCATTCATAAGGAATATTCTACTCAACTCGACAACTGTATGTCTGTAATGATTTCATATCTATATTATCAGATGTCGAATTTTTCTATAGGAGACTATTTGACTTGTGCCCGTCCGAGATTACTCTGACGTCCTACACTCATGGGCCTAGCTTGTCTTGCAAAACAGCTGTTTGAAGTCCGAGTAATCTCATTTCAGTGACTTGATACGCCAGCCGGATAATATAATTCTGATTACTTCCAGAGGGAAAATTACAGGCTTAAATAGTTAGGCAACGATGATTAATGTCAGTCGACAGATTCTCCAATGTCGTCGGGGAGGAATGTACTTTGATCCGTTTGTGGTAGCCAGAACTTCATATAAATGGGATTCGGGGGGGGGGGGGGGGGACACTGACTGCCATAACAGAGGGACCCGCTAAAGTCATCTTTAAGTGTTAACCTGTATAAAATCGAATGTTTTCACACGAAAAAAGAGGGGGGGCTGGATCTGCCTATGGTAGCGATGAGCCTCCAAGACAGACATACTTTAATATGACTATGAGAGTTTTCACCATTTTTTTTTACATTGAGTCTATGAGAGAGAAATTATGACTGTAACAGTGCCTAGTGCGAAATTACCATAAAACTTGAAGGAAGACAATTTTTATAATAGGGTAGGTATGGAAATTGGAAATACACATATATATTCTTTTTATTTTGCCTTATGGAAATATGTACTTTTTCATGAAGTTATGAATAGTTTTGACAAAAATATGATCGACATAAACCCCACCGAGAATATTAACCACCATCAATATGGCCATGGCCAGTAAAAACATTGTGTCCGCAAAATTAATTTGTTTACCCCTAGACAACCTATAGGAAAACCATTAAAATGCATCACTGGTAAGAGTCCTTTGAGTTCAAGAAAAATAAAGTATGAAAAACTTAATTTCAGATTGACTAGAAAATTGAATGTGTTGTTTGCCTCTTTTTTGCAAGGGTCTAAAACCAGTTAACTTGTGCCCGTCCGAGATTACTCTGAGTCTTGACTTCCTACGTTCTTGGGCCTAGCTTGTCTTGCAAAACAGCCGTTTGAAGTCCGAGTAATATCTGAGTAATGGTCTGATTGCTAATGAGACAACTCTCCACCGGACTGAGACCAAATAATATAGCACTAACATGACTAAGCAGTTTACAATTAAATGTCAGCATATGGCCTCCAACAATGAAAAAAACTCATACCGCATAGTCATATATGAATTGTGATATGAATAAGAGTGAATGTAAAATTTGAAATACTATGTTTTAAAAGAAAGAAACGCTTATCATACATAACAGATTTACAGATTTCAAAATAAATTTACTCTAATATAATAATATACATTTTGTACTTAGCTTACTAGATCTAGCAGGAATTAATAATAATAGGTTACATAGTTTTATGGGTCAAGCTAGTCTTACAAATATGCCTCGGAATCATCTTTTCATAAATGATTTTAAGCTGATATTTTCGTGATTAATTTCTTTTTTTTTTAAACGAAGCTCGGTTCGGTGGAAGCTTGATAATAAAAGCAATACATAGCAAATTTGCAAAATGAATGAAAAGAAAATACGAAAATTAAATATCGCTACAAGGGTTTTGTGTTCCAGGACTAGGCTAAAATAAAAAAAACAACAACACACATTAGGGTGTTAACCGAATACACCATTAGATGGGAATTAAATTTCACGAAAGTCACTAAATATATGTAGGATGTATTTCTAAAAACAAAACTTAAAATTGAACACTTTTCTCCCTTTCATAATGTACAGTATAGACCTGGATGTTGTTCCATAAAAATTCAATTGAACTAGTGGTTCATATGTGTTTTGAATAGTTTTTAACGACTACACATAAACAACAGGCAAATATTTGTGTGGAAAACTTAATTTAAAAGAAGTTTAAATGAAGGTTTTCTTCGAATAAAAATGCGTTTTCTCGTAGGGCAGGGGATGTGCAAGTATTTTATTTTAAATATCAACTGCGAGTGAGAAAGCAATCTTTAAATTTAATTCTACATCATTATGACATCATACATGAATATTTACTTTCTGTTCCCTATTGTTGTGATGTTAAACGAAAAATTATTGTTGATAATCTTTCATATAATTATTATTTCTCTTTTCAGCATTTGTAAAGAAGTGGCTTCACCTTTCTGGTTACTATTCATGTGTTGTGTATTAATGTATCGCAACACTTTAGAGTTATTGGACAGTTTAAACTCAGACGACGAATCATCCAAACAGCACCAGATCATTTCTGATTCCAACTGATTTCAGATTACTAGCAATACATGATAATAGAAAGTTTGAAAGTTCCAGTTCGTGTAACTGATTTGATTAAATGATTAACAAATATTGAAATATTAAAATGCAGAAAAAAGATACAAGTTTAATAATGATTGTAATAAAGAAAATGTAAGTTTTGTAATGAAATGAAAGGCTCAAGTACTAGAAGATCCTGACATGATGTACTGACTCATTGGGAGATGTATACAGCAAGTCCAGAGCCTACTGACAATATCCAGTACGTACAGATCATAGACACTGTGCACCAGTATCGATAATAGATTTTTTTTAAATATTGCATTGTGGTACATGTTTTATTGTATACAGGCAATTGCGGGAAACAAATCTCCTTAATTTATACATTGAATGCCAATGTGGTTTCTCATAGACACAAAACAAAATTATTATGCAGGTTTACATCTAACGCACCTCATATTTAGCATTTTAATAAAAGTACAGTCACCAATCCGTTTTGTAGAGTGTTTGTCCTGGATAACTTAGTTAATCAGACATTCCCAAGGTTGATGGTCATTGGGTAAATTTATTTGATTGATAATATGCAATACAAAATGAGTAGCATTTTTTTTTTAATTTTGTCCAAATCATATGTGTGATTGTCCTGTAAAAAAAGAATCTAGTCCAGTAAAAAAGAATGTCCAGTTGATTTCTGAAAGCCTTGGGAACTACTAAACTTGATATGATTTCAGCCGACAATTGCATATAGCTTATTTTCAAAACAAAATATTCTGTGAACATTCGAAACATAAGCATATCAGATTTGAAAATTGTAGTCCTGATGTCATCATATATAAATGTATTGTCTCGAGACCATAATAGTCAATAAAATGTATACATCATGTCTTACATAATCAAAGTCAGAAAAATAACATTAAAATTGGCTAATTATTGGAAACTTACCGGTAGTACATTGACATAGTTTTATAAATATCAAATTGTTATCATCAGCATTCACATGGTAAACTAGAACTTTACAATTCAGACTCAGTTTGTTGGTCAAGTATACATTTCACACTCTGGCCTATGATGTCATATTCTCAATATGCATTAAACTGGCCACTGGACATGAACAAAGACAAAAAATATAATCTTCCCAGCATTCATCAGTAGCTTTTTTTTATGTTTACTTGATTGTTTTCATATGCATTCAACACACATCAAAACCTTAGGAAATGTACTGGGTGTTTTATTGGCGGTTTAATACTAAAATCCAGCTGATTAGGAAGCAGCATTTAAATTCGTATGTCATAATGAAAAATGGTACATGTCTGCAAGGTTGTGATGCCAGAATCCCTATATTTTGGGATGCCAGCATCCGGATATTTTGGTATGTCAGCATCCAGATATATTGAGATGCCAGCATCCCGATATTTTGGGATGCCAGCACCCAGATATAGTGGGATGCAAGCATCCAGATATTTTGGGATACCAGCATCCAGATATATTGGGATGCCAGCATCTAGATATTTTGGGATGCCAGCATCCGGATATTTTGGGATGCCAGCATCCAGATATATTGGGATGCCAGGATCCGGATAATTTTGGATGCCAGCATCCAGATATATTGGGATGCCAGCATCTGGATATTTTAGGATGCCAGCATCCAGATATATTGGGATGCCAGCATCAAGATATATTGGGATGCCAGCATCCAGATATGTTGGGATGCCAGAATCTATAACAAATTTGAAGCCAGCATCCAAACGTTGAGGTATTTAATATGAAAATAAAAGAATTACATCAGCATCTATCAAAGGTGGAGATGCAAATTTTAATCTTTTTCTTCATTATCTACAGACACTTTTTTTAAATATGCTATGTACAGAAATAAGAAGTGCTTTTTATACAAATCAATTTCACAACTACAAAAGTTATTAAATATAATCGAGAGAGCATTCATAATCTGTAAGACCCAATAAAATCCATTATGTAGCATCTACTATTCATAGAAATAAATGAATCAGTGTGATTTTTGGTAAAATGAGCATATGTTGATACTTAAACAAATGCAATATAGTAGAAATATTCCGAATATGGAACATGGCCGTAACATATTCTCTGGACAAATTTAGTAGAATACAACATAATTTTACCTTAAAAATTCAGAAATTGTCAAAAAATTCTCTTTTAGCATATGAGAAATACAAATTTTAGTTGAGAACTCATTATAGGCAATGTTAGCATACAGGGTTAAAAAATCAAAAGTATGTAAGAATAAATTTCAGAAATAGACCGAGATTTAAAATTGTCCAAAAGTTATATATAGAATTTATAAGAATCCACAAATAGTTAATTCCACTACGCGATTGAATGATTTTGACGTTTGTGGTTCAACGTATTATGTAATTCATAGTAAAAATATATCATAATGACATAAAATAGAACAATATCAAACTGACGGGATGAGGCTCTGATTATGATTAATGAGGCAATAATGAATACAGACCATGTCATGTCAAAATTAACAGACAAACAATTCCTTCTCTGGTAGACCGTTATTAATATTCAAATACAGAAATATCAAATGGAATTGATGGAACAAGAAAAGATAATCACTAAAATAGAACACTCAATAAATCTTAATATCTGCATTGATAGAAATTCTTTGGCTGTTTTACCAGAATTGAAACAGGACACTATAGACCCTTTCACGGTTTTTCTGTGCATATCAATGTCATATTTTATTTAATTACATAAACCATGACTTATTGTATAAAAGAGTATGCTGTTAAGCTACTCTAGTGAACGTGACACATGTTCTTTTGTTGTTGTTTTTTTTTATCCCTAAATGCAAATGCTTTGGGATGCAAAATGCAAAAACATATTAACAGTCATTAAAACAATGTAAAAAATGTACATTTTTTTTTTAAATCAATTCTAATCTTAATTATATGAAAGCAGGGTTTTGGGTTTTATGATAATTATAAAGAATTGTAAATTTAAAACAACGTAAGGCATATTTGTCAATGTAGATATTCTCCTTTTCAATATGCATCGTCAAATATAATTTTATTAGATTCAAACCAAGTTGAGACCCCTATTAGCTCCCCTTATGTAACGGCAAATTCGGTGCATTTTTTATTTCTTAACGTCCGGTGTCGTATGACATCTGTTCATTTTTATTTTTTTTTCGTCGTTGTTGTTGTCGTTGTCGGTAGCTACCTTTCATTTTGCATATTCGCTTGTTAATAGATTGAATTAACAAATGTAACATGTATAGAACAAAAAAGTAGTACAGTAGTACACCGCTAATCTAATTTCATAAATCGAATTAGAAAAAAATACATCCCGGTTACAAACTTAAACCGAGGGAAACACAATTCAACTATTAGAGGAAAACAACGAAATAACAGAAATAGTAGATTTAAGAACAAAATGGTGTTTTGAACCTGGTTTTGCGGCTAGTCAAACCACGCGCTTGTATGACTATGCTACATATTACATAACAGGACTATTGTACAAATAAACGCAAGAACATCCAGGACAGAGAAATTCACAAATAAATTATACAACAATATATCTCGACAGTCTAATATGTATCAAAGGTACCAGACTTATAATTTGATACGCCAAACGCGCGTTTCGTCTACATAAGACTCGTCAGTGACGCTCAGATAAAAATAGTCAGAAAGCCAAACCAGTATAAAGTTAAAGAGCTTTGATGACTCAAAATTCCAAAGAGTTGTGCCAAATACGGCTATGGTTATCTATGCCTCGGATAAGAAATCCTTCGTATTTAGAATAATTCATACTTTTGCAAACAGTGAATTCATAAAAAATACTATATAATTGATATTCATGGCAACATTTATATACACACAAAAACATATTTCTCATCTAAAATGACTAAAAAGTCTCAAAACAAACGACAACTACTGTACATCAGACTCTTGACTTTTTCAGCGGGATTAAACGTTTTAATGGATCCAAACCTTCTCCCTTTTTCTGAAACAATAGCATAACATCACAGCATAGAAAAACACACGATAAAATATCAATTGGCAGGCTTAACTCAATCATGATTTCTGGTTATAAATCAATTAGTCTGTTTTTATGATTTCATTTCTTTTTTTAGTTTAAATATGATAATCTATAATTTGTAATGATCACAAAGCATGCTCGTTACGATTGTTAGAGATTGTGTGTAATATTTGTCACTGGACGGTAAACACCAGTTAATCGTGCGTTTTAGTGCTGTTCAGCTTTCTCTAATAACCTACAATGTCAATCACTGTAACACCAGGTTTTAGTAACAATTTGCTACATTAGAAAAATGCCTGCACCTAGTCCGGAATTTGACAGTTGTTATCCATTCGTTTGGTGTGTTTGAGCTTTTGATTTTGTCATTTAATGGGGGACTTTCCCTTATACATTTTCCTCGGAGGTCAGTATTGTGGTTTTACTTTTTACTCAATATTATATATATTTACTAACTCTTTAATGGATTGACCTTTTTTTCTAATAAATTTGTGATTGATCAATTTGATTTATAACGCTAGAGACGAAAAGTTTGGTGTTAAACACACGTTCCAAATTATTGCACACAGTTTAATGTAAGGTAGACTAATAAACATCATCTCCATGGTGTGAATGTAAACGTTCAAAATAACATCTGCATAGTTATAAACTAACAATAGACCAAATGCAATAAATTTCAGATAAACTTAGGTTTTCCAATGTTCTATATGGCATCAATAAACTACCGAGTTGATTCATTGATATTTTTATAAACACTTCATCTACCTGTAATTTCTGTCTGCAGAAATTATCAATTGGAATGAATAGCTGGATTGAAACATCAAGGTTTCATTAAAAGAATGGAAAGTGAGTTGAAATTAATAGATGAGATCTGACATTAAATAACAGTCAACCAATAAAACACAAAATCATTGATAAAAAAGTCTATAAACACTAAGCACAAATCTAAAGCAGGAACGAGACGAACTCCATCAGAAGCAGAAATATTCTATTAAAAGAAATATGCTGATAGGAAAAGCAGAAAGTAAAACTATTGCAGACTAGGCGCGAGATGTTCATGCTATTGAGGTCCCTTGTTCAAAAAGTCTTCTTGTACATTCATCAAGTATAAACACCATGTCTGGTTATTATTCTGTTTAAATAATAGTGTAATTGCTCTTTTTGTATTTCGACATACCATAATAAGTAACTACGATAATAATGAAATACCTGTACCATGTCTTTTAGTTTTCTGTTCATTTAATGTGTTTGAGCTTTTTATTTTGCCATTATATAAGGGACTATTGGTATTGAATTTTCCTCGGAGTTGGGTATTTTCGTTATTTTCGTTTTTTTATATTTATTGAATATAGAGGTTATCACTTGTTTATACCCCCGTATTAAAAAAGTGTGGGTTTATGTTTTACCTCTGTCTGTCCGTCAGTCCGTCAATCCGTCAAACTGTCCGTCCCATGAATATTTTTCGTCGTATCTTTCTCAGTATCTACAATACCAGGTTTTCTGAAATTTAGTTTAAGGGTTTGAATAAGTCAGCTATACTGTTTGATGCGTTTTCAGATTCATCTCTCTACAACTTCCTGTTTACCGAACACTTGTATCATTTTACACGTGATAGCCAGGTTGAAAATTTTCGTCACATTTTTTTGCAGGAACTATAATACAAGGAATTCTGAAATTTGGTTGCAGGGTTGAGTCAGCTATACCGTGTGATTCGTTTTAAGATTCATCACTAAGCAATTTCTTGTTTACCGAAATATTTGGGCGGGGTATCATCAGTAAGCAGTAGCTCACAATTTCACTTGTTTGAAATGTTTCGATTTAGAGTTTGATTTTTCTTTCATGATATCCATTTCCACTAGACATGCTAACTTTTAACCATTGAACTGAATATTTTTATTTTAAAATGCACACATATCTGACGACCTTGTTGAAACTTGAAGATAAATCCTGTATTTTTTTCTGTTCTACAAAAATGTAGAACTAAGTATATATATCAATCATGGTTTTAGTTTAAATCTTAATGGTTATGGAGAAGCTTCCGAAGGGACTTTCCGATTTCAATTTTTATTGGGGTTCGATATTTTTGTTATTTTACTCTTTACAAAATCATAAATTTGACTCAATTGATTTAGATAGATTGGCCCATATGTCAGAAACATTTACCCTCTCAGTCTTCTTATAGTAATTGTCGTCAATAATCTTTGTTAAGAAATGTCAGGAAGTGAGAAAAAACTAGAAACCAAACTCAATGTTTTCGGATTGAAGATTCAGCTTCTAAGCAGAAGAAGAATGATTTTTTTTTAAATTTGCTACATCATGTTCAACTAAACACGAATTTGTTAATAGGGCAATCAAGCCTTGAATGATTTGGGTTATTTTATTGTTTTGTTTTTGACAAGTGTTTGAAGGAACTCCGACCCATATGAAAATAGGAAGAGGTCGGAAAAAGAGCCGCACTGTTCGTTCCCAAGGAATGCGGACAATTTTGGGAAAAGTCACTCAAATATCAACAAATATGTTGTCAAAAAGAAGCTGCAGCATACTGATCACTTGTATCTTGTGTATCATTTGTTTAACTTTTTGTTGACTATTAACAAAATATGCCGTATGAAATGCCAAAAAAATCTATTTATAACGTATGCTACTAAATTTTTTTTATTACAAATAATTCTTGGATAATTTCATTTAGAAGTTTCATCAATGGAACATCAGAATGGTGGTATACAGGGTTTAAAAATGAAAAGTTTTGATAAAGCTAATTTCAGAGCATGATCGATGTTTAAAATGATCTAGCATTTCTTTTGAGTGTTTGAAATCCGCATATGGTCAATACTACTACGCGAGTAAACAGTTTCGCAGTAATGATAAAAAAAGGTATTTCACTGCAGACCATTTTTTTGTCAATGTAATCGACAATTCCTTTGTAAAACTTGCAGATTAGTCGGCAATGTAACCTTTTGTATACCGAATTTTGTGAAGATTATGTTTCAAATACACACAAGGTTATTTCTCATATTGCTGTTAAATGTTATGTACATTGACGCCATATGAATCGTCAAAATATCATCCTTGTCAAATAATATGTTTTTGTATGTGGGGTTACCTGAGTGCTCATTTACTCCTTATTCTTTTTCAAGTCACTCGTATGATTTAAATACAAAAACAATATTATCCGCAGGAACAACATCATATTTATCATGAGGATATGATAGACATTTTACAGCATTTATTGTCTCTAAAAACGAACTTTGGTCGATCATTTACACAGTTTTTAAACTTATAAATTCGACGATTTATCAGAGATCTGATTGTTTTGACCCATTCGGACAAAGTGTTCAGTTCCATTTTTTCTCATTTAGCCCATGCTCTGGCGAAGTTCTCAATGAAATCAATAATTATTCTGAACTGATGGTTCCAATTGATGTGTTGGGGTTCTGTGAATTTAGGACCATGAGATATCAACTTTTGGAGATGTTCTTGTGAAATAATGTTGAAATTCCCAGTTATAACATGACCAGTGGGGCTGAGATTATAAGGCGAATGGGAACAGTCACATGTCAGAGGTATTTTAGGTAGTTTTCAAATTCGAGGCTCTGCAATGCTTGCTTAAAATCAAATGCGTTAGGTGCAATTGTGTTGGTGTAACTGTAGGATACAATAAGTACAAACTGGTTTTGAAAATAAAATGGAATTTCATATGTTACCTCCTTGTGAAGAAGAACGTTCCTGATGTTGATTGCATCAATTCCGTTTTTAAAAAACTGAACTGGAAGAAATTTCCTCTTTTCAACATGTTAAGGTTCCGATCTTTTATAATATGTTGTCATTTATTGGTGTTGTGTTTGAGTTAACCAATCATAATATGATTCTCAAGAGCAGTTTTTGAGTTAATCAATTATAACATGTTTACCAAGAGCAGTTTTTGAGTTAAACAATCATTATATGATTCTCATAAACACTTATAATATGATCCGCAAGAGCAATTTATGATTGCCATAATTGTGTGCCGTTTACCGAAACGAACATTGATGACTGTTGTCTATCATTTTGACTATTCACATTTCTAAACAGATGTTTCTGTCACCTTGTCATTTTCTTTATTTTGTTCAACGCTTCTGAGATAACTTTCCTCTCACATTCCTGCTGATCTGTAATTAAAAAATAGCAAAAATAATGCTATGCAAAAACCATTAAGTATTTTTAGATTTGTTGATTCTTGTGTATTTGGAAATCCTTCAATATTAACGGGCCCACACCAATATTATAGTCAATATCACAATAGAGACCCTTTTTATCAAATTGTTATCCTTTTTAAATCTGGATAGCTGTTTTGTATATGACGTCATAGTTTTTTTTTTATGTTCAACTAAAACATAAAACACAATAAAAACAGAATATCCAGTAACATATGTTCTGTAACACATAGCTGGGACAGCGATCAAATGGTTACCCTCAGCAAAGATTGTCATACCGGGATTTCTACATATTTAATAGGTTTTACTGAAAATAAAATGAAATGAAATTTTTATAAACATACAATGTATGATACCGTCCAGGGTTAAAGTTGATCATACCATCATTGAGTTTCAAGAAATGTTAACATATGTTATCAAGTAATATTGGAGCAATCGATGTTTATAGTGAACTACTTTATTTTAGGTGAGTCTGTCACCGTTTACTTTTATGATTTCTTGATTAATAATTTTCTATGTAACCCGTGTATTTATAAGTGGAAGTAGGATATCAACATACAGAACATGCAGAAATTAAAAAATAAGTTGTATTATACATACAGTGTTCGTCTTATAATGTGATTGATCTTTGTTGACTGAATTTACTCTACAATGATAAGATAATTTATTTGTTGTTTTTTCTTTCCGTCTTGTGTTTTCTGTGCGTGTCTCACGATCTAATGTTCCTGTCCTTTGTATGGTGTTGCATCATGCCTTCTACTACATGTTACAGCTGAAAAAAGTATAGGACATCATGATTTTTAATTAAGCGCAACTTTGCATTCTAGATGTGTATGTGTGCAATACTCAAACATGCTGTGACCGCAAGATAATTGCAAGTTAAAAGTAAAATCAAAACAATACTGAACTCTGAGGAAAATACAAAACTGAGAGTGCCCAATCATATGGCAAAATCAAATGATAAAACACACCAAACGAATGGACAACAACTGTCATATTCATGACTTATAGTAGAGGCATATTTTTATGAAGAAAATGGTGCAACCTGGTTTTATTAAAATCTCTCACTTGTATGAAAAGGGACGAACGATATCAGTGGAATAGTCAAACTCATAGATTGAAAATAAACTGACAACGCCATGGCTAAAAATAAAAAGACAAACAGACAAATAATAGTACAGAAGACACAACATAGAAAGCTAAAGACTAAGCACACGAACACCATCAAACCCTGGGGATGACATTCGCATCAAATTCTATTATATTGACAAAAATGCATGGATAAAACAGACATAATAGGTACAATTGTCAAAATAGGAGTAAAACAGTAATGACCGTGTTACAATCTCAATCAGAACAAAAACAAACAAAAAGATCAACAGAATCGAAGTCAACAGCAGATTAATTTGTAAACTTTAACTTTGAATTGGTTTTCATTAGGAATTCTCATTATATCAAGTTATCCTTTTACTTATTTTTTTAACACTCACCAGAATAGATATTGAAGAGGAAAATATGGGACAATCAAACACTATGTAGAAGACTATTTGATAAAAGCATTGCAAAACTCAACAAAACGAACAGATACACAGAAACAAAAGAAAAATCTAACGATTTTGTTACACAAAAAAGTTAACCTCTATAGCCCGCGTCACAGCTGAATATTTGTGAAGATTTATACATAAATTTGTTTGAATTATTCATGTATTTAACAGTTTTTTTTTTAAGTAACAAGTTAATGAATACATTGTATGATTACTGATGATAATGATGGTATGAAACCGAAAAAAAGAAACAAAAGCAAATGTGTGTCCTATCTTTTATCACAAGATGCCCACCATTATCTTTCCAAATGTCCGTACAAGGTTATTACTAACAAACCTAATTGTTACTGACTTCATCTCCATGGTGTAAATGTAAATATGAGATGTCATTAAAAACGTCTTAATAGGTATAAACTTATATGAGACAAATTCCAATAAATGTAATCTCAATTTGTGTTCAGTCAATGGTTGCCAGATGTTCTATGTTGTATTAATGAAATAACAAACCGAATAATTCATATTTTTAACTGCACGTAATTTCGATATTAATACAACCTAATTATCGAAAGTAATCTGTAAACACTGTGTGTTGAGAATAGTCTTTAGAATAAATGACTTCAAAATATCAATTAAAAGAGTTTACATTGGAAGTCATTTGAAATCAATTAATAAGAAAAATAATTTAACTTCACTTATAAAACTAATATGATATTAAATTAAGAAAATATAGATGATTAGCAACGCGACTAAAACATCAAAAACATCCAGATGTCAACAAACAGTATTCAAGAAACGACAATATTTTGTATAATTAACCGTATAAAAATCATCCCACATCTGGACAAGAAACGTACATTTTATGTTGATTCACACAAATACTAAATAACAAAGTATGATACCAAAAAAACCTTAAGGGAAGATAAATGTTACCAATCTGCAGATATGTAAGTCATGACTTCTTACATTTTTATATTGACCGCGAAAAAAAGATAAAATACAAACCATATGATGACGACGAAAAGACATAACCATTGTTACCACCAGAGACATGAACACAATTGAAAATCCTTTTCTAAAAGGTGCAACAATTCCTTAAACACTTTAAAAAATCTACAGCCTCATTAACACGAACCCCAACTGGGAGTTGAACTATCTATCGAGGGATATTTTGATTTGCTGAAAAATAAAAAGGATCGTGTAAATAAACTTCTAACAGATATATGTGACTTACCAGGATATTTCCCTAACAATGGGACCAGGCACATTATAACAGGTTTGATGTAGTTTGTAAAACTTCATTTCAGATATCATTTCTTTTTATATCAATGGTCAATTGATTTTAAAAAAGCATTAACTGTTAAAGTTTAAAGAGCAGATAAAGAATTTGATAATTATTCATTTGGAAAGTTAAATCCCTTTATGTAAATCAACATATCAATTTGTACAATGCAATACATTTCATAATTCTAACACGTAAACATATATGACAAGATATTTGGAATTATAAGAAAAATGATTTATTGTTTCTGTTTTGCTACTTATACATTTATTATTTAATATTTTGAAGTATTTGAACTCTAAACAAAACAAAACAAAAAAACACAGACGACTCCTAAGTAGACATTATATTGAAAAAGAAACATTATAATGATTGTTTTTGTGTTATTAATTATCCATTTACTGCAATCTGTACCAACTCAACGACATTTATAAAAGGAGGGAAGGATGTTTGGATTATCTTTCTTATCACTAATGAAATTTGATCCCTCATCATATGACATAAACTAATGTATACAAATTTGAGTTCATATCAGGGTATTCCCTGGGATAATAATTTTTTTCGCCACCTGTTCGCCAAAACAATATATTTTTCGCCACTTAATTATTTTTTCCGCCAAGTTACAAATATATTTTTCGTTTAAAATTCTCCTGTTTTGCCTGCCCCCCCCCCCCTAAATAAGATGAGTTAGCCCCATTGTTGTTTATGATTATTCTCTCCGACTTATCTTAGAGTCTACAATGTACAATGGAATGAATAAACACTTAACATTTACTTTTAAAAAGAATTCTGTTTTTGACTTTAAAGGAGGAAAATTCATTATATTTTGAATAACTTTTCTGATAGAGGGGGTCACTTACTTTTATAACAAAGAAGATACAAGTCCCGGAATATAACAAATTTCTTTGACATGTTTTCACCATATATTACCAGAAAGATGTACAGTTCTTTGGGAAAGTTTTCTCAAAAGAAAATATGTGCCCTGTTGTACTACGAAGTGGTTGTTACAACAAAACGAAAGCTTTTATAACTTGATCTCCATTTAAGGTGTAGTCATTTTATTGAAAAATTACTCTCATTCGATGGATTGTTCCCAAACTTTTGCATAGATTTCTTCATAACGATAGATTTCTTTTGTAGACCATCGTAAATGAAAAAAGTTGAGACGTAAAACTATGCTTGAAACACATCGTGTCACTCAAACGACTCTCTCAAATCAATTATCTATATCAAAGTTAAAGGATAACATTTTAAATCGGAGATTTTTCTTGCGTTTGGACATTTTTCGTCATAACAACAGTTTTCCTTTTTGGACAATCATTAAAAGGAGACAAGACGTCAACATTTTGCTTCGAACACGTGCGACGCACAGTGGTAAATAAATCCGTTATGAGACAAGTGACGGACGCCATTTAACCATATCATTTGTCAAACAATGCAATCAACATTTATAGTCCTTTGTTGTTGGTAGCTTTAAAATGCAATCAGCTGATTATTGATTTTCTGTCAAAATCATAACGAGTTAAAGGTGAATTCCGAGTTTTGTCTTATCAGGTAAAGTCCGAGAGACCCGAAAAAAAAGCAAATTAACAAGATGGTTGAAAATGAATTGTTATACATTTCCTTCGCCAAATTCTTTCGAAATTGACAGATTTTATTCGCCACAATTATTATTTGTTCGCCAGCGGAAAGCCATTGTTCCCAATTCTGTATGATTCAATAAAACTCCTTTTTGTACTTGAAAAGGCTGTTAGCATTTTTGATTGGTTGACCAACTTCAGACTTCTCTTCAGGATATTCTAAATTTCTACCGTTGTTGGTATGGATATGTCATGTTCGTCTTGCAATTTTTTGTCATATTACTCTGTTTAATGTTTGATAAAAGTAGCTGTCTCTGATTTGTTGACAAATTTTTAATTTCCCCTGATAACACACAGAGCCATGCTGAATTTCAATAAAAAAAAAACCTGTTGTTTGTTCTTTGATCGTGTTGTTGTCTCTTTGACACTCTCCCCATTTCCATTCTTAATTATATACCAAATATGTGTTCTAAGACACAGGCCTATTCTTTAATGGTAATCATTGAAACTACATGTTGTCTGCCTCATTGTTGACATTGTAAATTACCTGTATCTTACAGCTTTGTTCTGTCTATAACAGACGTGATTTTGTCCTTTTACCTTATTTTTTAGTTTATCGAGCATGTTGGTTTGCAAACTTGATAATCAGAAAAATATTTAAGTTTGATACCCCAAAGATTCCTGTGAAAAAAATTTGATGGAAAGTGATCAAAATCATCTAACTCGGCAGTTTAGCCCAGGTGAGCTCCAACAGAAGATGTGATATGATAGTAAATAAAACAACTATACTCTAGAGAATACCATTATCATTGATTCAAATATCATTAATTTGCCAGGTTGGCCCTGGTGAACTCTAAAAGAAGATTTGATATGATAGTCAATAAAACAACTATACACTAGAGATTATCTTTGTCATTTACTTAAACATCATTAATTTTGCTTTCGAGCATAATAGTTATAAAAGGTACCAGACGTATGATTTAATACGCCAGACGCGCGTTTCGTCTCCATGAGACTCATCAGTGACGCTCAGATCAAAATAATTATAAAGCCAAACAAATCTCAAGTTAAAGAGCTTTCAGGACCTAAAATCATTAATAGTTGTGTCAAATTTTCATAGATAAAGACCAAGAATTTTTATAGAATAAATATTTTCTGTCTTTTTTTCAATTTTGTATAACATACTACATCAAGGCAGAGTTGGCACGTAATGTAAGCACTAAATACATGTGTTAATTTACGTTGTTTGATTGAGTTAAGTCTTCCAATTGATATTTTATCGTGTGATTTTCCATGTTGTGATGTAATGCTATTGTTTCGGAAAAAGGGAGAAGGCTTGGTAACATTAAAACGTTTAATCCCGCTGAAATTGTTTGCACCTGTGCAAAGTAAGGAATCTGATGTACAGTAGTTGTCGTTTGTTTATGTAATTTATACGTGTTTCTCGTTTCTCGTTTTTTATATAGATTATACCGTTGGTTTTCCCGTTTGAATGGTTTAACACTAGTAATTTTGGGGCCCTTTACAGCTTTTTGTTCGGTGTGAGCCAAGGCTCTGTGTTGAAGACCGTACATTAACCTATTATGGTTTACTCTTATAAATTGTTATTTGGGTGTAGAGTTGTCTCATTGGCACTCACACCACATCTTCCTATATCTATTATCTTTTTTTCGGAATTTCCCTTTTATTTCAAATAAAGTTATTAATTCACTTATTCGTTTGGGTCGATGCCACTGCTGGTGGACGTTTCGTCCCCGAGGGATTCACCAGCCCAGTAGTCAGCACTTCGGTATTGACATGAATATCAATTATGTGGTCATTTTTATAAATTTCCTGTTTACAAAACTTTGATTTTTTCGAAAATCTAAGGATTCTCTTGTCTCAGGAATAGATTACTTCAGCTGTATTTGGCACATTTTTGGGAATTTTGGATCCTCAATGCTCTTCAACTTTGTACTTGTTTGGCTTTATAAATATTTTAATATGAGCGTCACTGATGAGTCCTATGTAGACGAAACGCGCGTCTGGCGTACTAAATTATAATCCTGGTACTTTTGATAACTATTGTGTATTCTTGTCTTTCATTTTTTCTAAGGTGTTTTGTCCATATGCATTTTATGTTCATTCTAAACATAATTATGACGTGGCTCTGTACTGATCCATCCCATCATTGTGTCATTGTTCTTTATTGTTTGTATTCTTATTTTTTTGGCTAATGTTTTGTGTTTATTTGGTATATGACGAGGCTTTGTACTTTTACATCCTGACCTTGTGTTATTGTGCTATTGTAAATTGTGTATTCTTGTCTTTCATTTTGCCAATGAGCTTTGACTATATGCCTTTTTGTGCTTCTTTGTTACATATTTGTTTGTTTCTATAGTGATTTAGATTATAACGCAATGTTGACTGCTCTACCCCTTTTTGTGACATATTTACCTATTATGTCTGTTTGTTTTGTTCACACATCGTTGTCAATATAATGGAATGTGATGCGACTGTCATACAAGTGAGGGTTAGCTAGTTTTAAAACCAGGTTTAATCCACCATTTTCAACATAAAACTTGCCTGTACCAAGTGAGAAATATGACAGTAGCTATCCAATCGTTCGATGTGTTTGAGATTTAGATTTTGCCATTTGCCTAGGGACTTTCCGTTTTGAATTTCCCTCGGAGTTCAGTATTTTTATGATTGTACTTTTTTCATAACGACTTATCTAAAGATTCTCTCCGAGAACTAAAATTAACACCGATTACCGATTTTTCAGTATTCGCGATCGGAACATTCGGTAAATAATGCACTTAAAAAATTAGTATAATTTCTTTGTCTTTCAGCACTACTGATTAGTCTGATGACGGTGACAAGCAATTCTAGTGTAACAACTTATTAGCCAGGTTCTTATGATCAGTTTGTGTATGCTCTTAAACACTACAAACATATTTGAAGAGCGAAATTGTATAACTTAAATACATGTTGTTAAAGGCAATGAATCCTTTTAATCGTCAGACGACTTCATTAACACAGAAACGAAAAGCACAAACAGGACTAAACATGTTTTCTTTTGTTTTCATTTTGTGGTTGTAATCAAGACACGTGACTTTCCGAATCAGGCTGATCGCTGGGTTTGTATTTATATAAGCGACATGGCGAGTTCATACGATTTTTAATAACATGTATCAATGTCTCTGAATTATAACAAAAGTAAAAAGATACAACGGTGCCAGAAGAAAAACAAACTAAAAAATAAACAACTCCATTGCGGAAAAAAAAGGAAATCAACACAAGACAGGAAAATAAATAAAGAAAAGTATTTTAATCAACAAAGTTTCCCGTGACCAAATTTTGACATTACAAGTCCTTGAGTAATTAGTAAAGAGTATTAGCTAAATATAGACAACAGTAATATATCGGTGTTCAAAAGTCATAAATCGATCAAGAGAAAACAAATCCGGGTGACAAACTAAAAGCGAATGAAACACTTCCATTATAAGAGGAAAATAAAGGAACAACAGGAACACTGTAGTGCAACTAAAACAAACATACATAGAAACAGGCTATATGAATCAGTAAGTGTTAAGCATTTCGGAGCACCTTATATCACCCTGGTGTATTACTTACTTTTTAGTTTTCTGTGTTTAATTTGTATACTATTTGCTGTATTTTGCACTTGTTTGGATTTTGTAGTGTCAATGTCAGTTTGTTTTTAGACTGATGAATTTGAATATTTTTGGTATCGTTGGCCACTTTTTTCTTTGTCTAACTTAAACATTTCCTTCGATACATCATAACATTTTTTTTTATTCTATTATCAAAGGAGTAGGTCCAGTAAGACCCTTTTTTTGGCCCCAAAATATAGCAGTTTTACAAAATTGTTATAATGTATACTTTTAGTTATTCATTGGATAGTAGAATGCTTCTGCTAGATAAATATAGGCTGTTTTTGACAATACGATGTACATGTATCGGGTACTAGCACCATTAAGTCGTGCTAAATTACTGAAATCTTCAAAATTCGAGCATTTTTGTTAAATTTCAGACCGTTTCCGTGTAAAAACGAAAGTGGCCGCATTCGTGTTCATCCAAAATATTGAAATGTAAGTTGTATTTCATGATAATACATAACATATATAAAGGTTGAGGATGAACACGGATGCGGCCACTTTCATTTTTGACAAAAACCATATTAAAAGTAACATTTTTTTGGCATATTTGGTAGATTTTTCATATTTGAGCTCGAATTGGAGCGATTTTAATGACTAAATTAGTTAAAATCTTTCACATAAATTAATTGAATCAAATGAAATAGACACTTAAGTGTTTAAAAAGTGGTCAACATCCTTCGTCAGATGAACCTGAAATTTGAGGCCAAAATCGGTCCTTACCGGACCTGCACCTTTGTTTGTCTGCACAAAATAAACTCTCGCCATTCCATCAGTAACATACTATAGGCTATCCATCCATATAGAGGATGTTCATTCATAAAATTCTGAAACATTGGAGGCGATATCTGTCGTATCGAACCAGATATAAGGGATACAACAGATACCGTTAAGTCGGTCTCATATCTTAACTAACATCTATAAATTGACAATGAGGGTCGGTTGAAAACAAACTTTACGACAAAAGAGATGATTTCAGCTTTCAAATTGAAAACTTTCCATTTCTAAGTAGCAACATTCCAGCAGCACCTGCATACGGGATATATATCTCCCAATTGATACGATATTCTCGTGCTTGTATTGTCTATCATGATTTTCTTGATAGAGGGTTGCTGCTCACAAGGAAGCTGTTAAACCAAGAGTTTCAAATGGTGAAGTCAAAGTCATCTCTTCGTAAATGTTACGTACGCCATCACAAGTTGGTTAACTGTTATGGAATGACCGTTTCACAGATGATGACGGATATGTTCCTTACGTAGTAACTACAATCCACTTTACTTTCTTGAATGTGACCTACCAAATTATAATATTAACCGGATTTGTTATAACATGAGCAACTAGACGGGTGCAACATGTAAAGTAGGATCCGCATACCCTTCCGGAACACCTGAGATCACCCCCATTTTGGGTGGGGTTTGTGTTGCTTATTCTTTAGCTTTATATGTTGTGTCATGTTTACTATTTTTTGTCTGTTTGTCTTTTTCATTTTAAGCCATGGCGTTGTCAGTGTATTTTCGATTTATGAGTTTGACTTTTCCTCTGGTATCTGTCGTCCGTCTTTTTTACTATGTTTTAATTTTCATAGTAACATTCACACCTCTTGTATAAATCACATACAGATGAAGGAGCCTGAATCACGGATATCACACTACAGATTTTAGACGTTTTTGTGAGGCAGATATTTAAATTACCTATCCTTGTTTTCTATATTGCTATTCTATCCAGTAATGTCTTTGCTTTGTAATAAAACATAGTTTCAACAAACTTATTATTGTTTATGTAGATTATAGTTATTGTTTTTAATATATATTTTATCTGCTAAACAAACTCACATTTTGTTTAAAAAAATAAGTATCTCACGTTAGTCCTTTGAAAACAAAATAATTGTTAATATAATATATAAAGTTTATTTAATTGTAAGCTTTATAAGCCATTCCAGCAGGGTACCCGTATCCATCCCAAGGATATTTGTTTCCGTAAACCCATAAGCCAAATCGAGCTTTCCTTCTATGTTCAATGTGATGAAGCCCTGCCGATATAGACAGACTGAAAGTGCTAAAATTATTCATTCCTTCAGAAATTCTAAAATAACTTCTTCGACTATTTGAAGAATTTCCATCCAGGAAAAAGCCATCAACAGCAGCACTCCGCACGGTAATGTTTATAAAGCTATCAAATCCTGTTGGAACAACGAAGTCATATTCATAAAGATATTGATTGACACCTAGAATCGTCATCATAAAAGGATATCCCTTTCTATATTGTAAACCGTGTGGATATGAAATGACAAGTATGTCATTAGATGATGAAATAAAAGAGATAGTGTTGTAATAAAAATCAAAGAAATCTCTTGCGTGTAGTGTTTTTGATATTTTCTTGTTACCAATTGTAATGGTCAAATTCGTACTGTTAACCGCCTGAATACGTACAGTGTTGTTCAAACGTGTCGATATATACGGAGTTATGAACATATCATCTAGTTGATCAGTAGGTTACCGTATAGCGGGTTATTTTCGCGGGTGTAAAATTTCGCGATTTTCATTGAACAAGGTATAAGAAATATTTTGGCGGTTATTATTTTGGCGGATAAAAAACTTTTATTAATACCTTTGTATGTACACTTTTAATTTGGCGGAATTTATTTTGGCGATTAAGTTCTGTCCGCGAAAATAAGCGAAAATTTGCACCCCGCGAAAATAACCCGCTATACGGTATATTGATTCTATAAATGGATTACAGCCACCTAAAGTAATATTGGCTGGTACTGCATAACTACACTGGTTACCACTGATGACAATTACTGGTTTTGATGATGTTACCATGGTTCCTGATAAGTCAGATGTATGTGATAATTGTAACGTATTGTATTCGTTTATCACAAGTTTAATTGTGTCGTTGTTTTTATATGTCTTGCTTTCATACGTTATAGCACCACTTTTCAATTTCAAATGTATACTGACAGTAGTATTTTGTTTAATTGGCGAAATGACCAACACATTTTTTAAGTCAGATTTACTTGAAGCAGTATATGCAGGTAAGCTTGGTATGGTATATTTTGTAGAGGCGAATCGCAAAGGCAATGACAAGAATCCTTCAGAATGATGATCATGGTTTTCAAACCCATAAAGTTTTATTCTGACATCTGAGTGAATTTCTACTCCAGCCAAATGTATCCCATCAGATGGTAAAACACTCTTACTTAGGTTATGTTCTGTTTTTCGTTTGCCAAAAGGAGAATTCCATCCTTCATGAAAAACCACCATGAAACTTGTGTCTTTTCCATCTGTATAAATGTAATAGTATCTCAACATTATCATTTGCATTTGCTCATTAGTTGTTAACATTGATATATGACTACATGTAGTTTTCTTGGCTAGAAACCAGTGATTTGGATAGAATTTGCCATATTATGCCATGTATATCATTACAATTTAATTTCATTTAAAGTACTGGGGTTAACATTATGACCGAACATATCAGACACCCACAGATACTAAAAATTTGTAAACTTGTTTTCAAAGTTGTACCAGTATTTTTTCATCTTATAATTTTTAACCATGTGTTTTAGCAAGATACGATTTACATGGTCATTTTTATGATTTTGAAATAGGTCTAAGATCGAATATTCTGTAATATTTTTTAAGTTTTCAGTCATCATAAACTTTGGAATTATCTAAAACTGTTATTTTTAAGAGTCTTTTTGGGTATACGTTGTATATTGGTCTTCGTGTATTAATACTACAGAAGTAGAGTATCTTATTATGACATTTTTAATCTTTTAATCTATATATCTGGCTATGACCAAATTTTTAAATTACAACTATTAATCAGCGATGAAAAACAATTAGAGTATTAACTAAAAGGCCACAAATTCCAGGTAAGTAACAGCTGTATGTCATCAGGTTGGAGAAAAACTGAAACTTAACACTTAAAATTGTTTTTAAATTATTCACAAATTAATACAATTGCTGTATGAAAACGCTGGCTAGCATACGAGTAACTCTCAATCTAGGATCAAAATGTTACCCAGATTGACTATGTTGTTACCTTCAAAGACACGACAGCATGATTTAAGGACAGGTTTGAGATATTGATTGTACCTGAACTGCACAGATACCAAATATCAACATATCAATCACATCAATACTGTTTGCGGTAATCTTTAAATACAACAAAAGATGTCTGTTGAAACTCATGCAAAAATTACAAGCAGATTTTAGGAGATTCGCTATTCAGTTTCAAAATAACAATTTGTTCATAACACTAGTATGTATTGATAGGGAATTATTAAAGAAACCAAAAGAGCAAATGAAAAAAAAGGTCAATATGCTTGTTTTCGAGATATTAGCCATTGAAATTTTTCAGGATGTTCTCTCCTGATTTTTCATAGCTTTATCATTGACAAGTTTAAGTGCTCAAAAACTATAAAAAAAAAAATAACATGGATTATATAGGACTTTTACAGATGGCTTATAATTATACATAAAAAAGATTTATAAAAAGAAAAATGGGGGTCAATGGGCAAAAGTTTTTTATGCATTAAAATGGATAAAACCAGAGGATTCCGAAAATCTGACAAAAATTTCAAAACATGACAAGCGAACATTCTTAAGATGAATTGCGAAAGTGATATAACACTGTCAAGTTTTTACTACACTTAGTCGAATGTTAATCTACTGGCTCACATGACACGTCCAAACGAAAGTTGTGTTACCTTAAATAGGCATATCAGCTAATCAGTCTTATTTTGTATCCAGTAATGCCGAGTGATTGACCAATTCAAGGAACAACAAATGCTCGTTTTGAAGTTGTAAGCCGGTCATACACCATACCCACAACTTCCAGAGTTCAAGCCAAACTCATCTACACGAGAATAATAAGGAAAATAACATAGTTACTTTGCCCAACATTTTAGCAATACGTTTTAATTTAACAACAAGTGTTTATGACATTTTAAAGATAGCAGATATTAGATTCATAAACTATTTTCACTTGCTTGCGACTATTATGAACGACAGGAAAGAACCAAACTGGCTATGCAACTCGTACTTAAAATTGTATGACGGCATTTTGAGCCTTTGCAGGGACAATAGAGGTTAACATCGACACAAGATTTTACGCGTAGCTCTCCTTCTACGCGCGTTCTTTTAAATTCAAATTTGTATTCCATTTGACTGCAATTAAACTCAGATATTGAATTTATTTTGTATAATCTCAAGGATTGATAAATCAAATTGTAAACCAACTACTATTTATGTGATAACTTTGCCATGTTTACAACATATATCAAGGACCCCCTGGATAATCGAATTATCTATTTTACAATGTTACAACTTATGCCTTCATTATATGTCTACAATATCGTGTTGCATCTAAACAAGCTGCTTGGAAAGCTAGCAAATTTCGCTCATACCTACGGTGTTCGTATATTGGTTTGAACATTCCTGATCCAGTAAAATCAGTATACAAGTAAGACGTCAATCCAGACTCGAGCTTCGGGTGCATCAATTCATTTTTTTTATAAACTTTATATCTCACCTGAATATTCACATTGTTTACCGAGGAATCCTGCTGTACAGACGCAAATGTTACTCTCATGACAATTCTGCCAGACTCCACCATTGTAACACATTGTATGAGTGTCTGGAAGAAATTAAATATATGTTTAACATAATCTTTTAAAAGTATTAAATTAAAAAACACAAACATCATAAATGTAAATGTGAATGTGATATAAAATCGATATAAACACGGATTACAGATACATTACTTTTTTCTAAACAAGGTGAATACAAGAACTTGTTTTCATTTAAATAAAACACAAACGAATGGTTGCACTGACTGTAGTTTACCAATTGGGGTGCTATTTTTCTAGATATAGGATTACGTTGATATATACAAAGTTCACGAATCATATTGGTACCATGTCAGATGCATTTATAGGTTCCATAGTGGTGGCGGATATATCTTTACTTTTGTTCTCAATATGGTCTCTTGTGGACAGTTGTCTCATTGGCAATCATACCACATCTTCTTTTTTATATGGTTAATAGATTAATAGAATCTGACTATTCATCAATGTAACATGAACTATTGAAATGTATGTCGATACTGAAATTTAAGGAATAAAAATCGATGTAGGGCACAAGTTTGACATTAATACATTTCCATGGAGCTGGTATCGACATAATCTACAAAAAATACTTTAAGAGACAATAGCTAAACATTGCTTTGCTCTGATGCCTTTACTGCGGAGAACTTCCAGAATTAATTCAGCATCTGATCAAAGTTTATTCATCCCAATGTGTTATAGGCTTCAATCTTTTTCTGTTTGAATATTTATGAGTTTCCGTTTTATAGTTATATTATATTTGTATAAATGTTAGTATAGGCTACACTTTTCAAATACAGTTGTTTCCCTGAGTTCGAACCCCGCTTGTGGGGTGCTTAAAAGTGACGTTAAAACACCAAAAATCAAATCAAATCTTTTTGGATGATATATTTTTGTCATGATATTTTCTTTGCAACCTTTTCCATAATAGTATCTCTATTTTTTTTTATCTTATAAAGACACAACTTGGGAATTTTACCAGTAGAGAAACACATAAATTGAGGCAAAATTGAATTCATTGGAAGACAAAAAAGTGGAGGGAGGTTAGTTCAGACTTTTAGTAAAAGCTTAAACTCGTAGAAGTTCTATATATATAATTGATGGAAAAAAAAGCCGCACAGCTTAATGTTTTGACCTTTGCAAAAAAAGTAGTACATATGGACCATTCATTCTAGGCTATATTTTTTCACAAAAATATATAATAAAAGTTACGCAGTTTTAGCAACAAAAGGAGTTCCTTCGGAAAAATTGCATTGTCTATATTATAAGCAGAGCAAAAAGAAATATGAATTAAATTCAATCCGTTAAATCGGATAAATTAACAGAATTAGATTTGGTTGCAAAATAAGGATGTAAATGTCAAAATCGGTAGGAAGGAAATCATTCTTTTAATTTGAAATAAAAATGACGTACTTCAACTAATATAATTAGGAACGCAATATATGAACACTCCGTATTTAATTAAAAATAAATGTGCTCGTTCGCTCAAGGGATTAAAAGAAACAAGCAAATATTAATCAATGCATCACCTTTATTGTGCCGTAGCCGCACTGGGATCCTGACGCCCATTTTCCAGTGACAGTATAAATTCCCCCTACTTTTAACCCGAAGGCCCCAAGTAAAGGACCAATCTATGGTTTTTATTGGTGATTTCTTCTCGTATTGAAGATATATCAATATTTGGCACTTGACGTTACACAACTAATCAATCAATCTTTGCTCATAAAAGTCTTCTTTAAGTTGAAACTTTGAAAGAATGAGCTAAGTCATTTATCTTGTTAGAGCAGTTTTTGACATAAGATAATACTTTATATTTTACTATTTGTATCTTTGAATGTCCTCTTTGTTTCTTTTGCTTCTCTCTTTTAATCATGCTAATATTGCTTAATATTTAATTTCCTATTATTTTTCAAAAGTTTCTTTTCCTAGTACAAGACTGTATTTAAACCAGTTGGAGCCTATAAACTATGAACGTGTAATACTGTCTCAAATACCTAAATAAGTCTTCTAACCAACAAGACATTACCAGGGAACACACATACATGTATAAATTAATTAATTATCTAAATAAACGAATAAACATTCATCACCAAAGGATACTAATAAACTCTAACGCTCATACATGATGGGGAAATTGCACATTCATTTTTGTTTACAGCCTAGCATATATATATATTTGTAAAAGTTTTATGTTTTACGAAATTCAAATAAATCTAGAATTTCAGAATGTTCAGAGTTCGACCTCTGCGGTCGTATCAGGCTGCGCTCAGCAAAGCATTTTATTTTTCTAAATTCAAACTTTTTAACTTTTTAGATCAATTGATGAAAGAACCCCCACAGAATGGAATATAAAGACAGCAGTGTGTATGGTGTAAATGTATTTAGGGGGGAGAAAGGTACAAAATAAGTGCAGGTATTTGTAAAATACGCTTTTACCTATTCCGACACTCAAAAACACACAAATGAAAAATGGTACGTTTTAATTCATTCTTCACCTTTATCATGTTTATGTGGGTATGGATATAATCATTTTGAGAGGATTACCGATCTTTCCATCTAAATATGAAAACAGAGTTCGATAAGATAGGCGTAAGAAACAAAGACATTAGATGTATTTGTTCATTGTGTTGATTCATATATACCTAGGTCAGTACTCTCTCCGTTTTCACTCTCCCGCAGTTTCGTCCCATTTTGCTTTTTAATTGCTGTCAATCTCATATCAATATCCAATAATTTCTGTCTTAGCTGAGCTAAATTAAAAAACAAAAACTTTAAATTGCAAGTCACGACAACTATAATTTAGAAATGTAATTTTTTGTTTTCTACAGTGGTATAGGGGAGGTTTGAGATCTCAAATACATGTTTAACCCCGCCGCAATTTTGTGCCTGTTCCAAGTCAGAAGCCTCTGACCTTTGTTAGTCTGGTATGATTTTGAATTTCAGTTTCTTGTGTATAATTCGGAGTTTAGTATGACGTCTATTATCGCTGAACTAGTATGCATATTTGTTTAGGGACAAGCTGAAGGACGCCTCCGGGTGCGGTGGTTTCTCGCTTCCTTCAGCTGTTGGCTGCTCTATTGTCAAGTTGTTGTCGCTTTGACACATTCCCCATTTCCATTCTCAATTTTATCATCATAGATTCAAAGATTGAAACTTCAAATTCACGACAGACTCGTGTTTCGTCGACAAATTTTTGTTAACAGTTAAATTATAATAATGAACAAATCAATGACAACTCAAGTCAATACATTAGTGCTGACTACTGGGCTGGTGAAACCTATGGGGAAATAAATCTCCACCAGCAGTGGCATCAACCAAGAAGTTGTGAACAAATCCATCATAGATACTAGGAATGAAATTTCATATTTACGGTCGGGATAGTTAAAGGATATTGCGAACTTCAGATTTCCTATCTTTCTTCCTAAGAGGTTTGCTTCATATTAATATCTGCTAATTTCTGTCGTAAGTGAGCTAAATTAGAAAACAAAAGCTTTAAATGTCAAGCCACGAAAACTATAACTTAGATTTTAATTCAAACTTAAAAACAATATTGTTGATACCTTAGAATTGATTAAGATATCATAAAAAATCATTGTTTCTTTCTCGATTATTTGTTTTTTATATGATAAACGATATCAAAGTAATGTGTGAAAGTTTAAAATGAGACGATGTTGTTTGAGTTCATGACAAAACTTTCCACCAGTGATGTTAACAGCTTCGAAGTCACAGAACAGCTTTCAATAATGAACAAAACCCCAGCCGTAAAGTAAGCTATTTAATTGTTTTTGCTTTAAAATATATGAATTCAGAGTTCATTGCTGTTTTAGCAAATGTTGTAAATTGGTCGATGACGTCTCTAAATTTACTTTCCTGTCGCTCATCAATCTGATAAGTGTAGTAAATACATTTACTTTCTTTATAATTATGCCAAGAAATGTGTGATAGTTGTAGTTATTGTGGATACAGTGTGAATTTTGAAATACGTATAGATAAGAATATATTATCATCATGTAACAATTTTCAAAACATGCATTATTTCACCCTGTCATAAAAATTCATCCACCGAATTGTCTTTCAAATGTTATTTCATAGCTGTAAACAATTCTCTTATCTATATGAAAATATTAGATATCAATATTTTGACTACAAATAGTGATTGAACACAGTTATCAAAGTTTCCAGGATTATAATTTAATACGCCAGACGCGCGATTCGTCTACATAAGACTCATCAGTGACGCTCAGATAAAAAAAGTTATAGAGCCAAACAAATACAAAGTTGAAAAACATTGAATTAGCGATTAAGTCTTAAAGGTATTGTTCATTCTGCAAAAACATAGAGAAACATGCTCGAGAATGAAAATGCTATTTATTTCTGTCCTACTTATTACAGTAAAATATACAACAGTCAGTATTAATCCAGTGGACAACATATATATGGTTAGTGCCAGACAGTTCCTTTTAATCCATTTCTTCCAAGATGGAACTACCTCATGGTCTATTTTGACTTTTGTCTTGTCGATCTTTAAATCGTCGTATTTATGGTCATCATTATCTCTTCTGATTTCTTCGTAATCCTGCATTTGTATTTCAGCCATCTTTATTAACTTACTAATGTAACACCACTTAAAATAAACTAGTTAGTGACTACTAATGTTGATGATCCTATTAATTTATAAAACACATGAGGAAGTATTATACGGAAGCAAATGACCACGTGACAATCATTCGTAAAATTGGATGAAAATATAATGAATTCTTTAACTTGGCATACTCAATGTTTATTGTTATGATTTAAATGTTGTCAGAAAAGCAGTTAATTCAAGCAATATTTTAAAGTTTTGAACTCTATGATGTTTATATTCATAAGATTACTATTAAATTTCAACTGTAAGATTTTTTTTATATATCTGCCTGGGTTTTTTTTTCAGTGATTGTCTCAGCGACAAAATCCTTTAGATTACTATCAGTGATACCTCTGAAATATGTTATTTGTTTATAATAGGGTGTTAATGTATTTGATACAACTTATAGAAAAGAATTGTACAGTATAATAAAATAAAAATCAGACAACGATTGCGTAAACTACAGCAGTTTATCATGGATAGTTCTATTTTTCTACAAGGACTATAATTCAATACGCCAGGCGCTAGACGTTAAAAGAAACCTTAACAGAAAAGGGAGATGTGATATTAACTGCCAATGAGAAGTTAATCCACACAGTGATTGTTTGCTGATATAGACAAACGCAATGAAAAAAAACATACCGTATATTTAACAGGCCTTAACATGGAAAAAAATTTCGAAAAATAAACGGTATAATCTGTAACAAAACAATTTCCTAGAAAAAGATACATATGTATGACAGACACATACCAACGACAAATAACATTTGGCAGACACATAGATAATGTGGCGGGGGTTAACAAGTTCGTGAGCTTTAATTCAGTTCGTTTAACTCATCGGAGTTCAAGAAAATAACAACTTTTGAAAGATTTGATTTTTTTGTGTTTTAACGCAATTGTTCAGTTTAACTTTTGGGATATTTCGTGGCGGCAAGTTTGTATTGAGTGGAGGAAGCTGATGTGCCCGGTGAAAACCACCGACCTTATATAGGAAAACTGACAATCCTAGTCAATTAAAATTGGAGTCGAGTGCACCCGCACGAGTGGGGTTCGAACTCACAACCTCAGTGTTGATTGGCTAGTGATTACAGTAGTAACTACTTATACTAGACCACTCGGCCACCGAGGCCGGTTTAAAAGAAAATAAGACTATAAGATCAATCAGTAATCATCCAATTGATTACATGTTTAGATCAGAGAAAAACATGACCCTGCAATGCCAATATAAAGTTAATCTATTTCTCGCATAAATATATTCTTGAGTAATAGATAGAATGAAACAATTAGGTTTCATAAAATATTTATTGATGACATATGTGGCCGCAGTATATTTTATTGTGAAATGCACACATTTTATTACGATTTCTAAAAGTAAATAATTAACTTTCAAGTATATTATATCTATATATTTGTAATGAATGTCATTGATTATTGTACTGAAACTGAACAAATTGAATAGAGGTAAAATGTATGTAAATTTTTAAATAAATTTTTGATAACAATTGAATATTTTTTAACATATAACAACAAAGCGGTAAACCACATAGAAAAAAGGAGCAGGACACAATCTGCATATCCAGGTAAAGTCTGTGCAAACAAAACTTTAAGAAAAAAAGAGATGATTTCAGTTTCTTAATTGTTACCTTTTCATTTCAAATCTAATTAGTGAAGTTGTAATCATCAATTTGTAAATATTACGGACGCCATCACGAACCTTTTAACTGCTTAATCCAATTACTGCTTTTCTGTTAGATTGGTGTTTTTACGTTTGTGTTTCCGTTAATTGCTCTTGTGTTCTATATCGATTATATTCGTCTACCCATTTATAGCTGATTTGTCAAGTTTGTTTAACACTGTTACATGTCATGAGGAGGTTATGCTTTGTGTAAAATGTACAACTCCGCTCTAAGAATAATCGCATATTGTTCAGTGGTTTCCATTGATTGCTGCAATTTGGGTTCAGCATGAAAAATCGTCTCATTTTGTTTAAATTATTGAGTTTTCGTTTATTTTGAAGGCGAAAAGGACTGCATTGTTACTATAGACGGTCGAAGTTGTTTTCAAAATAGCTCATTAAATCGATCATATAAATCAACATCCATTGTCTGCAATATCGTCTACGTTGTGTCTCCGATAGACAGTCCGACACGTCTCTAGTCCTTCGATACAAATTGAAAATAGAATATGCCAAAGAGACAGCAAACCGACCTAAGATATAAAAAAGAAGATGTGGTATTATTGCCAATGAGACAACTGTCTACAAGAGACCAAAATGACACAGACATTAACAACTATATGTCACCGTACGGCCTTCAACAATGAGCAAAGCCCATACCGCATAGTCAGCTATAAAATGCCCCGATAAGACAATGTAAAACAATTCAAACGAGAAAACTAACGGCCTTATTGATATAAAAAAAATGAACAAAAAACAAATATGTAACACATAAACAAACGACAACCACTGAATTACAGGCTCCTGAATTGGGACAGGCACATACATTAATAAGATGGCGGGTTAAACGTGTTATTGGAATCCCAACCCTCCCCCTAACCTAGGACAGTGGTATAACGGTACGACATAAGAACGAACTATAAAAATAACACCCGCAGGCTACCAATGGGTATTCGTACAGCAATTAGTCTGTGTTAACTTATAAACGGTTTCAAATTATAAAATAATGTACATTGACCTGACTTGATTTAGTTTCAACGTGTTAAAGAGTACCAGTAAGGAATAACCCATGTCAAGATCCATAATAGTCTCTCAAATATTACACTATGTATTGCTTTTACTTGTTTTTTCATGCGCACGAGGATAGCATTCCTATATAATTTTTAAGGACTTCCTTCATCTTTTTGATGATAACTCTAGAAAGATATTTTTAACTTGTTAGTTGCAGTCAAATGATAGTTTAAATTAAGGTAGATTCATGGCATACCGCCATCTTGGATTGTACAATCACAGTACGAAATCGGTCTAGTTATTTGTCTAAATCTCCAAATTTGGAGACAAATTTGCAATTCAATGGTTGGACTGTTTTTTTCTATTTAAAGAAAACTTGTTAATTAACCGTATTATACAAAATATTTTAACAAATATTAATATTTTTGGTATTGAAATGAGCCATTTAAGGGGAGATAACTCTTTTAGTACAAAATTTATACTGGGCTAATAGGGATTTTTTTTATTTTTACTTGTAGCAATAAAACAAGTTCGGTGACACCATGTTTTCTTTTTCTTTTCTAAAAACATATTATGAAACCTTTCTTCTTACGATTTATTTCAAAATTCTATCTCATAGAATTTTTCTATGCACACTAAAGGGTTTTTTGAACAAACTAACCAAATTTTGGCAATTTTCAACGACTCATAGCTTGAAAAATAGCACGGTGACCCATACTTTTTATTAAATTTTTGAAAAGAGCATAGTAAAATCTTCATTTTCACTCTACTAAATACTTTTATCTGGTGCATGTTTCAACCTATGAAAGAAAGAAACATTTATGGCTATAGTTAACAATTTAATACCTACAAATTAATTTTCATGATCAAAAGAAAAAAAGGACCAACCAAAATTAAAAGCAATAAAATGCTTCGCTAAGTACAGCCTGATACGACCATATTTTGATTAAGCTTATAAAAAATCACAAAATTAAATGTCAAACTTTTATAAAGTAATACTTATACATAGACTAAATTGAAGACTAATATCAGCAGCAGTCTCCAGCTATATATTTCCTTATTCTTATATGATAGTCCCACAAAAATAATGTTGAAAATATGTTTTAATTTTTTCCAGCTTCTCTTTTGTGAAAGCGGTCCCTTTTTGGTCACTATCTATGTGTTGCTTGTAAATATGAATTGTAACACTTTATAGTGACTAAACAGGTTAAACAAATACTTCTCTAGAAACAGAAAAAAGAATTTGGAACAGCACCATCCATGCCAGACCATTTATAAATAAAAACTCAGATCGGAATAGCATGGACGATAGGTTAGTTGTCTGTCCTTCTGAGTAGTAAGGAAAGCTACCAATAATTCTGCAGAAAACACCATTTTATCAGGTTTTAGTACAACTTCTGTTTAAATGTTCACACTTTAAGTGGATCATTAAATAAGCCTAAACTAAAATTATTACTGAAAGTTTCAAATGTTAAGACAAGTGTTTCATTCACCAAATAACTGCGTTTCTGTGAGAGAAAAATCATTTGCAATTTTGTAAATTAAAGAGAAAGTATATTCTTTTGCAGAGCACACACACACATGTCAATTACGAACTGACCCAATATATATTTTTTTATCAGGACCAGTCCTCTGATACTGACATTATATACCAAGGAGTACCGGGTACATGTATATCAAAGGGAAAATGCACAAATTACTGATAAAAAAAAACTATACAATCCCTCTTTCGTGTGTATCTCCTGCAATCTGTATTTGAAATTTTGAAAACTCTTCAAGAAAGACAGAATGAACCCCTACAAAAAAAATTGAAAGAATCCCCCCTCCTTACACTTAACACACAAACACAAAAGTTATTGTCTAGAAACTACAAAAAAATGTGTTTGGCCTTGACTCTGGTGGTACTGTTGGTACTATAATCATTTAGCCAATTATAACCCGCATTGTTTGGTATTGAACCTGATGCAATTTCATAGAGATCCATTCACTTATACTAAAGTTAATATCAGAAAACCAAATTGTTTTTGAACGACAATTTTGTTTTAGATAGCATTATACGTAAGCAAATTTTGACATGAAATTACATTTCTGTTTCCATTCTCTTCATTTTATTTTGCTGTCATATTGAAACTTGCAAAGTACTGTAAGTAAAAAAAAAAAAGAAATGACATAAAACTGACTTTGAACTAGTACATGAAATTGATGTAGAAACCAACTTAAAGAAGATAAGGAATGCAATAATATTGCTGAGTAGTTTTCTCCTCTCAAATTTTTATAATCATTCTAGTGAACAGCAAAATCTTAAGACTACATGTATCAACTTAACAAACCTATTAATGGTTCCTTAGGCTTTAGTTAGATGAAAAAAAAACCTGTTCAAAACAGTGGTGTTTTCCTCCTATTCCCACTTTTTAAAAATACTATTCCTTCTATTCCCACTTGCAAATAACAATAGATGTTTTGATAAATAATTTGTTTTTATAACAATCAAGGTTAATTAGAATACCACCTAAGATTTACCTGTACTTTTTTTAAAGCACAACATATTTAGTACACTGGTTTGGTATTATACCTTTATTTGTAATATGTTTCTTTTATCATCAAAGAAATACTTAAAAATAAAGAAGATTAGAGTTAGATTTATAATTTTTTTTTTTAATTTGTTCTTAAAAATAAAAAAAAGTTATGATAAATAGATTGGAGTTAGATTTATTAAAAAAACATTTGATTTTGTACTTAAAAATTAAGAAAAAAATATGGTAAATGGATTGTAGTCTGATTTATTTTAAATTTCTGAATTTATAACTAAAAAAATTGTCTGCCCTTACAGACATAGATTAGATTGATACTAACATCAACAACACAGCATTTGTAGACTATGTAACAACATACTGGGTTAAACGGAACAGTCACCTTTTGAAACACTACTTAACACAAGGACAAAAAACAACAAATCTCTAGAGGAATAACACAGCAAGCTGAAGAAATATGTCACTCATCCACATCCAAACATCTTTCAACTAATTAAACTTCTAAACCATGAGTAAGACTTCAACGCCCTGACCATGATCCAGTATGCAGCTGTTGGGAAGAAAGTGGCCCCCAAAAAGAAGTACATTCGTGTAGAAATCAACGACAGATTAGACGAACTTGAGATTAGACACCGCAGCCACGAATTCACAACAGTAGAGTTTGGTGATGCAGTTTCCCACATTCTTCACGTGGAAAAGATTGATACACTTTTATAGTCTTGTATACAGTGATTGTCTAATTTTTGAGCTACAATGTGTAATTTGATTTAGTGCTGTTGTGTAATTTGTGTTATATTATGCTTACTTGAATCTACAGATGAATGTGTGTTATAAAAGTAATAAAAACAATCAAATTATTCATAGTTATTTTGCTTTAAAAAAAAACAGGATTCATGCAAAAATGACTTTTTACATGTTCTTATAAAAAAAACACCAGTTGGTCAATTAACAGCTGATTAAAAAATGTTTGTACACTATAATCCTTTGTTTTCCTCTTATTCCTACATGAAATTTTACCTTTTCTTACCAGATTTATAACAAGTGGGAATAGAGGGAATGAGCCAAAATAGTATTCTAAACAGGATCACTGTAAATTCAAACCCTTCTTTTTTTAAACTATGAATTATCCTCTTGCAGGTAACTGGGAATACAATATGAACATCTAGCCAATTGAGAAAGTAAAAATAATATATCAAACAATAAGTGTTTTTGCATTTAATACGTAAAAAAAAAAAAAAAAAAAAAACAACAGCTACAACTTTTAAATATCATGAATATTGAGGTCAGAAAAAGATATTCAAAATCCTCCACCTCTTCATGAAAATCAACAACAACAAAATATTTAATAAAGTTATGGATTGTATAACATTATTCATAGTTTGGGAATTAAACATTTAAATTTTGTAAATGAAGGAATAAAGATGTATATGAAAGTGACAAAAAATAATATGAATAAAGCATTGTCAATAATAGAAATTATCAATAAATAGAATTTTCAGCAGAAAACAATATTGAACCACCAGGGAGCAACCATTTGCTTTAAAAAGGGGTGGGTTGGGGTATCAGTCAGATTATTTTCATGCAAATCGCTTCAAGGCTATTAATTAAAATTATTTGGTCAAAATTCAACACTAGAAGGTATGGGGAAAATCTGGTGCTGAGATTTGGTGTCACAATATTTTTTTTCTTCTGCTTGAACAGATTTTTTTCTTCATTGATTAGGGAATCAGAATATCTTTTTAATAAAAAAAAAAAAAAAAACACCCCCTGCTAACTTTTAAAGTTCTGTGTAGGATATTCGTCCTGAGCATGCCTGACATATTTGCCACTGGACATTAAAGCAATCAACGATCAATGAATTGGAGTATTTGACATACAGTCTTGGTATAAAGCTGGCATTTAAGGTAGCGCCTTCTTCATATTAAATATTACCATATCAATGACAATATGAGTATCTTTTGTAAAAATCAAATGTGGCGTGGACAAAATCCCGTTTAAAGGAAGTAAGAACAATTGTTAAACCCTTCTATATTTCTATTGAAAAAAGGTGATGGGCAGTTATTGATAAAGAGTGTATTTAGTTTATAAGGAAGATATTTCTGAAACTAATTTTTATTTCTATCAAGTTTACTTCGAACAATTGAAATATGATGTAAACTTGTTTTAACAATAATTAACTATGACGTCAAGTATGTTAATAAGTCAGTTTTCTGTATAGGTGAATCATAAAGGCATCGTATTGTGTACGTTAATTGGCCTGTCTCAGGTTTGGGAAGGGTTGGAATTCTGCTTATATGTTTAAACCCGCCAAATATCCATATGTATGTTCCTGTTTAAAGATAGGAGTTTGTAATTAAGTGGTCGTCTTTGGTTGCTGTATACCGGTTTTATTTCTTTATTGCGGTGCATTTTATAGCTGACTATGCGGCATGGGCGGTATAAAAAAATCCTGAGAGTAATATTAAAATAAGATAGTATAAAATGTGAACAGATTAGATATCTGTGTATCTGAATATATATATATGTTCTACTATTTTTTAATGGTGTTTATTGTTTCCCTTATTTTTCAATTGGCCCAGAGTTTTTAAGTTATTTTGTATTGATTTGTGAGGGATTCTGTACTTAGGTTGACATTAAAAATGAAACTACATTATATAAACGAAAGTAATGTACAAATAAAGAATAAATGTTGTGTAACTCAACTGTACCTCGCTTCATTAAAGACCCTTTGTGTGCCCTTCGACATTTGTTTTTGTTCATAGATCGGGTTCTATTTCCATTCTATTTTTCCGGATTGTTGTCCCTTTGACAAATTCCCCTTTTCCATTCTTGGTTGCCTGCTCTTTAGTCAGGTTGTTGTCTCTTTGACACATTCCCCTTTTCTATGCTTAGTTGTCTGCTCTTTGGTCGAGTTGTTGTCTCTTTGACACATTCCACATTTCCATTCTCAATGTTATGATTGATTCTGATTGCTGTTCGAATACGATATTTAAAAGGTATTACAAACCGTCCATTATGTGTGATACAATAATCAATCATTATACTTGTCTGTTTTAATCCTCTTAAAACATGGTATAAATGTATTACCACTAGCATACATATATGATGTAGATGATTTTAAGATAGAACAAAGTAATGAATGCTCGTGTTGTTCATTACGTATTTACACGTATATGTTGGGATATATATCAATTGATATATAATTATGTATTGTTAAACATTATTAATTTGTAAATTAAAGCGCACTTTTAACCTTCGTAATCAGTACCTTATGGTCTCTTAGAACTGTGCTTGTTATCGTTTGTAGTTTTCGTTAGTTGCTTTTGCAATCTGTACTGATCTAAGTGATTAAACAAACGCATCATAAATTAACTTATACACCGTTCATTGTATCCAGGACTGTCCGAGTCGTGTTCGATACGATCCGACATATATCTTCGGGTTTGTCAGAGTTATTTTGTTCACTGAACTGACTGGTATGTCGCAGAGTAAGTCAATGATACAGTTCTCCTCTGTATTGTAGACATTTGTTTGATTCGGATTTTGCATAATGATGTTGATAAAAAAAACTAGAAGTTAAAGCTGAATTACCACAGTAGAATACGAGTAAATGCAATGCACAAAAAAGGTCTATTAAGCCAAGTCATTGTTTTTTGTAAGCTTTTTTTATATATATTTTGATGTTAAGTTGTCTGTAACAAGGGCATCGAAAAATAACATGAAGCTAACGTTGAGTGCAGATCCAGGTTTCTTTAAGCATGTTAAGGGTAACATTTCTTATCGAGCTGCTATCGATTTGCAACTAAAGAAAAGAACTGAATCTCGTTTTTTTTTATATTTCACACCTGTGATTATTGCTTAAGATGTGATTGAGTAACTGGCTTTTACAGATTACAGATTACACACATTTGATTCTTGATTAACCGTTTAGCTAAATATAATAAATGATGTTATCAAACACAATATGAACAAGATAAAAATTATGATTTAAGTCATGTTTTTACATCTTTCAAGCAGCAAGGTCGATCAACGATTTTCTCTTTTACATGAAACTATTTATCAATAGCCTATGTTCTCGATAAGCCGGATGGCGCCATTGACAAATCTGATAGTAAAATTCAATTAAAATAGTGAAAAATTTGAAGTTTGCTAAAAAAGATAAAAAATTTCCATATCAAACTTTTCACTGAATATTTTCACACTGATATTTTAAATAGTGTTTATCCACTCTTTGTTTAGATTCACTAATTTCTATTAAGTTATTGGTATGCATTTTAGTTTGAATGACTCTAAAAAAAAATGAGAATGTATTATAAAAACAAATCAAAACTTTTTTAAGAGATTATTTATCATCGTCCTATTTTAACGGTCTTATATATGTTTTTGTAATAAAAAACACATGTCAGTAAATTTTAATATCGTCAGCGGCGGTCATATTAAAATGATAACACTTATTTTGATAAAATCTGTTATCCGTAACCGTACCCGATTTTCAACAATGAAACCAGATCAAATATGTTGAGTGTGTTATATAAGAAGCAATAGTCATACAATCCTAACTTTTTAACTATTTAGCAAGTCAAAGCTGACTAAATATGTAATGTTATACAGATATGAACGCTACTTGGACTTTTTTTTTTTCAATGTCTGAATTTTTGGAATGCGCTAAATCAGGCTCCTCTTAGGTTGTTAATATTACTTAACCTTACTTCCATTGAAAGGGTACTGTTTCATCTTTAAGTCTAATTTAACACGATGTATTTGTGTATTGTAGTAAGATTTGAACTATACATAACTATTTATCTTACCTCCTATAACTTTATAGAGATATAATTAGCTAAAGGACTAGACGTGTTCTTAAAAAGTATTGGGTTAGTTACCATACATGGAAAGTTACCATATGGGGTAAGGAAGGGGTTACCTCCCTTTCAAAATAAAAAAAATGCCACAACCTTTAAAACAAACAACACGGGGTTGTGGAAAAATCTGAAATGGTTCAACAGACGAAGAAATCGATAATAAAAGGTTGAAATAAGTTCATAAACATAATTGAAGCTATCAAGTTGAGGAAAAAATGATAGATGCAATGAAAGATTAAAATGAATTCATAAAACAAATTTAATGGTAAAAAGGTGCCATTTTTGGCGTTTGTTTTCTGTATAAAAAAAATAGATCTTAATACTAAGTATTAAAGACTTGGTCAATTTGATTTATCCCTAGTCAAAATACCACATGTGAAGATAGTCGGTAAGATAAATTTGTTAGACGGTGTGCTAGTGACCTAATACGATATTTATAGGGTCAGTAAATTCCATATTTCATCCAATTTGGAATTTACTGACCCCATATATATCGTATTAGCTCACTAACACACCATGTAAATAATAATATAGTATTCTTTAAGATCGGGGTTTTAATTCATTTTGCGGTGGTTGCATTCTGCGATGATCAAATGAGTCGTGTCTTTTTTTAAGTATTATTTTTTTTAGTTTTTATAGATGTAACACAACTGATACATATCATGATGCTACCTTCTGTAAAAAAAAAGGTTAACATCGCGATATTCGCGTTCATAGCTGTATGCAATATTCATTTTATTTTGTACTCTTTTAAGTATAAAAAGGTAAATTCATATTTCCTGTAGATGTTTCAAATGATTGAAGACCGATCGGCCTACGTTGTATTTATTGACCACCAAAGCTGTGTCAATGAACGGTCTAAGTTGTCTCAATGGATCTCTTCAAATCGATCACAAATTACACAATCTACGACTTTCGGAATTAAATTTCGGTTAAACAGCAAGATATTTTTCCAAAGATGTTCCAATTTGGTTATTTTTGTTATACTGTTCAAAAGGTCTACCTCAAGATTCAACAAATATGTTGTCAATAAAAAAAACTACATCATACTGATCAAGTGCTCCTCGGTGTAGCATGTTTTATCCTTTTGTTAACTTTTTAACAAAATTTGCCTTATGGTATCCCAAAGTAATAATAATATGGCGAATGCTTTCATTTTTATGATGAAAGGCATTGCAGATTATTTCTTTTCGGCGATTTGCAATTTTACATGGGTAATGGTGGTTTAATTCAAAAGTTTGTAAATTGATAGAAATAATTTTAGAAAAAAAACACAGTGAGGACCCTCTTCTACAGAATGTAGTCGATATAGTGAACAATTTTTTAGTTGAACATGCAGAAGAGCCAGAAATGTACCACTGCTTGTACGGAATTTTGTGAAGCTTAGGTATCCAATACAAGCAAGGTAAGACACAGGCACGTGTTGCTATCCATTGGAAGACCCACGATCAACGTACATTTACGTTCATAGTGGATCTTCCAATGGATAGAAACAAGTGCCTGTGAAGTAAGACCCCGATTTTTTGTTCAATGTTATGTGCATTGGAGCTATAAAAGACCTATGATTCTCCAAAATAGTATCCGTTTAGGAGAAATTCGTAATAATACGATTTACATACACAAACAATTTTATTTGAAGCTATCTCGGCAGGAACAGCAACATACTTATTATGAAGAGATGAATGACATTTCATAGCTTCTTTGTCTCTGAAAACGGAATTTATTCGATCATCAACTGTTTTTCAACCTTTGAATGCGACGTTTAATCAGAGACCTGACTGTTTTGACCCATTTTGACAAAGTGTTTAGTTACATTTTTTCTCGTTTAGCCAATGCTCAATGGAATCCATAATTATTTTGAGGTTTTAAACTTTAGCTTATTGAACGAATAAATTATATATATATATATAAAAAAACAAGATGTGGAATGATTGCCAATTAGACAATTCTCGACAAGAGACATAATGACACATAAATTAATGACTATACGTAACTGCACGGCCTTCCACAACGAGCAAAAGCCCATACCACATAGTTATCTAAAACGCCCTGAAATGACAAAAACATATTCAACGAGAAAACTAAAGGCCTAATTTGTGTACAAAAAATGAACGAAAAACAAATATGCTATACATCAACAAACGAAAACCACTGCATTACAGGCTCCTGACTTAGGACAGGCACTTACATACAAACTGTGAAGGAATTATACTTTTAGCGGGATCCTTACCCTCCAATGATAATAACCTGGGACAGTGGTGTAACAATACAACATAAGAACTATAAAAATCATTAAAAAAACATAAGTTTTAAATTGCTTGATGAATTATTCCTTAATTCAATGAACTCTTAAATACTGTAAATGCACAGTTGGTATTAAAAGGATTTCTCAGAATAATGTCATCTGCGATATCTGTTGAGAACATACATGTACATTGTCTCTTTTCAGTTAAAAATCGTCAAAAAATGAGGTCAAAGTGCACAGGGCGATGTCTAGAACACCCAGATATCTCAATCGTTATAATTTAGCAACTCCCAGGTAATTACTTAATAATGTTAATATAAATATTCAAACGAACATAAACGGAATTTGGATAAACTTCTTGTCTTCTATGCTGGTATGCTGTTCTTAACATAATAATAAAAACCTTTCGGAGACGGCTTTGATGACGGTGGAAAATCCTCTTTTGGTACCATCTGTATGTATATAGTTATCAAAGGTGCCAGGATTATAATTAAGTACACCAGACGCGCGTTTCGTCTACATAAGACTCATCAGTGACGTTCATACCAATATATATATAAAAAGTACAAAATTGAAGCTAGAGCACTGCGGATCCAAAACTCGAAAATATTGTGCAAAATACGGCTAAGGTAATCTATCCCTGGGATGAGAAATCCTTTAGTTACGAAAAATTTAAAGTTTTGTAAACAGAAAATGAAAAAAAAGAAAAAAAATGACCATATTAGTGATATATATGTAACAACAAAAGTGTGAACTACTAGGCTGGTGATACCATCAGGGACGAAACGTCAACCAGCAGTGGCATCGATCCAGTGGTGTAAATAGTTATCAAAAGTACAAGGATTATAATTTAGTACGCCAGACGGGCGTTTCGTCTACATACGACAAAATATTGTGCCAAATACGGCTAAAGTAAATAGACTAACCATAGATACCAGGACTTAATTGAGTATGTACACCAGACGCGCGTTTCGTCTACAAAAGCCTCGTCAGTGACGCTCGAATCCGAACATTGAGAACCAAAATTTCTAAAAGTTGTGCCAAATACAGCTAAGGTAATCAATGCCTGGGATAAGAACATCATTAGTTTTTGAAAAATTCATAGTTTTGTAAACAGGAAATTTATAAATATGACCACATTAATGATATTCATGTCAACCCAAAAGTCTTGACTACTGAGGTGGTGATACCCTCGGGGTCGAAACGTCAACCATCAGTGGCATCGACCTGGAGGAGTAAATAGTTATCATAGGTACCAGGATTTTGTCTTAGTACGCCAGACGCGCGTTTCGTCTACATAAGACTCATCAGTGATGCTCAGATTAATAAATTTATAAAGCCAAACAAGTACAAAGTTGAAGAGCCTTGATGATCCAATAAAGGCAACAGTATAATACCGCTGTTCAGAACTCGTAAATCCATGGACAAAAAAAACAAAAAATCAGGGTAACAAACCAAAACTTCAGGAAACTCTTAAAATATAAGAGAACAACGACACAACATAAAATTGTAAAACACAGAAACAGACTATGCATTAGACAAAAACAGATGAGAATAACAAATATAACATTAAACCAAATACACGAATTTAGGATAGAAAAGTACCGTGACACGTCTTATAGTAAAATGAATTTACACTCAAACACCAGAGAAATCAAACGACACAACGGAAACACAACAATAAAATGTAACACACAGAGAAAAGAACTTTAATATAACGATGGCCATATTCCTGACTTGGTACAGGAATTTTTTTTAGAAACAAATGGTGGGTTGAACATGGTTTTGTGGCATGCCAAACCTTGCACTTTATTGGTAATGTTAAATATAACATTAAAATGACAACATAATATTACAGGAATACAATACAAATAAAAAGGAGAACAAAGTAGACAAAGAAACAAATGAATAATATCTAACAAAAGGCATAAAGTTTAAAATTCAATATGCCAGAAACACGCCGTCCAAAATTCCCATAATATTGTGACAAATATACGGCTAAAGTTATCTATGCATGAGTTATTAAATTCCTGAGTTTTTCGAAAAATTCAAAGTTTTGTAAACAGGAAATTTATAAAAAAAATAAACGATATATTGTCTAAAATTTCATCGAATTTGATGAACATTCCTTAACCAGTGGTGTTTGTCTGACAGTCATTCAAGACTACTGTCGGTTTTCTCTATATATTTAGAATATCAAACTGTCAATTTTGGCACGCCGTAAACATAGAAGACAACAATTTATTCAAATTCGTGTTAGTCTGGTTTGTATCTTTATATTACCTTGCTACCCGCATAATATTAGGACGATTGAGAGATCAGAGGTGTCTAAATAGCATTTAAGTTTGTCTCCTGTATGTTTTCACTATATATTTCGTTTTAAATTGGCTTTCCATAGTAATAAAATTGATCGTGTTTTTTAAAGTTTCTGAAAATGTAATACAAGTATATCGTTGATGTCGTTCTATTGATAACAATCTGTATTTTATATAGACAAATGTGAAGTTTACAGAAGGGTTGATGTACAACGAAAATTTGAAATTTTTAACTTGAAAGGGTAAAGAAACGATTTTCGAACTATGAGTATCTTGCTTTTAATGCATACGAATATTTCAGTATTGATGATTTTCAAATGAAATCGAAAATTGTACATTGAATAACGAAGTTGCTGCTTACTTAACATTCATGTAATAAACGGAAAACAGGACATACGTTTTTACACAATTTCCTTCTAGATACTAGCTGTTGATCATAAACAAACTCTGTCGAAGTTTGGTAGAAATCCATGATTGTTAAATAGTTATTATTTTATTTTTTTTAATGTAGTGTTAACTGGCAGTAATACTAATATAAAAATATGTGGTATGATTGTCATTGAGATCACTCTCTACAGGAGACCAAAGGACACAGAAATTAACAATTATAGTTCACCGTAAGGCCTTTTTATTATAAGCAATACTTTGAGTGCACTGCTCTCTAAATTATGTTGTATAATTAATTTCATTAAATTTGTTATAGCCATAATGTTATATAAGGCAATTGTGATATCCTATGTCTGATACAGATGGAAATGGAACAGAAAATCAATTCCCAAAATGACAATGTAAAACAATTCAGACAAAATTAACTACATTGGCATTATTTATGCCCGCATGTATGGAACAAAATGAATCTAAATCGGATGTTAGTACACACAACAAGGAAAACACACTTATACTCAAGCATGATACCAGTTACCCATTTTTTGTCCACTTATTTATTTTAAAGTTGCCTTTGTATTTTTTGGCTTACTTACTACATGTTTCTTATAATACCACTATACAAAACCAGTTACAGTTTAAATCGGACTATTTGGAATATACAAAACAAAGAGGATAAAACAACATGAAAAAAGGAGAATTTTGAACATGGTTTTGCAAAGTGATGTCTGTCATTTCGCTTCTTGTGTTTTTTTGAAATCTCATTTGCTATCTGCAAATTAACAAAACACATGAGAAATAATGTATATTAACAATACAATGCTAATTGTCCTTCTGCTGCATGTGCGTTCATCCTTTTGATATTTATATTGTTTATTTTGTTCAGTCTTTAACTATTGTATGCTGTATTTCGTGGTCTTGATCCTCCTTTTGTTGTTTATTGCCATGGGTTGATAAGCTTTTTGTTGACTTATCAGCGTTTAAGTTTTTGCCTTTGATTATCGAAAGGGTATAATTATTACAAAATTACCATGTATAGTGACTGAGTTTATGAAATAAAGAAAAAATTCAAACTTCTAACCGCTGACATTTGTACTCAAGTTGTATATGCTGTTGTCAATCATCAAATAGAATGAACAGAGCATAGCTTTTATTCAACGGGAAAACTAGTAGTGTTTTGAATGTACAACCTTTACAGTCAGAGAGTCCAAACTTAATAAGATCAGTTGTAGGGGTATAATTTTAATAAAGAATCAATTAGTTGTAGAAGTTATACATTTATTATATGTCCAAAACAAAACAATTAATATTATCATTATAGGTAGTAAAACTATATACATGGTGAGAAATGCAACTATAAAAAACAAAATTTGAACTGATTATAGTTGCTTATTTATATACATTGAAACTCTCATCTAGTTATTATGTAATTACACGATATATCAAGTTCAACGTAAATACACTAATCGAAAGTAACACACCAACACATACATGCAATAGCATCACTTACTACATAATTATAAAAGAACATATGTGAAACTAGTAACAGTATTTTTCGGACTGGTAAATAAACTCATCAAAGATACACATTGTGACTTGTATAACAGTATTATTCGGACTATAGGGATTTCTATTTTGCATTGACATTCAAGGTTGATATACATTCTACATTGGAAATGTAATGTCGGTTTTTTGAACTACGTGTGGTTTTTATTGTCTTGTTGCTACCTTCAATTTAACAGAAACATTTGAAATATGAAGTTATGCATTAAGCACCTGAAGTCAAGATTGAAATATGAAAATATATATATTAATAAGCATTAAGATAACATGTTTATAGAAATAAGGAGATATAGTATGAGTGCCATTTAGACAAATTGCTATCCAGGTCACAATGTGGAAACTATTATAGATCTAATTACGTCTTTCAACATAGAGCCTTGGCTTACACCGAACAGCAATCACTAAGAAAACAAAAACGAGATATAATTATGAACGACAGGTTGCTGACTGAGGGCAGATGCAAAAAAAAACAATTAGCGGGTTTAAACGTTTAAACAACCGCCAACCTTAACTAACCTTAAACAGGCGTACAACATTACAACACAAACGAACACACTATAACATATTAATTGAAATGGCTTAACTCGATAAGTTAAAGGGAAGAACAAAAAAATTGCGAAAGCAAATTTGTAGATCTAACATTGTTGGGTTCATGTTTAGACGAGTTATATATATATAAGCCTCAAATCTATGTCCGGCCTCAAATCTATGTCCTTTCCGCTAATCTATGTCCTTTTTAATATTGCGTCATAGACGTTCCAAATCTATGTCCTTTATTGTCTCAAATCTATGTCCAATATTGTTTCACATCTATGTCCTTTATTTACTCAAATCTATTGCCATTTTTGGCTCAAATCTATGTCCTTTCATCGACGTAAAACATAACAAATTGTTATCAAGTAAACAATGAAAAGTTAACAATTACAGGTGTAAGAACGGCCTTCAACACGGAGCATTAACTCAAACCAAACAAACATTGTACGAGTGGTTTATATGACAAAAGCAAGGTTAACATTACATAGTAAGACCGTGCTTGAAACAATATCATAAATACCAGCTAAATAATTTAGCCGGATTTTCTTAAACGTATACTTTACTTCGGCTCTTGCACATATATGATGAACACATTCCAACTTAATATTAAATTATGGTAAATTACTTAATAAAATAAAAAAACCTATAAGGCCAAACTTATTAGACAGGCATAAACTTGCGCATGGCGAAACAAATTGGAAATTTTTTTTTTTAAATTAACACAGATTTGAGACCTTATCTTTTTCATAACGGACACAGATTTGCGAATGATGTCGCGATTGAAAATCGGACACAGATTTGAGGCCGAATCATTTTTTGGACATAGATTAGCGATTGACGTCTCGATTGGGCATAGATTTGAAAAACGGACACAGATTTGAGGTCGTACACAGATCTGATGTTTACATATATATATATACTGTGGGTTCATTTATTTTCGTGGGTACAAATTTTCGTGGATTAAAGAAAACTCGCATGTTCGTGGATATTTTATTTCGTGGTTTTGCCGAAGTCTGCATACAAGCCTATTGAAAATTTGTTATTCGTTGAAAATTTAATTTCGTAGTTAGACTCCTCCCACGAAAGCCACGAAAATTGGTATCCAACGAATAATAATGAATCCACAGTATACACGAGTCTAAATTGAAAACTACGTTCAAACCTATGATTGCGTTGGATAAAAACCGCAATTATTATACGTGTGCATGTAAAAAAAAATTCGTTGTAGAAGGGTCTAAAAACAGCACAAACAACATTTTCCAAAAGACCAAAAGTGAAAAAGTATATTCAAACAAAACGCATTCGACTAACATTTTAACCCTGCTGACTGCCATTGGCGATTGCCAAATAAAATTGATCACAAGATGTAACAAAATGGATCTTAATTTAAATTTAATACTAAACAGAAATTGTTTTCAACTTGTGGCCACGATGTTATGCCACAAACATACGGTGTGAATATTTTTAAGTACACCAGATCCGAATTTCGACAATAAATGTCTCTTCAGTGATGTTATGGATCGAAACGGTATTTGGAAGGCCATATAAAAAGTACCCTCATTTTTAGATAAGACTCTTGAATTTTAAGAGTCAATATAGGATGAACGGATCATATAAACCGGAGGGAAAATATGATACAAGCCCAAACGAGTCTAAATATATTTATACGACTGAACGAATACATTTGATGTATAATACAATGGCAATACAGTATTTAAATCCAGTATGCAAAACAAAAAGATAAATAAGACCTTGGACAAAATGGCATCAAATAAAATAATGTACATAGCTTATAATATGTCATATCGGAGAGTGTTTTTACAATTTCTTCATGAACTATTCAAATATTTTACATTTCTGTTTTTAAAAATCTTACTTATTGAAATTCAACCTTGACATGCCTTAAGTAAACACATATCGTACTGATTTTGACATGATTGACATGATTGATCTGTCTTTTCGATGTGTTTCTCATCATTTTGTCCGAAGCAGGTTTTATGATTTGATCGTTTTTTACTGCCGATTGGTTCCTCTATAACTTCAAAATAGTGTATACTGGTACAGTTTGCAAATTGTTTTCAGACTGTTGATTTGACCGTAGAGGTTGATATAAATTGGTATATGCTTTGTTCTCTTCTCCAGGGTTACAATACTCATCGGAATTCTTGTTAACGTTCAAGGGCTGCTGCAAATGAGGCATCAATGATTGATATTGGTTCAGATAGACATCGGTCGGGAGTCGAATTCTATCAGACGAAACATTTGAGTTGTCGTTATTAAACATATGTATTGACAATCAACTTAAATCTGGCATCTCAAGTTCGTCAATTTCGGCATCATCTTGACCATTTCCCCTGGATGTCGCAATGTTGGGGCTCATTTGAGCGTCTCTTTCAACCTCAGTTCCGTTATTTATATTTATAAATTGATTTCGTCCCGATTTTTTATTTATTTGTGCGCTTTGATATTTTTTGCCTACATGAAAAGAAGCTATACTGCAGCTGAGAATGAGAAAAAAGCCAACTCCACACGATATATAAACGATATTTTGAGTTTGTTTTATACCTACAAAACAATAAATAATACAATTTGACTAACATCGATAGTTTACTGGGCAACTTTTAATTCAATACTGACGTGGCCAAAGGTCACAATTGTTCCCTAGGAGGGTCATGGGTCAGATCCAATCAAATCTGTGACTTACAAAAAGAAATATGCGTACCATTGGCTTTTAAACCCATTGATTAGTAATATGTTGAATATGTATATGAATATAGTGCAGCAAAGCTATGTTCTTACCTTCCAATTCTCATGCATTACTGTCAAGTTCAAATTTTTTATTCATTATAAATCGTAAATTGATCCAATCAATATAAAGGTTGATAAATGTATCTATTTTGTCAACCTAGGGTAGAGGTTAGTATTTTATATTAGTATTTTATATTTAGAGTCCAAATAATTTCTTGAAATTATACAAAATTTAAAAATAACCCCTAATGGACAAGTTGAATGTTGATAACTTGCAAAGGCATATGTTATAAGTATATATATGACATGAGACAGATACATACATAGAGTATGTGGCGAGGTTAAACATGTTAGCGGGATCCCAACCCTCCCCCTAACCTTGGGCAGTACAACATAAGAACGAACTATATAAAGCAGTTGAACAAGGCTTAACTGACCAGATTGATAAAAACACAAATACTACAAATACTACAAATACAAGTGTACGTGGCAGGGTGCATCAAAACAAAATAAATTGTTCATCCCAACAAAATGACACTAAGTACATATCTGAGAGTACTCGCAGTTACAGACGGCTAGTTCAAAGCCACTAATAACTTATAAACAAATCATACATCTAAGACTAAACTGTCACTCAAAGTTTCAAGCAATTCATTTTACTTTATAGAAACATAAAAAACATGAATATCAAGTTAGATAAAAGTAAAAATATAAGAAGACAATTTGCGCAAAAGACCAAAGGTCTTATACTACACGTTATCGTATTGACCATATTATCTATCCTTTAGTGTGTATTTAGTTTTACATCTAGATTTGTAAAATATAACAAAAAATAACAAATAAACTGAACTATAATCTGATAATGTTAATTCAAAAAGGACGAATTCGGAAAAACTGATATTAAAATCAAACGATATTGATCAACGGAACAAATAAAAAGAAAGTCATATTCCTGACTTGGTACTTGAGTCTCCGCAGACAGTAGTGTTAGTTCTAATTTTATATCTTGTTAAACCTCATACTACTAAGATTGCGATATATATTTTGAAACAAGTCATTTCATACGCAATTGATGACAATTTTCATTTTTTTGAACGGCTTGCAGTATTGTGAATAGCTGCTTGCCACTGTCAGCAGTATCAGCAGTATATAATTTCTAATAAACATGATCATCATAGTGGTTTACTTCTTAAATTGTGATTTGTCGCATTGGCACTCACACCACATCTTCCTCTATCTATGATAACAAACTTATATCTGTTTTTTTTATATATATACTGTTTTTATTATTTATCAACGTTGGATTAAATTATCTTTTATCGTGTGTTCCATTTTTCGTAATGAGTATATATTCCTCTTACTCGTTAATTACACAAGGATCGGTCTTACCTGTAGTACTCTTCGTTGTACTGGCTTGATTACCTGTAATGCTCTCAGTTGTACTTTCTGGGTTATCTTTTCCAGCAGAAGATGGAAATGCTTCTGTCGTTATTGTTTCTGACAAAAAATGTAAAATTCAAAGTTTTATACCAAGACCAAACCATAAATGTGTTATCACTAACTAATAACAACATATTGACGGCAAAAATAAGTTAAATGCACCTAATGACAACCACAACAAATACCAATTTCAGTAAAATTGTAACTTCAAAATCTTTTTACAGAAGAACATCAAATTAAAAATTGTTGGTGCTGAGTAGTAGTTTCAACTGCTGCTGGACTCTTCTCTGAATGGTTCGAAATTTAAAAGAAAATTAAACCTAACGCGAGTATAACTAGAACATATTCAAGTGAATCATAAAGAATAGGAAGTCCATTCTTTCATCAATTTAATTTTTTTACTTATATATCTTTGTTCAAGGCAAGAACATTGACCTTTGTTTATATCCTCAATCTTCACCGTATAATAAGACGCATCTTAAGTGTAACTTTAACTCATTGTTTAGTTTTGGTCTGATGTTGCTCCCAACAGGAGAGCTATTACTAAGGGGACACTACAACGGTTTTTATTAAACAGAACACACCAAAGAAAACAATAGAAAAAGCAAGGGCAAACCAACAAAATAACAAAACATAACAAGCACAACTCTTTGGACAGGCTACATGCAGCAGTTAATTTTCATCATATGTCATCCGTTGGGTTTCTCTTGCCACAGGATGGATATGTATCCATTCTGTTGGTAACTAACAACACCACGTTGATAATTCGTTATTGTTGAACTGTAGGTAATGCCTATGTTCATAGTAATAGCCTTTATCTTGTATTATCGATATTTACGACTTTTCCTTTGATCTTATTGACTGACAATTTTCTTGTTAGGCACAATAGAGTGATATGAAAAATTATCGCTAGGAAACTAAGGGCGCACGTGTGTTGTCAATGAATTTAACAACTTCTTCATATGAGACAATATCTTAAAAAGACTAATTTTAGGCAAAAAGAAAATGTCTTCAGACCTGTAATTATGTGGTTACAATTTAATGTTGTCTGCTCTATAGTCGGTGTGTTGTCACTTTGACACATTCCCCGTTTCCTTTCTCAATTTTAACAATGGCAATTTTAACAATGGTACAAAAAAATCCAGTTCTTTCCTGTTACCAAAGTGAATCAATTTTGAAAAGTTTCTAATGGGAATAGGGAATAAGTTTAAGACACTATTTGTGGTTTACTAGTATATCCTGCAATAGTTTATCAAATGCCAATTATCGATTTTAGCATTTGCAATAAAATAGGTTTATAAATATACTAAAATATAGTCAGATATGTCGGTAACATGAAAGAATCTTGAATAACAGGACAACGGTAACAGGACAGAGTTGGTAACAGAAAGGCTGTTTACTTAATTTAGATATTCTTTGAATGATCTAATTTTAAGAAAATAACAGGGGACACCATGATTAATGGGGGGTTTGAACATAATATTTTATAATTAGAAGAAATATTAAAAAGAATGTTTAATTGGGTGCAGTTGGTGCATTACATACTCTACTTAATACTTAAACTTAAAATTTAAAAAAAAAGATGCCTGAAAAAACAAATTATTGCTGGTGAAAGGTGGGACATGGAAATTAGACTTTTTCAGATATTGTCTCATATATAAACAAAGATAATCTTTAAGTACATGTACATTGTTAATGTCTCTAGCATTGTTTGAGAGGGGAATTCATGTTGATTACTTTTTTATTCTACAGGGACATTATTTTTGTTTCTTTATTTCAAATATTGTCTGTATTATATTACCTTTGCAGTTATTGAAGTTGTGATGAATTAAGGGCCTGCCATCGCACGATGCATAGGCAACAAATACACGCTTAGTAGTAAGCAAAAAAGCCTTAAACTTTTTTAATTCGCATTTGGAACAGTCCAGAGTATTTTCTTCTAAGTACCTGTTATAAAATAAAAATTGAGTTAATTTTAAAGCAAAAAAAGCAATCGTTCATTTATGCCATATAAACAGTAAAACAAAATGTCATTTTGATTACTATATCGACTGTTAAATTATTACTTAGTGTTGTTTGCGTTTTTTTATTTCCCCTTGCATTTGTGTAAAATCCCTTCCGATGTGCATAACTATGTTAATTTGTAATTAATTTTATTTAACGTTAAAGTAGTTTCGGTAACTGTAAGTACTCTTAATAGTTTGAGTCTTTTTTCTTTTGTTAGTTTTTTGTTTCTTGTAAATCTTAGAAGTCAATCCATTTTGCAGTTTGTTCCCATTTTTACACAACTGTTTATCGAGGGAATGCTTACTGAATATTAAAATGCGTCATAGTATACAAGTAGCATTCAAAGATATACACTTGTGATCAGGTAGCTGACTATGAGGTATGGGATTTGTTCATTGTTGAAGACCGTGTGGTGACCTATACATGTAAGTGTAAAATTTCTGTGTTATTTGGAATCTTGTAAAGGGTTTCTTATTGGCAATCATATCGTATCGTTTTTTTTATATACATGGGGTAAGCTTAAATAAGTTGAAAGTCATTCTTTCTTGGGTTTTTTTGGTTGGGGGGGGGGGGGAAGTGGGGTATAAAATATTCATATATATTTTGTTTTGTTAATCTACTGGTTCCAACACATGTTCTCTATGAAACAGCAAATACGGAACCTTCAATTCAAATTTTAATTTTCTCAAGCCTAAGCTTTCTTAACTTTGACATATCGTTATGCGTAAAATATATTTTATTGTATTAATTTTTTGGTAAACTAGAATAACATGAACAAAGTTTAAATCCTGTTCCGTGTTTTGTAACGTCTAAAAACGGAAATATTTCACAGCTTGTTTTAGAAAAACTTTCGATTATTATCACTGTTTTATTTCAAACGCAGATGATTCAATAGAGCAACTTTTTGATTTGCTCTCCCCAGCTACTTTATATTTTCTAGATAAAATAAAGTGTAATAGCATAGATTAAGTACAAAGACGAGAAATCACGATATACACCAATGTTGACAAAAAGTCTATTGTGACTGTAAAACATTTGTTAAAAGACAAGTTTAGATTTGAATTCATATATCTTCTTCACGGTAGGTTCTTTGTTTTTTAGCAAAGAATTTAAATCTTTAAATACAATTGTTATGCACTGGCTATTACTGTATTGACCCTCTTATAAATTCTCGAATTTATAACAGGGCCAATACAGAAACTGTCAGTTAATAACATTATATTATCAATTCAACATCCATATACTACCAAAATTTACCAAAAAGAACTTACTTTAACTTAATCTTAGATAAACAACAGTAGTTGTATTTTCTAGATTCAGACAATTTATTTTGTAGAGGGAAACTCCATTCTTAAATTTACGACAAACGAGACGATTTTTCATTCCCAATTGTTAACTTTCCTTTTTAAACGGCGATGTTACGTTGACTTCATCATACGGTGTTTATATATCCCAACTCGTTCGTTATGCCCGTGTGAAGTGATGACATAGATTTTAACGAACGTAATCAATGCAATACTGTTCAATTATTTGGTCAGGGATTTCGTTCCATAAATAACTTAAAATTTTTACTAAATTCTTTCATAGATACACAGATTTGATTGGTAAATAGGGCTCTACCTGTAAACAAACTTATTTAAAATGGTATTTCACATTCTAAATTTTACAGTTATATTGTACGAAAGGCGCGGAAATCACTATGTAATCCGTATATACTCATTGTACCTTTACACTAACTTATTAGTAAAGGTTATCTGACCAATGTTGCAATAAGATCTTTGAATATATTCTGCATTGGCACATATATCGATTTTGTCATCAGCATATAAAACATAACTCAATTTATATTCTTTTCAAACGGGATGTAAAAAGATACACACACGTTCATATTATCTATACAGAGGTTAGCTCCCAACTATCCTAGTGCCTGTCGATACATTTATTTTTGACATTGCACAAGTTATTACTTCTGTGACTGTTCACGACGTTAAAATACTAGATCCCTGGGATGTGTTTTAGTTGATTTAAGTCTCTAATGCATGATTTTGTTTTATTCTTAATTGTTTTGGCTTCTAACTAGCTGTCAGTAACTGCGAGTGCTCTCGAATCGTACGTTCTTGTTAATTTGACCTATTGATACTATTTGTAATGCTTTTGTGTTATATAATAGATATATGAAGATGTGGTGTGAGTGCCAATGAGACAACTCTCCACCCAAATAACAATTTAAAAAGTAAACCATTATAGGTTAAAGTACGGCCTTCAACACGGAGCCTTGGCTCACACCGAACAACAAGCTATAAAGGGCCCCAAAATGTTAACTTATAGCTGGTATTTATACTAGCTTTGATAATTGTTTGTAATTGCTGTCAATGTTCAATTCTTTGTACTATGAACATCAAATTATTTCCTCTCTCCTTTTATACTGTATATACAAAAAAATGTCTTCGTGTTCCTAAACAATATATTATAAAGAGACAAGAAGAATTATACTTAATAACAAAATTATTTTCTCTTACCTGTCTAAAATTTTGATAATGCAAATGCCGTAAAAATGATGCTTTTCTGGAACTGTTTAGCATTTCACAGCGGTATAATACATTTGTACTTATAATTTAATCATTCATCCCTTATTTTTATTAACTTTGTATTCGCATTGTATTATAGATCAAATTTATTCGTTCAGTGTATGTTCATTTGTGTTACTACTTCTTTTGATTGAGTTAAGCTATTCGAAATGCTATTTTATAGTGTTTTTTTCTATTTTGTGATGTAACACTATTGTTTGAAATAAGGGTAAAAGTTTGGTACCATTCAAACATTTAAACCCGCTGCAATTGTTTGCACCTGTCCTAAGTCAGATGTTCAGTAGTTGTCATTTGTAAATATGGTTCATAAGTGTTTCTCGTTTCTCGTGTTTTTTTATACATAGATTAGACCATTGGTTTTCCCGTTTGAATGGTTTTACACTAGTATTTATTTGGCACCCTTCATAGCTTGCTGTTCGGTGTGAGCCAATGCTCCGTGGTAAAGACCGTACCTTGGCTTATAATGGTTTACTTTTATAAATTGTGACTTGGATGGAGAGTTGTCTCATTGGCACTCATACCACATCTTCCAATATCTATGTAATGTTATTTTCATTTTTCAAAAGAACAAAAGTAGTATATTTTGCACATTATACATACAAAATTCAAATATTCATATCACGGAAAATTGAAAAAAAGTGGCGAACACTATCTGAAAAAGACAAAATATATTTGTCTAAGGGTCATTTTAAGTAGTCCCCAGTTAACAACATGGTCACCAAACGATACAAGATACCTGTTTTAAAGGGGCACTAGCTACGAGATATATAAAAAATCTAGTTTGATTTTTTTTTCCTGTTCAATCAATAATGAAAGTGAAATAGTGAAATAACAATTCGCTTTTAGCAGCCAAAAAGTTTAAATTTTGTCAAATTACGCTTAGAAACATTGATAATTAGTAATTCACTTGCAAGTGAATGAGTCAACCTCTTTAATCCGTATTCATGTGAACTTCAATTTATCCCCTAGCTAGAGATTGACAACGCATGCATTGTACGTGTACTGGTTACATTTGTATTTAAAGAAAAAGAATGTCAACAATGAAAGTGAAACTACGGTAAATCATTTGATTACTAATTCGATGCACATCAAATCATTCTTATACGGTTAAAAACAATGAGAAACATCTATTTTTAATCTATAAAATAAAATCAAACAGACCTATAAAAATCCAATTGCACGTGTTGGTTTAATCTATTCATATCTTTATTTATGTTTACATCGCTTTTATGGTCATCTAAGGTCAAATCGATAGGTTATTAGATGGCGTCTGGACTAAAATACATACCAAACGAACCTATATATTATCTACCATATGCTCTGTAAACTGTTTATTTTAGACTTTTGATAGTTTGGATAAATGTTTTACAATGTTATAAATCAAATATGATAATTTGAGTCAAATCGGTGACCATGAATTTGACAGCTAGTGCCCCTTTAACAAAATTCAGATAACGTGAGGTTTACAACGAAATCAAATTACCTGCATAAGTCTAAAAAAATTAACTTGGCAGTAGCTGTCCAATTCATGTTCACCGAATTGACAAAAATTCTCATAAATTTGACATTTATCCAAATTCTAAAAAGTCTAAAATCAACAGTTTACAAAACATGGGCATAATAAAATGTAGCTTCGCTTCGTGTTTATTTTAGTCTAGACGCCTTCTAAATACTGTCGATTTGACCTCCCAAGTACCAGCGATGCCCATATAAGCGATATAAACATAAATACAGATATAAACAGATAGCGGAACTCATGGAATTAGATTCTCCTAGGTCTATTTAATTTCATTTATAGATTGAAAGTATCTGTTAATCGTCATTTTTACCTGTATAAGAATGATTTTTTTAGGATCGAATCACTTATTCATATGATTTACCTTTGTTTCACTTAAAATCGACAAACACGCACATAATTCATGCGACATCTATCTATAGCGAAGGGGTTAAAATGAAGTTAACATGAATACGGATTAAATGAGGTCGAATCATTCACTTGCAAGTGAATAATTCATCATAAAGCTTAATTTGATAAACATGGATAAACACTGGCTGCTAAAAGCGAATTATTATGCCGCTATTTCACTTTCATTATAGTTGATTGGCACACAATTAATTACCAAACGAATGTCGACAATTTGTTGATAAAGACTACCTACAAATTCAACAAATATATTGTCAACAAGAACCTCCAGTATCCTGATCACTTGTTTTTATGTGTAGCATGTATTATCCTTTTGTTCACTATCAACAAAATATACTTTGTGGTATCCCAAAGTAATAAACTTATAGCGTATGACACCATTTATTATGTTGAAAAAAAATGTAGACTATTTCATTTATGCAATTTTTGTCACATTAGGGATGGTGTATACAGGGTTCAAAAATCAAAAGTTTTAATAGAATAATTTTCAGAGAAAGGTGAAAATATTTAAAATTATCCAGAAATTCCTTATAGTTTTAAGGTAAGCGTCTCCTGCTTGATTGAGTCAAAAGCCGTGCTTATTCACAATCAATTCAAAAATAGAGTCAAACGGAAAAGATACAGATAAGACGATAATTTTAATATTTATATATTCCCCATGTAAATTGGGATACGGATACATTTAATGTGCTGAATGTGTCATAAATGAAATACATGATTGACGGCTTCATTACAAGTTACATCTATATGAATACAAAACGATTTATATCTTAGTTAAGGTTTCAAAGTGAGCGCGATACTTATTTATTATAAAACAAATTTCATCAATTTGTAAGGAAGTTTAAATTTACTTTTCACAAAGCTAAACGCAATTGGTTTAGATATCAACGTTCACATAATTTACATTCACATGAACAATTTAGTATTAGTAGTGTATATGTGTATGATACAAAAGCAAACCAGTTGCACTTGGTCATATAAACATGTATGTATATACTTACAAATGTGTAAAAGCCGACAATCCGTCGAATGAGTGTCCATCTATTATGGTAATGTTATTGCCGTGTATATACCTACAAAGAACATTTCAAATTCTTTGTTGCATAACATTTATCTGGAGAAATAATAGGCAGCTGGTAGTGGCGTAAGTCCAGTTTGTTAGAAATCTGGTTTAAAACTTAACACATTGTAATTTATGAATATGTAAACACAAAGATGTATCTGTTTGACGGTATTATGCAATAGCTGGACCATTTTCAGTCAATGCAAGTGGTGGCATGCATTGAGAATATCTGACAATTACCTGCCATTTATATTTGCATAAGTTCTCCTGTGAAGTTCATTTAAACTCTTATGCGAATATGACAATGGATGCAAAAGAACAGATCCAATACAGATAAGACAATTATTTCAGTTTATCAAATAACATGCCGCTTGTTAATCGAGTCACATATACATAAAGTGTGCTTATTGGATTGATGTCATGTGTCAACGACATACATGATTGACTGCTTCATAACATGTTTCATTTCTATGAATATACAATGATTTACATTTTGCGTAAAGTTCCAAAGTAAACGTGCTACTAAATTATTATAACAAACATTTCTGTAGTAGGTAGAGAAATTAAATTTCACTTTCCAAAAAGCTAAACAAATGGCCATAGATATACCTTTCACAACATATTCATTCGCATGAGTAATTTATCATTAAGAGTGCTACTTACAGAAGCAAACAAGTAGCACATGGTCAAATGTATATATGTACTTACAAATGTGTTAGAGCCGATAATCCGTCAAATGAGTGTTCATTTATCCGGGTAATTTTATTGTCGTTAATATACCTACAAAGAACAGTTTAAAATTTTATTTTTGCATACCATTTATCTGTAGAAATCATAAGCAATTGGAAGTGGCGTAGTTAATGATACACTTATCCGGGAATTACATTTAGTTGCAACTTGTTTTAACTAATACCGAAATACTAATCATAGCTGTCGTGTTTTGTATGTCTTTCATGTATAAGTTACTCCTGAAAAAAAAACTTCAAATAGAAACCAGCTCTTGTTCGTGCTATTTTCGACGACCTTTATCAAGATGAAAATTTTAGCATTATTTTATTATATCTTTCTATAAAAAATGTCCACACTCACAGAAATAAAAAAAAAGAAAAGGTATGTACTAATTATTTCTGGCCAGTCTTTTTATAGATATAATGTTCATCATCATAGTGCATGTAGTATGCCGAAACATTTGAGCATATTATAGTAAATTTGGAATAAAGAAGGTTACTCATGTCAAAATAATCAAATCTAAATGATTAAAGATAAATTAGAAACATTTAGATAACTTTTATCCTGCAATTGTGTGTCTAACTATACAAATACAGCCCTACAGATATCGCTATGCTATATCTGTATACTATACTTAAAAGCTCCAACCACTGCCGGACTACGTTTTTGTATTGCTGTTGACGAGTGTTGTTTGAACCTGCGTGACCTCCGATGTGTATTGACGTATTGTTTGACCTTGTGCGAATAAACGATTACTTTTATACGTTCGGTTTGTTTTCAAACATTTCTTTAGAACAATAAGAATTAAACCAATTTTCTGATAATAGACAAACATGAACAACAGTATTTTCTACGACGACAATCTCATCGATTGCAAAACTTGAATGTGAACATGTGTAGAAAAAGTAACCAAGTCAATTTTTGCATGCATGTTAAGTGACTGTCAAGTTCAGTTCATTATTATGAAGCGTAGGACAACTCGTACACTTCTGTTTCAAATCGGCAAATAAAAATAAAAAGATAAACAGACAAATAATAGTACAGAACACCGCTATAAACGTACAATGACACCGCTTTATCAGTACAGAATATAACAGAAAAAGGATTAATAGTAAATATTTGTTTATGTACGGCTGACTAAGTTTATAAAGTGAAAGATAAAATCACCAGATACCAATTTGATTTGAATCGTCTTCAAATAAAAAAAGATATATTTACGATGAAATAAATATTAGTTGAAAAATCTTACTTTTTGTTAAGGGACTTACTAGTTGGTTTGATGACTGAGTTAAACAGATACATATTCGAAAATATTCTTTATAACGGGGCACATCATTTCAATCTGGAGTCTATATTAAGGTATATAAACTCATCATTAACGGATGTTTTGCTTACCATCACGATGTTGTTTACTATTATGGAATGTTTATTTCAAAAATGTTTATAAACTAGCTTCAATTGTCGTGCATTGGTCGTATACATGTATGTACTGCATTGTTTTCAATTTGCACAACTTTTACAATCGATTTTAAAACAGCAAAAATCTGTCATGGATTAAGAAATTACAAAACTTGACATAGACTAGGATATTAAAAAATCTGCCAAAGAATTAAAATGGCATGACGTCACATTCGACATAGATTGGGACTTAAAATCATCTGCCATAGATTTGGAATGGCATTTTAAAATAACACAATAATTAAATGTATAAGTACACAACCACGACATATATATCAACGAAATACCAAAAAGCATATTATCAAACGAAAGACTATAATACGAGAATCATCATAGAACAATGACGGGATGTACAAGTACCGATCCACGTCATATGAATATCCATAAAAAAAACAACAGCAAAAGTAGTATTCATAAAGTATAATAAAAGATAGTATAACACATTATTGAGATGTTAAACAACGTCAGTACCCAGAACTTAACTTCAAGACTACCGTGTATTTTGTGAAGTTGATACGAAACATTTATCAACAAGGTCTTTGAATCTTCCGATGAACTTTTTTTAGAATAATATCGAGACGTTCTTTGGCATACCACTGGTCGTAGTTCTTTGGTTATTCATGCATAATTGTCATTTTGTTTATTTTCTCTTATTATTTATTCTGATTGTAAATAGTTATCAAAGGTACCAGGATTATAATTTAGTACGCCAGACGCGCGTTTCGTCTACATAAGACTCATCAGTAACGCTCATATCAAAATATTCATAAAGCCAAATATTTATAAAGCCAAACAAGTACGAAGTTGAAGTTGAAGTTGACATCGAACACTCGGATTTCATTTATACTGAGTTTTAAATATGCGTATTGATGTGTCTTTTTTTCTACATTGGCTAGAGGTATAAAGGGAGTGGTGAGATGTCACAAAACATGTTTAACCCCGCATTATTTTTGCGATGGTCCCAAGTCAGGAACCTCTGGCCTGTATAAGTATTGTATGATTGTTAATTTTAGTTCATTTATATGTGATGGAGTTTAGTATGACGTTCATTTTTACTGACCTAGTACATATTTTTGTTAAGGTTTTCCATTCTTAGTTTTATAAAATTACTATCACTGTCTAACATCGTGTTTTAAACATTTAAACTTTCTCCCAAAGGTTATATAATGAAAACTAAATATACTGTGCGTTTCAAAAAAAAATATAACAAGTGTCAAGTAAATATTCTGTGCACTAATATAAATCTTACGTACTATATAATTGCCCTGGTGGTAAAAAAAACCTGCCTTCCTGCAAATGCTTTGCAAAATCATCCATAATGTTAATTTATAAGGCATTAGTAGATGTAGCAGTCGGATGACCGTTCTGGAATATCCGTTTCACATTTGATATCGTGATATTTTCCTTATGTCGTTACTACAATTTCGTTCCTTTTGCACGAATGTGAACTACCGAATTAGACTATTTGCCGGATTTATTATATAAACTGATAATTGATTCATATCTAGGTTAACAAATTACCAGGATTTTGTGGGAGAAATAAATGTATAGAAAAGTTTACATTTTAAGCAAAGCTGATTGGGAAAGAAAACTCCATCATATTAAAGAACTTAACTTCGGAATCGGTAACAATCCATAGAGACAAAATCGCGCAATGTTTTAAAATAAAGCACCACGTATACCCATTGATGCCAAACAACCAAAAGAAAGTTTGACCCCGCCACATTATTTATGTATGTGCCTGTCCCAAGTCAGGAGCCTGTAATTCAGTGGTTGTCGTTTGTTTATGTGTTACATATTTGTTTTTCGTTCATTTTTTACATAAATAAGGCCGTTAGTTTTCTCGTTTGAATTGTTTTACATTGTCTAATCGGGGCCTTTTATAGCTGACTATGCGGTATAGGCTTTGCTCATTGTTGAAAGCCGTACGGTGACCTATAATTGTTAATGTTTGTGTCATTTTGGTCTTTTGTGGATTGTTGTCTCATTGGCAATCATACCACATCTTCTTTTTAATATGTAGACATTGTGGATATGCGATAGCTCATAGAAGAAATAGAAGATTTCTTGTATAAATATATTCCGTCAACAATTGATGTGTTCACAAGATTTGTTTGGTTGGGACTATTGTCTAATAAGAGCTTAAAAAAGTGGCTATTAAGCTTTGTGAGATAAACGCTGAATTTGAAGACCCAAACATATGACAAAGTGACCTTGATTCAGATATTAAATGATTTGTTACACGCCTCTGCAAATATATGAACATCAAATTGATTTACAGTTCAAGAAACCATCCACAAAGTCAGGAGAACATAGAAAGATCTCGTGGAACCTGGAAAAACAAAATTCGTTTTCATTTTATTTATTCACAATTCAGGAGCTACTGTGATTTGGTGACGAATCTCCCCAGTTTACAAAGTATTTAAGTTAACGCGGTTCACTCATTTTTAGGAATATCACCTAATATAGATATAGGAAGATGTAGTATGAGTGCCAATCAGACTACTCTCCATCCTGGACATAATTTGTAAAAGTCAACTATTATAGGTCAAAATTCGGTCTTCAGCACGGAGCCTTAGCTCAAACCGAACAGCAAGCTAAAGGGAGCTCGACAAAGTGACTAGTGTAAAACCATTCAAACTTGAAAACCAACGGTCTCATCTATAAAAAAAAAAACGAGAAACGAGAAACATTTATGAACCCCATCAAAAACGACAACCACTGAACATTCATTACAAACCAGTTACATATTGAAATGGTCTATATCCGTACTCGACTGTACTGATTTTTACTCGACCAGTCTTAACTGGTCTGAATTTCACTTGAGATTACTCCACCCCAGTCTGAACTGGTCTGAATTACACTTGACATTACTCGACTCCAGTCTTAAGCGTACTCGACTGTACTGATTCGTACTTGACCCTTATCTTTGACATTGAAAATAGTCTGAAGTATTACTCGACCAGTTTTGAACAGTGTAAACCCGTTCTGGACCTATTTGTTTTAGTCTTAACCCTACTCGACCAAAGGTTTGAACAAAACTCGACCTGTCTGAACCAAACTTCGCAAATTAACCTGTACTTGTTTTTAAATTTTAACTGTTCAGGTAAATTTCCTTTTAACTGACATGACTACAATCACAATAAAACAAAGATATACATATATCCGTCGGATCACCAGCAGTGATGGTGATACATGACTGTGTACATTATGTATATACAACTCGGCGTAACATCAACCAAACAAAGTTAGATCTGTAAATTTGCTTTCGCAAATTTTTTGTTCTTCTCTCGCGGGATTCGAACCCATGCTACTGAGATATCATATATATATATACAGATCTTTACATCCTTTCACGATTCGCAGATTCCGAAATAGAGAAAGTTAAATCACTATCTTTTATAACAATTTTTTTTATTGAGAGTTTAGATAAACAAAAGATTTTAACCTACAAACTACATTTATACTGAGGGTAATAAAACCTTATTACGCTTCTTGTTTGGCATGTTTTTTTATCTTAATTTTCGAAAATATCTAAATAAAAGTACATAGGTTTCATGCTTCCATACAAAATCACTTAGATTGTTCAACCTTATATAAGAAATATATCTTTTATTATAATTTGGAATATATTATATGTAATATATATCAAATTAAAGAAAGAAGAAAGCAATTAAAAAAACAAATAAATTTGTTTTTCCGATTAGTGTATAAATTAATACCGCCTGCTTGGATCAAACTCATTAAACAGATCACACCTGGTCAGAGTATTAAATTCTAAATAACACTCATTCAAAATTGCAACATCCTGTACAACTTAAATAGCAAGGCTTTTTTGAAATTGCTACTGTAGATAAGTAATACACTAGTTTTAGCATATTAATCTATTGTCATAAAAATCATTATAGCTAATAAAATTTGTAGATTTAGCTAACAAAGTTGTAGATTTAGCTAACAAAGTCCTTATATTTGAATAAAGTAACATTCGGTTATAATGGAAAATTGTTTTAATTGCTTAACGTCGTCCAGTGACAAATATTTCATGCATATTCAGGACGAGAACAAGTTCACAAAAAATACAATAGGTCCTGTCATAATTGAGGACATTTGGGATGATGGTCGGGGAAATTTGGACTGCCACTGGAAAATGAAGGTGTATTGGATAGGGACAGAAATTTTGCCTTGCGACAAGCCAACGTCGGGACCTCAAAGAGTTGTTGCAAGGGTAATTAACGTGCAAAGAGCCTGGCACTGTCTTTTACACGAGACATCGGATTTAACGTCCCCATTCTGACCGGACATGACTGCGAACTTAATACATCCCGCACAGCCAACCGGACGCCCCACTTCGGAAAGCGTTTTACTGCCGGTCGGGAGAAGACCAAGTGATTATATTCCGTGTCCCCAGTCACCCTTGGTTGGTAATATTTACAAACCTGCACCCTTACCCGAAACAATAGTGTTACATCACAACATAAAAACCCACACTATAGAATACTAATTGAAATGGCTTAACTCTATCAAAAGACATAAACAAAAAATGTCTAGTGAATATACATTGAATGAAGCAATTTGATATATAGTACACAGTGTAAATACAAAATCAATAAAATAATGGTTGAAATAATAAATAATTTCAGAAAGTCAACCATATCCTTGAACAAAATACCATACACATGGAATAACGATATAATTTTAAATGTTTATTGAGAATCAAACCAAATTTTGTGACACAAAAATGTAATTTCACAAAAACAAACATAGACGAAAAATCTATTGAATTTACAAACGGTTCGAATATGACATTGAATCCGAGAGAAGACTAAGCAGATACAATAATGCAAATTAGGAGGTAAAACGTCAGACATTTAAATTTCAAAAAAAAGCCAGCACAAATATGCAGTAACAGGGTAGACAAATTTCTACCATCCGAATATGAAATTGGCGATACAGTTTTTGTTAAATGTATAGGCAGAGACAAAAGAGTGTATAGAGGAGGGGTATATGTCGCAGAGCTATAAGTCTTGGCAGGAACATTCATTGCTACAAATAAAAGTCTCCCTATATATAAGGTTACATATACAACGCAGGAACAAACGATTGTCAGTGATTGGTTAAGGGTTGATATGTTCACTTCTTAAATAGCAAGTCAAGATAGAGAAAAACAACAGAGAGCAAATGAAAAAAAGGAGAAACCCAAACGTGCGAGATGTAAATTGACTCTTCATGATTTATATGATAACATTACTGAAAATAGAGTTAATACAACGTCATACAATGAAGCCTTGCATGATAAAATGATCGGACTTCAACAGAATGCAGTAAAAAAAGATTATCATGTCGACAAAGATATTCCATCGGATGGTAAATGTATGTTTCATTCGCTGTCCTTGCAACTTTAACGAGTAGGTGGTCCACATTTCTTATATATGATAACGTCACATATAAATAAATGTTTTACGTAATAATCCTGTTCTTGTTTTTTTTTGGAACAGTTGATTTTCGTGATTTACAATGTAGACTGGCATGTTTTTTTTTGGACAGGATGGATCTGAATGGAGAATGAGGCGATTATACCGGGCTTGAATTTCTCGTTACATTGAAGACCTGTTGGTGACCTTCTGCTGTTGTTTTTCTATGGTCGAGTTGTTGTCTCTTTGATACATTCCCCATTTCCATTCTCAATTTTATTTTATTGATGCTGCAGCATGTATGTGCCACATTGTAATTATAATCTGACTTTGTTTACCAAACCCTCAATAAATAAGAATAATACCACGAGATGTTGCACTAGTACTGGAGCAATATTTATACTTAAGACATGTAGCTGAATTTCATTATCTAAAGTTGATACCCGATCAAGCACAGAGCATTGACAAACACTAATTTTATGCAGACCATACTCTTTTGTGCGAACTTTGCGGAACCTTCAATTGTACATGCAAAACGTATAAATGTTAATTTCTTTCAGAACACTATGTCAATCTTTTGAAAAATTAACCCGGTCAAAACCATGTTTTATGTGCATCAATGCATAGAACATGACCGTCGGAAGGGGTGCGTCGGGTGCGATCACACACCCTCTTTCCAATTTTATTTTTTAAATTCAGGCATAGATGAGCACTTGCATGTCCTCCACTCTAACAGGTTACCGTAATCTTTCTGTTACAGAATAGGACACCTATGATACAGTTTGAGAGATCGTCTTTAGTATGACGTCCATTATCACTAAAATAGCATTATATATATGAATATATGTTTAGGGGCCATCTAAAGGACTCTTCTGGGTGCGGAAATTTCTCGCTGCATCGACCACCTATGGGTGGCTTCCTGTTGTTATCTGCTCTATGGTCTGGTTGTTGTCTCTGTGACACATTCCCAATTTCCATTCTCAATTTTATTATCTATATTCATTGCTGTCTACAGTGAAGATCTCCCCTCTCCAGTTCTTGTAGAAGAGGAATACCAACGATACAAGGATGGTATTCTTCAAAATGAACTTGATTCTGAAAGTGTTATTCAAGATGCATGTGCAACAGCTATCAAGAACTGTGATGCATTGCCGTACCCGAATATCTACACGTTACTTAAATTGGCTTATTCATTTCCACTATGGTTTTGATCCTTCTTATGAAAAAATCATCAACTCGTTTAGTAAACTCCATCCGAGAAATATGGAATTGAAAAACATTATTTTTCAGAAGTGATTTGGTTTGTTTATTTAATTTGATTTGTTTAATATATATAAAAAGATAGTTGTAAATTGTAATGCAGGTGATTCTATATCATTGAGGTCTACATGTCCAAAACTTATGTGAAGACATTCAAATTCCCCTATCTACTAAATGTAACACAACAAAGTAATTTAGAACTAGCAACGTAAACTATCTCGCAAAAAGAACATGAACTTATTACTTACAGCTCTGTATGTCAAATAAAACAATGACAGTTAAACCCAAAAAGTTATTAGTTATCAAAAGTAACCGGATTATAATTTAGTGCGCCAGACGCGCGTTTTGTCTACATAAGACTCATCAGTGACGCTCATATCAAAATAGTTATAAAACAAAACAAGTACGAAGTTAAAGCACAGCATAATTTCCCAAAATATCATTAAAAACGCTTCTTGTATCGTTGGTATTCATCTATCAAAACTTATAAAAATCAAATGCTTCGCCAATGACTAAAATACTCCTGACTTGGGACATGCGCATATAAATGCTACCGAGGAGGTTGTTAAAATGAGATTTGTAGGATTAGAATCACCCCTAGCCAAGCTTATCATATATCCGTCAAAGGACAAAATCTTCAATTGAGAAATTTTCAGAGAGAATCAACTATGTTTTTTTGAGGATTTTAATAGACTCTTATTCATGTTATTCAGCTGCTTGTTTTTTTTATAATTCATCATATTGTAATAAGATACATTTATGTTATTCATAGAATTCTTCTTATTAAGTTTACTTTAGTATGATCATAATAAAAGTAAACTTAAAAGACATATGAAGTCATGTTGTCTTTAAATTTAAAATCTCTAAATAGATCATGATAAAATGCAGGTTTATGTGTATATAAGAATACTAGTAAGAATACTAAGAATACTAGTAATATATTTCATCCGACATAATTGCGCAACAAAAGTAATGTGTGCATTGTTTATATCATATATATATATAATTTTATTTTGATAGGTATCACTGTTATATTGATTTAATATAATATTGAAATAAAAAGTACTTTCAGTGCATCAATGGTTTATACATTTTCTTCAATTAAATATCAGTCTATTAACCGTTTATTAGGCTTATTGGATCAGTATGGAAAATCATGTATTTAACGTTCTAAATCTAAAAACGCATAAAACCCTAAAATTGGCTTACCCATTTAAAAAAAAAAAACTAACCTGTAGGAGGGCAGTGCCCCTCCCACACCCAACTCCTTTCGCACCCCCTCTGGACAAAACCTTCCTACGGTCATGTAGAATAATGAACTTCGTTAGATTTTTACTTTAAGATTTAATTCGTGTGATAGTTTGTTGTTGCCGCTGGGGATTTTTTTTTTAAAGGTTTTGAAAATATCGTCATTGGCCCGCATTATGAATTAAGAAACACATAATTTGATTTATATTCTTTTGAATATCACCCACTTACCTCTCAATTGAGTTGGATGAGGGGAGGGTATAGAAATAATTCAAGAGACCTGAATATCTGTTTAAAAATTATCATCGTTCAAATAAAGATTATTCTAAAGATTTCATTAGATTCGATAAGTATCATTTCAATCAACAACATATCATCCATAAACTAAATTGGTACGATAAATTACTTTATAGTGACTTGCATTTTTCATAAACCGTTATCGGCTGGTAACTATTCCATTGTGTCTTACGTATGTAGTTACAGTGATGTTTTTATTGTACATAGATAATGATTTCTAAGGTCTAGGGCGTATTCAAAACTAACCGCATTAAAAAAGTGTGGTCGGTGAAATTGTATGCTTATTCTGCAAATCTTTGGAGAAAAAAATATCTTATGACGGTATACAAGTCAGATTATCTAGTAATTTAATAACTCCCGTTTATGGATTAAAATGACAACTCTTCTCATAAATGTCATATATGGCTTTAATTTTCAGTGGACCTTATATTGTTACCTCACTAATGACTATGCCAATCACACATGAATATCTAACATTTATAGTAATTGTTTAATTACCTCCCACTTGTGGAGCTTACCCCTTCCGGAAAATGATCAAACATTATATAACCTTTGTTTTGGATAAAGGTATACACATCGATCGTCGCATTATATATGACGTGAAAGTAAAGTACTTTGTATATTAGAATTATGTTGTCAACACGACTTTATAATGGAAAAGCTTTTAAAATTAAGGATGTGAACAGTTTGCACCGAATATATGAATTAGATATATATGTGACTCGTATATTATATGCAAACTGCTCACATATTTTATACATATTTTTAAGATTAAGGGGAAACACATGAAAGATCGTAGCTACTGGCCGCTTTTCCCTGCTTCACATATTTTTCTTTCAGATTAATTACCAGGATAAGAGTAAATATGATGTGGAAACGATCTTCACGGATGGCTCCCTAAATGTGTTTCTGATTATTATTATGTTCAAATTTTGAACATGTTATGCCTATCTATCGTGTTAAGATCATAAACATCAAATGTCTATCTTGTTTAGATCATAAAAGTAAACTGTCTATTTCCCTATGTTTTTTTACCATGATTCATCGATCTTGATTAGATGGCGCTGCTTATAAATAACATTTGAAATCAAACCAAAAAAAATAGGTCTTGATGGCATATATTGATGCCGATACCAATGGGACAGAGGAATCTAGTAAATTTCGTCATAATTATTCACTTTTGAATATATGTATTAATATACTCACATAATTTTAAGAGCCGACAATCCAGCAAATGCGTAATCATCTTTCAGGGTAATCTTATTTTGGCTAATATACCTACAAAGGACATTAAAAAAAGCATTTTTACATTAATTTAATGTGAAGAAATCATATGCCACTAGCAATGGTGAACGTATAGATGTTTGAAAACATGTTAAAGTTATACGAGCATATAGTTGTAATACAAAAAAAAAGATATGCACTCAAACCTGAATAAACTGAACCCTGAATTAACCGATTTCCATTCCGGCAAACATTTGAAGTCCCGTTTTTTCCTTCAAATATAAAAAAGAAGATGTGGTGTGATTGTCAAGAGACAACTGTCCACAAGAGACCAAAATGACACAGACATTAACAAGTTTAGGTCACCTCACGGGCTTCAACAATGAGCAAAAGTCTTTCTGGTATATATATATATATATATATATATATAACTCGTCTAAACATCAACCCAACAATGTTAGATCTGTAAATTTGCTTTCGCAAGTTTTTGGTTCTTCCCTCGCCGGGATTCGAACCCATGCTACTGTGATATCGAGACACCAACTCGTCTGCACTGCAGCCGTCCCGCTAGACCACACGACCACATCGGCTCTACTAAAATAAAGCTTTCAGTGGCCGTGTGTTACCTTTCCTCGTCAGTTTTAATCTAGCGGCGTACTACAGTACATGATATATAAGGCATGAAGATGGTATTGTTACAGATCAGCCAAATTATCTACAGTAAAGGATCCTACAAATTAATGTAAGATACAGTCACAGAAAATAATTATATTTATAAGTACGTCTGAGTCAGTGACAACTCTACAACAGATGTATCCATCGGATCGCCATAAATGATGGTGAAACATGACTGTGTACATAATGTATATACAACTCGTCTAAACATCAACCTAACACTGATAGATCTGTAAATTTGCTTTCGCAAATTTTTTGGTTCTTCCCTCACCGGGATTTGAACCCATGCTATTGTGATATCGTGACACCAAAGCGCCTGCTCTGCAGCCGTCCCGCGAGACCACACGACCACCTTGGCTCTACTAAACTAAAGCTTTCAGTGGTCGTTTGTTACCTTTCCTCGTCGGTTTTAATCTCGTGGCATACTGCAGTACATGATATATAAGGCATGAAGATGGTACTGTTACAGATCAGCTAAATTATCTGTAGTAAAGGATCCTACAAATTAATGTAAGATACAGTCACAGAAAATAATTATATTTATAAGTACGTCTGAGTAAGTGACAACTCTACAACAGATGTATCCATCGGATCGCCATCAATGATGGTGATACATAGCTGTGTACATAATGTATATACAACTCGTCTAAACATCAACCCAACAATGTTAGATCTGTAAATTTGCTTTCGCAAATTATTGGTTTTTCCCTCGCCGGGATTCGAACCCATGCTACTGTGGTATCGTGACACCAAATCGCCTGCACTGCATCCGTCCCGCTAGACCACACGACCACCTGGGCTCTACTAAAATAATAAAATAATAATAATAAAGCTTTCAGTGGCCGTGTGTTACCTTTCCTCGTCAGTTTAAATCTAGCGGCGTACTACAGTACATGATATATAACGCATGAAGATGGTATTGTTATATATATTGTAACGATTTAGCCTCTTAAACCGAGTGGTAAGTTAAATTGAATAAGGAGGCTCGATCGAACATAAATTGCATGGATCCTTTGAGTTGGTATATGGTTGAAATAATAACTAAGTCAGGTAACATTTCATAGGTATTTTATATAATATCTATATATAATCAAATATTTACAATTGATCATAAAAACATACATTCATATTTATAACCAATTTGCCGTAATCATCTCATAAAGGTTTCTCTCTGCTAAAGTGAAAGTAGATTTCCAGAAAACCTCTCTCGTCGTATTTATAGAAAGTTGACTAAGTGGAACGACAGCTGACGGGACTTTCCCGTAGGTCGAAGGTCGTCTTCTTCTTCTTCAAAACAAACAATTGCCATGTGTAAGAAGGTTTAGTTTTCTTAAAACATTCAAAACCTTCACACTAAATTATAAGGACATCAAGACAGCATAAATTCCGACTGCTCTTGCAGGCGATGAGATTAAATCTAAAGTTCGTTTCGTCAACCTTCTATTTATAATTTTCCGGTCAATGGATCGACCAATCAAAACGTTTGTTATGTTCACAGGCAATCTCGTGTTGCAGACCGCCAATACACAAATAAATATGGCTTCTCTTGTAAATAAACTATGGCACTGCTGGTATTTAGACGATTACGGCTAAAACACAAGTTATTATATTAAGAAAATAAATAATCAGATAAGGTAAACACATAAGCGCATCATGTATCATTGAAATACATGCCAACCAACCGGGAATATTCTGTACGAGGTGACATTCCATCGTAAAAATAGCGTTGCGAAAACGTAAACAAAAACAGCTGACTCATAAAATTACTACTGTAAACTATGGATAACACGAGATCCATTAATTTAATAATACGATCACTAAATCGTAACAATATATACGTTAGTCTGATAAACTATATATATATACGTTAGTCTGATAAACTATATATATATACGTTAGTCTGATAAACTATATATATATACGTTAGTCTGATAAACTATATATATATACGTTAGTCTGATAAACTATATATATATACGTTAGTCTGATAAACTATATATATATACGTTAGTCTGATAAACTATATATATATACGTTAGTCTGATAAACTGTTGTAAATACAGGGGTACATTTTTATTGTTTATACAGAATGGCTTTTAATGATAATCAATTAACAAGCTGTATTATTGAACACTATAATAGTTTCAACTGAACTATAAGATAAACCGGTTATATCTCTTATAGAACTTTCCTTGTAAGTTTGATATTTTTTTTTCAAATCGCAGTATAAGAAATTTACATTGTGTTTTTGAAACCCTAGGTTCAATTTTGCGAACCCCTTAACCAACGAACCTGATAACACCGAGATGAAGACGATTTATGAGTGTGGACACTGTACTACAATGTTTCGATCGCGATTTAATTTTGATAAATAAAATTATGGTGTTTTTTTTACTTACGTAGATATAAATGTTTATTTCGGTATATTAGATGGGACAGCCGATAGAGATAATCTGCTGCAATACACATTCGTGCTCGTGCATCTACATGTTAAGTTATGGCTTGCTGTTCTTAAAATGTTAATTGCCAACCGAGAATTATCCCCCTAGACTGTTTAAGTTATCTTTCCTATCTTTAGGTATTGATCGTTATTCCAATTATAATATAATTATAAATGCTGCAGTAATATAATTTGCAATAACCAAGTGCAGTGTAACCTGTCGATGGACAATATTCAAATCACTTATTTAATTTAAATATCTTATGACTTCAAAGGCTTTAACATTAACATCCTTGTATTTATAATTTCTTCAAACAGCAACCAAAACACTGTATTCTGTACGCATTCAACTTTATTAGAAAAACCATTAGTAGCAATATTGTTAACTGGTTCAAAATGATAAAATAAATAGTAACAGATTTACCTCAACAAAATTATAAAGCCTGGAAATTTCATCAGGCTAAACTGAATTGAAAACCAATTGTTCACCTAAAAAAAACATGCATTTTGATTTGAAAATATTGTAATAGAGTTTAAACAGACATCTACCTGTGAACTGATTGAAACAAATGTATGGTTCCTATACAATTTCTTTTGTAAATAAGGGAGATAATTTGTTACTTGAAAAATGTCACTTTCATTTTCATGTGATAGTTTAGACACTGATTCCAAAAATAAATGGTTTTATATCATGTATATACTTTTCTATTCAAAAAGTACAAAAAAATAGCTACTTCCGGTTTACAAAGGGACCCTCTCGGTTCCTTTTTCAAGATCATATGGCTTGCAACTTAATGCACAAAGTCCCATAGTTGATCATGCATATATAATGATAAAAAGAAAAGGTCAAAATCTAGACCATCAAATCACCTATGATTCTGACCTTACTTTTAAGATCATCAACCAAGGACATCAATCCAAATGACCCTAGATCTTTATTATACATGGCTATTGAATTATATTACTATATGAATAAGAGGGGCTTAAACTGCAATCTATTAGTCTACATGCCCTTTTAACCGAAAGTTATGAGTTACAACATACGCATCTAACAATTCAGTTCAATTATTTTGTAGATATTCTGTACGGTTTCTTAAAAAATTAAAATTAGCCAAAATCAAACTTTATAACATGACCTAAGAGGGGTCAAACCTTTTACTGTATTCGCAAAAAGCAATACAAACGGCATGAAAAGAGGCTATTTGAAATGAGGCAAAGATGAAAATCAAGTCTATTGCACTATATTCTATTTAAAACAATCCAATACAGCAGTTGTAATGTAAGTTTTACTGAAAAAAAACCAGGAAGATTGCTCAGTTAATGGCAATCAATTGTTAGTTTTACATTCTTTGTCATCTAAGATTACTAAATACAGAATTAATTTGCTGGAAAACATTACATTCATCGATTAGACTTTGTATAACAAATATATCATACTTCCTAGTATATTGAATTAGTATTCCCCTTTTCATAATAACCTGTCCTTTTTGGGGGTTAATACATCTCCATATATCGATTAACTAATATTTCCTTTTGATTGTTTTGAACTATTTACAGATTAACTACACGTTTGTGTGCTTTCTTTTTCTGTCATACTTTCATTTATATTCCCTCCGAGTATCACAATACCTTCTATTTTGTTTTTAAAAGAAAACATTTCTATTTCTTTGTTTATCATTGATATTGTTATATTTATAAATTAACTGTTTACAAAATTTTGACTTTGTTTTAATAATAAGGCTTTTCTACCTCAGGCATAAATTACCTTAACTGTATTTGGCAAATATTTTAGGAGTTTTGGTCCTCAACGCTCTTCAACTTCTTACTTTATATGGCCTTTTTTACTTTTTTGGATTCGAGCGTCACTGATGAGGCATTTGTAGACGAAACGCGCGTCTGGCGTATATTTAAAATTTTGTCCTGGTATCTATGATGAGTTTATTTGTTTATTTTGTGAATAAACATTCACTTAAGAGAACATTTTTCCTCAAGTTCAACCTTAATTAGAAAACAAACATACCCTCTTCATTTATTATTTTGTTTTTTAAAAAAGGGACGAAAGATACCAAAGGGACGGTCAAACTCATAGATCTAAAATAAACTGACAACGCCATGGATAAAAAAAGAAATAAAGACAAACAGACAAATAACAGCACATAAGAAAACTAAAGACTTAGCAACACGAACTCTACCAAAATCCGAAGGGTGATCTCAGGTGCTCCGTAAAAGGTTGGTAGACACTGCTCCCAATGTGACACCCTTCGTGTTGATCAAATTATTACAAACCCGGTAAACAGTCGAAATCGATAGGTCACATTCGTGAAAAGGGAAGTTGTAGTTATAAGAAACATATCCGTTATTACCTTTGAAACGGTTATTCCATAAATGTCAACCAACGCGTGATGGCTTCCGTAAAATTTATGAAGGGATAATTTCAATTTCACTTTTTTTTTACTGTGGAGTAGGATCTGCTTACCCTTCCGGAGCACCCGAGGTCGCCCCAGGTTTTTGGTCGGGTTTATGTTGTTTGTTCGTTGGTGTTCTGTGTTGTGTCATGTGTATTATTGTTTGTCTGTTTGTCTTTTTCATTTCAGCCATGGCGTTGCCGGTTTGTTTTGGATTTGTGATTTTGACTGTCCCTTTGGTGTCTTTCGTCCCTCTTTTATCTGAAACAACCCAATGTAATCTTGTAGATGGTATTGTGTGTTTAGGTTCAATTACATCAGATTGGTACCAGATAAAGCAAAATTAGTCTTAGTAAAATGTTGGGTGACATTGACAAATGATTGCCGGAAGTGATCTTGAGTAACTGGAAGTAATATTTTTTAAACTGATGTCATTGAAAAGTACTTAGAGTCAATACATATTTTTCAATGGGCATACATAAACCTATCATTTGAGACCAATAGTTATATTCTATAAACAGAAGAAACATATTATCTGTCTTATTACAGACACAAGTAAAAACAAAAGGTATATTTTGGGAAACGGTGTGAATACAGCTATCTTATGATACCAGAAATGCCGTTTTCTCAACCGGACGTAGCCCATTTTCTCCCTTTTTACAGTTTAAAGGATATAAAATCAGTATTGGTACATCAATCATATGAGATCGGAAATGATGATTTCATAACCGGAAATTTGCAATTTTCTCCCTTAAATCAGACAAAAGAATGTAGTAATTATATACTTGGTATAATCAGTAGGACAAGACCTATGATAGTACAACAAAGTAACTTGAGAAAACCGGCGGAAATTTTCATTTTCATTTTCAAAATTTTAGTGGAGGAAACTTCAATTGTTCTGTGAACAATTAGTTTAATTTAATTATTTATATTTTTATTAAGAGTAAATATTTGTTTTATGAAAAAGCTGCATTCCGTGAACTTATCTCGGCATTGTTGTTAATCACTGTGTACTGCGGCGGTAATTAGTAACAATGTATTACTCACACAACAATAGGTCAACAATTTCATTACGTTTAATCTCGACATCAAACGAAGGACTTTGTGTGCACTAAAATATTATTATTAGATTCGTTTTAGTTAAAAAGAAATTTGCAAACAATACTCACAATATAGTGGTTGAATTCGGTATATTAGGCGGCACTGTCGTTAGAGATTTTCCGCTGCAATACACCACATTCGTGCTCGTGCATCTACATAAGGAAGGGCATCCATTGACGGTACATCCATAGACAGTGCATGCTATTATGAAAATTGTATTGTATATTTTCTTCATACTACGCCTGAAAAATATCAGAAACACTGTAAAAGAACATCTGTTGCATGAAATTATAATTTTGAATATTGTATTAAATACTACAACATGATATTTGCATTCAAGAAATTGTAAATCAACAGAAATTATAAGTCATATGGAGCAGGATCTGTGTACCCTTCCGGAGCACTTAGATCACCTCAAGTTTTTGGTGGAGTTCGTGTTGCTTAGTCTTGAATTAATTTTCTGTGTTGTGTCTTGTGTACTATTATTTGTCTGTTTGTCTTTAATTTTTTTAGCCATGGCGTTGTCAGTTTATTTTCAATGTATGAGTATGACTGACCTTCTGGTATCTTTCGTCCCTCTTTTATGAACGGTGAACTAGTTTGATAACTAGTTTGGTATATTATATAATACAGTCATCTAGAAAAAAAATTTAATCACATTCTCCATATATTCATTTTATTATTATCGGGTCCATGAAAACTGACAAAAACTGATTTTGTATGAAATCAAAAAAGTTCTACTTCTCCCATATAAAGAAACACCACAGGTCTTTGCTGTTCTGGTAATAGATAATATTTTAACCTGATTTTAAGTCATTTTTGGCTTTTTTGAGAAAAAATGGTTTCAAAGGACCTTCAGTACCCCAAAAATGTCTAGAAAGAAATAGAATATCACCAAAACAGCTGTTAAAAAAGAATATTTGATAGTTGAAAAAGTTGCATTGGAATGGAGACATACTGGTTTTCATATAAACATTAAATTCCATGACACTGAATTAGTGAAAAACTGGTGGTTTTGGAAAATTCAAATGCCTCTGTTTCCATAGCAACTATATAAAATTGGTGGGAATTTGTTTTCTTATTTTTATTTCTTTATAACCTGTTATTGAGGTGATTTCTTCATGTTTTCATCAAAATCTGAGACAATCATATTGTTGTCACTGCAAGCCTGAATACAAATACTTTAGTTCAGCTCAGATACTATATGGACCGTAGTTTTCCCCTTCAAATTACAACACTGTATTTGTGCTTCTTATTAAAAAATATTATAACACAAACTTCTCTCAAATTAATTGCAAGTAAGATTCTACACCGACACTAATTGAGACTAAACTACAACAATTGGCAACAGTAATCAGGAATGCTCGAGGTCACAATAATTTAATGTCCATAATATAATACAAATATTAAAAAGCGTATCAAACTTACAAGGTCCTATTTTCAAGTGTAGCCAAGTCGGAACGAGGAATCAAAAGGAATATGTTGGTACACGTCCATGAAATAAAGGCAACAGTAGAGTTTACTGCAGTTTCGAAATCATAAAACGATTGAGGGAAAACAAATTCCGGTTACTAAACCAGAGGGAAACACATTAACAATGAGAGTGAAACAAAGGAAAAACAGAAACACTGAAGTGCAACAAAAATAAACATACATAGAACAACTACAATTTGAATCATCGATTCAATGACAACATTTATTTAAAGACATCTGTGGTTCCTTCGTCATGTTCTATGGATTATGTAGAATGTAAAAGGAAAGGTATATTCTTATTCACGAGGTTTTTTTTATGTTATAAAGTGTGTATTCTAAATCTAATAAAGCTTACGTCTTTATACATGTTATATTAACTGTGTGAACAAATTAAGTAGAAACTATAAAAATAAATCTCATTTTGTAATCTACCTTCAAAAAACAAATGCATAACCATCCGTTAAGTTAAGCAAAATAACCCATTACTGTTTTATTCACTTCTTTCAATGTATGTCCGATTTTATACAAAGGATAAGAACTTTTCTCTATAATAGTCATATATATAGGCCAGTGATTCGAATGTTTAACTTCAGTCAATTCATGTAAAATACTAATACTTGTAATAATATTTATTCACTTCAGTAAATGTATGCTCGACTTGATTACCGGTGATTCGAATGTTGCACTTAGCCAATTCATATAAGATATTCTCGGATGTTATCAAGCTGTTTACAACAGTATGAAACGAAGAAACACTCCTTTTATCAGCAACAAAATTCCAGTAAGAATCAAAGTTTGCGATAAATTGAAACAAAAGCATTTATACATTGGTTTGTATATTTCTAATATCAAAAGCTTATCAAACAAATATGAATAATAAAATAAAAGAAAATAATAACTTACAATTTGATATAAACTGACACTTTTAGTTAACTTATCGGAGTATTTGCCAATCTTGACCTCCTATGATTGAGTGTTTCCGTCACCAATTGATACTTCCTTATATTATTGTACATTCTATTTTCATCTGTATTTATATTCATTTTTCCATTTGAACAGTTTTCAAATTAAAGATTTGACAAATGTGATAAAAAAAGAAAAGATAATTGTGGGATGGATTTGAAGTTAGCAGCCGGTTCGTTATTCGATATTCAATATCCAACCGGCTGCTAGTTGTCTTATATTGATGATAATACTAAACACAAGGTGTTCGACCTGATAGTCAAATGCGTTTTTCTCACTTTTTTGGTCTTTTGAAAAATGATGTTTGTGCTGTTTTTAGACCCTTCAACAACGAAAGTTGTTTTACATGCACACGTATACAAATTAGGTTTTTTATCCAACCAAATCATAGGTAAGGCGGGTTTGAACTTAGTTTTCAATTTAGACTCGTTTATATTTTTTCGTTTAGGCTTGTATCATATTTTCCCTCCGGTTTAAATGATCCGTTCATCCTATATTGACTCTTAAAATTCAAGAGTCTATCCTAAATTGAGGATAAATTATATGGCATTCCAAATACCGTTTCGATTCCTAACATCCCTGATGAGACATATATTGCCGAAATCTAGATCTGGTGTTCACCAATATTGACACCATGTGTATGTGGCATAACATCTTAGCCACAAGTTTATCTTTTTCTGTTTAGTATTAAATTTATATTAAGATCCATTTTGTTACATCTCGTGATCAATTTTATTTGGCAATCGCCCATGGCAGTCAGCAGGTTTGATTCAGTTTTGATTGCTACGGCCCTTTGAAAGTATTGAATTTTGATGATTTTCCTATTTTTCATAAATTTTGACATATTTTGGGGCTTTAATAATGAACAAAAATCACAATTCTACAATTAAACTTTTTGTCATACTTTCTTTAATAAATTGAAGACGAAAAATCTATAGGTAAGTGTTTATATTAGAAAGTTTATCATATTTTGATGTTTTTTAAATGTGTCAAATTTTATTTCTAAATGTTATTAATTTTGTAAATTTGTGATTTTTCTCAGTTTTAATTAAAAATTGCATATTTTTCAACTTCTTTGTTATAAATGATTGAAAAAATACATATCTATAAAAATTGAAAAGAAATAAGGAATGTAAGTGTTATTTACATGTTTCTGGTACAATCATTTTTTGTATTTCTCACCTATTTTCTCAAGATTTTGGTTAAAAAAAACTTACTTGATGGGTAATAAAATCTAAAAATTTGAATACTCAAAAACTAATCATTTGAAAAAACCCATTTTTCACAGAGTTAAGTTTGATTATGCTTTTTATCAAATTAATTGCTGTTTTCCATTTGTGACTAATGTTTTAGAAATAATAACAGAACGAGATTTCAATGAGACTGAATGAGACTGAAACGTCAGAATAATACATCCTTAATGATGCTATCTCCCGATGTATTTGTGCATTGAATGGTAAAAAAAAAAACATATTTATATAGCAGAACCATTCTACTTTCTAATGAAAAACTGAAAGTGTACATTTAAACAATTTTGTAAAACTGCTATATTTTGGGGCCAATAGAGAGTCTTATTGGATCTTCATATTTAGGGGTTCTCATGTTGACACATGATTCGATCCAGTTGAAACGGAAAATAAAGTTTGAACATTAATATATTTTTTAATATGGTCATCCAACTCCGTATACATGATGAAAACAACCTACTTGATATACACGGAAACAATAATTAACTATTCAATAACCTGTATCTGAAGCTGACAAAAATATCAGAAGATTTCTACTGTTTTCGTAATGTAACACAATAAATAAAAAAGATAACTGATTAAAATATTTTCAAGTATATAGGAAAGAAGTTTAAGAGAATTGTACATTAGGTATGACGCTATCTCCATTGTACGAATGTTGCACTTAGGTCAAATTCATATAAGATACTGTCGAAAGTGATCCAATTCTTTACAACAGTATTAAACAAAGAAGCAATGCATCAACACTTCTTTCATCATCATCATAAATACCAGTTAGAATCAAAGTTTGCGATGAATTGAAACAAAAGCATTACTACTATTATGTGTATAGTTCTAATATCAAAAGCTTATCAAACAAATATGAATAGTTAAATAAAAAGAAGATAATAACTTACAATTTACTATAAACTTATCGGAGTATTTGCCAACGTTGACTTCCTAGTATATAGGGCTTCCGTCACCAATTGATACTTCCTTATTGTACGTTCTATTTTAATCTCTATTTATATTTATTGTTCCACTTGAACAGTTTTCAAATTAAAGATTTGACAAATATGATAAAAAGGAAAAGGTTTATTGTCGGATGTATTAATCACCAAAAATAAAAATAACAACTCATACGTTGTATGCGCATGCATTTCTTGATATCTTGGTATATTATCCTGGCACCCTGTGCCTATCATACTTGGTTGATAGGTGTACTGTACGCGTTTAGCAATCAGTGAGCCAGGACCCCAAGCTCGATGGTATATAAGAATAAGAATAAAAATTAAAAAAAGGATATATATATAATAATAGATTTTTCTGTTTACAAATATTTGTCCGTTCCTCTGTTGTGATTCGAATTCACATCTTTGATACACTACAGAACCAATCGCTAAGCTCCATTTTCAGCGCTCTAGACCACTCAACCATATCCGCTATATAAAAATATAACTTCAATAGTCGTGGTGTTACCTTGTCACGGAAGGCGAATCTAGGAATAGACATAAGACATGTGTTGTAAGCGTGTGAAGATGTTATCTTATTACTTTATACACAATGTATTTTTATTTGCCAGCAATCTAACTCAATAATTATTATATACCGTATGGTATAATGTACCAATTCATTATACTGTCACTAGAAATAAGTATAGCATCAAACAACTCTAAACAAGGGACAACCATACCATATATATGCCCACTGGATCTCAGTGTATTAAAGATAAATGGTCAATAACAATATTTATATAAGTCTTAAAATTACACCCAACAGTGTTAGAATTAGATTTTTCTGCGGGATTCGAACTCACACTTACCGCCAAAAATGGAAAGTTGATTTCATCGCGTGAACAGCAGTATACTTCTGTTGTCTTTATATCTCACATATTCTAATTTGAAGTCGTCCATTTGTGTAGAAATTTAGGAAGATATAAAAAAAAAAGACGCATACCTTCTACTTCCAGAAGTACATGTACCCTAAATATCAAATTACTGGTTTATAGCAGATGAAAGCATTGAAATGTAGGTTATTGTTACTGCACATAGCTTGCTTCTAGGCATAATTCTTATGACCCATTATACTCCTATTTCCTGCTATTACATACAGCCTGTTTTTAGACATAGTTAGATTATTTTTGTTTTTAGTTGACTCTTGATTTATGTTTACAATTCTTTAAGACGTAATATTAAGATTGCAGATTTACAGTGTATTTACATTTAGAATAGGTAAAAGGTGTATATCAGGTAAATAGCTAGTATTTTGCAAAAGGATGTTCGAAAAAAATATAACAAACGTGCATATCATTTTGTCGAAAATAGTGATAAAATCAAATAATAAATATTAAAATCACTATCCCCTGACATTACGATGACTCAAAAACCTTTCCTGCCACATTAGATTGTCCGATTTCATTAGGTTATGATTGCTTTGTTATCTTTATAAAGACCCTGAACACTTGCTTGATTTTATGAAAGTAAATAATTTGGACTGAATAAGTGAAAGTTAAACAAAGTTCATTGGCATAGTGTAAGTAAAGTGTCTATTTATATTTAGAAATGAAGCAATTCCATTTTGTAATCACCACTATACAGAACCGATATAACAGCCTAACAACACTAGTCAATATTTTTATAAAATACTTTTATTTTAAACTAGCAAATGCAATGAGGTCAACTTTTTTCCTGTTATAATTCATTATAATTATATGACCTCGCATGTACTCTGTATGACAATCTTAAACACGATCCGATTACCATTCTTTGCAACTGATATTTATTCTTTTCCAACTTCTCTTAACGGTAAACCGTGTTTTCAGAACATAGTACCATAACGTTCAAAATACAAAGGAATAGGTACAGTTAGACCCCTTTTTGGCCTAAAAATATAGCAGTTTTACGAAAAAAAACCTTTAGTTGGAAAGTAGAATGCTTCTGCTACATTAATATGGGCTGTTTTTGACAATACAATAAAATTGAGAATGGAAATGGGGAATGTGCATTTATCGGGTACTAGCATCATTAAGTCATGCTAAATTACTGAAATCTTCAAATTTTAGCATTTTAGTTAAATTTTAGAGGGTATCCGTCTTAAATGAAAACGGCTGCATTCGTGTTTATTCCTAATATTGAAATGTAAGTTGTATTTGATGATAATACATAAGATAAATAAAGATTGAGGATGAACATGGATGCGGCTACTTTCATTTTTAACCAAAAACTTCTCAAAAGTGACATTTTTTGGCATATTTGATACATTTTTCATATTTAAGCTTCAATCGGAGCGTTGATAATGACTGAATCAGTTAAAATCTTTCACATAAACTAATTGAATCAACTGTAATTTTTACATGTGTAATTATATTCATACTTGCTCATATAACATCAAAATATATCACTAAAAAATCTCATAAAATGTGTTCACTACCTCATTTTGTCGATGCATAAATCCAAAACAGGTATATGACAGAATAGTGAAAATAATCAACCACATTTTAATGTTATTGAACTCTTATCCAGATATATTTTAGAGAATATTTCTCTAATATATAACAGCCTGCTTGTAGTATTCAATCGTTTATCTATTACGTCTGTATCAGTTTCCTTGATATAAGTAAGCACGTATATCATTAGTGAAGTTATAAATAGTACACCTTCAATATCTTGCCAACAGTTTTTGTATTATGCATCCTAATTATGTGGTGAAGTGTTCTTTCATTTGTTTTTGTAAAACATATACGTTTACTGTTTGGGTCATTGTTTGGTAATATCCTTTAGTCGTGAATCTTTACTTTTATATCCCGCCATTCTGTTGTTTTGCTGTGTTCATTGTTTGTATTATCGTGTATATTTATTGCGTATGTGATTTGTCTATATGCATTTGATTGATTGATTGATTGATTGTTGGTTTTTTAACGTCCAGTGGCAAATATTTCATGCATATTCAGGACGATCTATATGCATTTGTTTTTCTTTCAACATATTTATTTGTTTTTAAAGTGATTGAGATTATAACACAATGTCGACTGCTGTACTCCTATTTTCCACTTGTTTACCTCTTAGTTTTGTTTGTTTTGATTACACAGTGTTGCCGATTTTATGAAATTATATGCGACTGTCATACAAGTGAGAGGTTTAACTTACTTTGAAACCAAGATTAGTTCAACATGTTTTACAAAGAGAAATGCCTGTAAAAAGTCAAGAATATGACAGGTATTAGATTAGTTTAATTTCTTTAGTTATTGATATTTGCCAATTATTAAGGACTTTTCGTTTTTTATTGTCATTTTTGTTTTGTATTTTTGATGTTTAATTTTTTAAACACTTATGAGCCTACCCATTTGGAGAAAACATCATGGTACAATTTGTTATAAATATCTTTTTCATATTTCTTACAAGAGATTTCTAAGAAACTTACCTGTTCGAATTCATAATACTTCTTCTGTCATAATTATTTTGATATGACTTTGTCTATGTCAACAAGCAAATTGTTTATTAGGTAAATCATTATTTCTCAATTTTCTGATTGTTAACTGAGGATAGGTGAATCGACAATCATATAAGTACTGCATCGTTGACTGCTGATATTATTATATCCATTGGTAAACAGCAGTTTACTTGGAGTGGTATCGGCATTGTGTTACAATAATAAAGACCCTGAACACTTGCTTGATTTTATGAAACTATCATTGGAACTGAAAATGTGAAAGATAAACAAAGTTGATAGATGTTTTTTTCAAAGTTAAGACTAAAAGTTGGCTACTCTGGCAAGTTTTTCAAATATAAAGAAACAAAAATGTAAATGTCATAAAGGCATTATATCAAAATTACACAAGTAAATAATGTTTACTACTTGTTCTCATTTGGCTTATGACCATAGTAAGATGTGTCCCAAGTCTTTAAAATGAAACTGGCGATGAATGCTAACACTTCTTTTAAAACGTAATATTCTTGATAACCTATGATCTTTATATTAAGAATAAAAAAGAATTGTGTTGAGCGTTGTTTTATTTCGATGATATAACAGATATGTACATTCTCGTCTCAAATGCTGTGCAATAATCATATAATCATCAGACAGAACGATTACGTGAAAGCATTTCACCTTGCATTAGATTGTCTGACTGAGTTATGATCTGTTTGTTAAAATAACGTGCACTTGCTTACTACTTTGACAGTAAATATCGTACATTGTGAATAATAATGTAAAACAGAAACACATTCTAAAAGAAATGTTATTAACACAGTAAACCCATTATATGAGGAATCTGTTAATAAATTGCTTATCGAGAATAGTATTTTTATGTTATTCACATTCACAAGAAGAACTACTACATGTAGAGAAAAAACTGCATAACAAACCAGCCGAATTTTATTGGAAAAATCTTTAAAACCCAACATTAGAAATTTATTTATGAAACAGTTTAAAGTTCAATTAAAGAATGCATGTTAAATAGATTTTGAGTAATCATTTTTTGTTTCCTTTCTGAAGAAAATAGTGCAAAGACTTAGTTTCATGTAGGTGTTATCATTGTATTGTAGGAAAATATATATGTACATACTGCAGAAGGTAATAAAAAAAAACATAGTGTTGATCAAGTTAAAACTGGCTGTTAAATCCTTTTAACCATAAAAAAATATTTGATAGATTCGATGCATTAACACATATGAAAAGCATCTTATGGTTAAAATACGACCTTCAACTGCATTTAAAAAATTGAACAGATCACAATCGCTCTCTTTAAGGGCATACGATACACTTACAGGAGAGGTAATGACGTTACTAACGTAAAATGTTATTTTCACGACGTCAAACTGTGACATATCGGGAAAAGATGCATTTTTCGACTGATTTTTATCAATCAAACTGATTTAATTTGAAAACGAGTTCATGGACCCCTATCTTTCAAAACGGCAATTTGTTTCATTTTGCAGCGAGATTATGTGACCCAAATTTTATAAAACTGTAAATAGAGGATTTTTTTTTAATTTTGATAAACATGCAGCCAAAAAATGACGTTTTTTCCTCAATTCACGAACATTTAGTAAATGAGTTATTTCTGAAAACAAAATGCATATTTTTTTAGAATACTTATAAAATACAGAAATTACCGATTATTAAACAAAAAACAATTTGTGTTTATCCTTTATAACAAAAAAGTTATGCCTTTCTTTCGAAAAAGAAATTACGACCACAAATCTGAATTTTGAGCATATATAAAAAAAAATCGACCTCATTTTACTCAAAAAGTAGCACATAAAGGTATATTTTGTATTACATATTTGATTTAATCAGGTTAAAATAGCCTATATGCAAATTTTCATGAACTTGTAAATACAGGATCAAAACTGTATCGTATGCCCTTAAATAAGCGATTAGGTGATAAGAGTAAATTTTGATCATTCCTTATATCAGTAGTGTTTTATTGTACTTTTTTGTTTTCGGTCATGATATTGTCTGTTTATCTTCTCAATGTTTTTATTTAATGGCCATGGTATTAACTGTTTGTATTATGGTCGTTGTTTCGTTTCGGCCATGATATTGACTGTTTGTCTTCTAATCGTTTTTTTTTTGCCATGATATTGACTGTTTGTTTTTTCAATGTTTTTTTCCCTTTTCGGTCAAGATATTGACTGTTTATCTTCTCAGTCTTTTGTTTTCTTTGGCCATGATATTGACTGTTCATTTTTTCGACCATGTATTGACTGTATTTTTTCCACATTATTTTCCCTCCATTGGTATTGTGCAAATCCTTCCGTCTTAAATTATGATATTGCCCATCATATTTCTTAAGAAATAAGACGAAAACAAGATTTGGTGCCATGCCAATACAAAACTATACACAGACTTTCATCATTTATTTGGAACTTGTGAGTAGCGTTTTACATGATGAATAATCAAATCGAAATTGACTTAAACGTAACACGATATAAAAAAAACTCAACAATGGTTTGAATTATGTTCTTACTCGGATACTATTAAACCACTAACAATTTTCTATTTGATAAGATATTCATTGTAAACGTTATAATTCTACTTTAAAAAATTGAGAAATAATAATAACAAACAGCTTTATTTTAATTAACAAAGTTATGCATCAGAACGATTCCGTTTGACAAATTAGACTCTGGCAATGTTACAATTGTAGTGATATATCTGATACGTATGAAATATCGGTGAAAAAATTAACAACACAATGGGTGTTTTAGTGTCGTTTCTACACAATGTCAACAAAAGAACCAGCACAAAAATCAGGACCCACCAGAACTAGTCAAGACCAAATAAGCAGCACAGAACACATTTGCTAGCCGTGATTTTATTCAGTCCTACCACATTGCTTGCTGCTTTGTCAGACGAAACAATTCGTAGGGTATGTTGTTTTTTATAAGTCTTTCAGTCACTCAGTCTGTCCGTCAGTCCGTCCATCCGCCCACCTATCAATTAAGGCAACAGTAGTATACATGTACCGCTGTTCAAACTTATATATCCATGGACAAAAAAACTAAATCGGGGTAACAAGCTAGAAACGAGGAAAACGCATTTAATATCAGAGGAAAACAACGACACGACACAAAAATGTAACACACACAGAAACGGACCAAGCATCAGACAAAATCCCACGAGAATAACAAACATAACTATATAATAACTATAAGGCTGTCAATCCATCAGTACGTACGTTCGTCTATATATTAATTCAGAAACTGTACAACAACATTTCTTTAAACTTTGTAAGGACACAGTATCAAGACGTGCCTCTCGAAATAAGAAAAATAATTGGAAAATAAAATAATATTCGTACAGTTATACGTCTTTCAACCTAGAAATAATTTTATTTAAATGCGATTTTTACTACTGTAGAAGTTTGTCGTCGCCAATCAAACCATACAACGGATTTTCATAAAACTTTGTAAACAGTAGCAATGTTGATGTGTATATTGACAAAAATTTGTGATTCAATTATTTCCTTAGGAGTTATACCCCTTTGAACATAAGATTTTGGCCAAAATTAGTACTAAACAGTTTTTCATTGGTGGACTTCGGCTGTTGTCTGCTCTAACGTCGGGTTGTTGTTGCATTGACACATTTCCCATTTCTTTTCTCAATTTTATTACATCGTAACTCATTTGAAGCCACAGATTCGTATGGCGTTCATTATCACTGAACTAGTATATATTTGTTTAGGGGCCAGCTGAAGGACGCCTCCGAATGCGGGAATCTTTCGCTACATTGAAGACCTGTTGGTGACTTTCTGCTGTTGTTTTTTCATATGGTCGGATTGTTGTATCTTTGACATATTCCCCATTTCCATTCTCAATTTTATTTAAGATGCTAAACAGAAAAAAAATGTTGTCACTGAAATAGTAAAAATTTTAATTTCCCTATCGGTCCAGTATAATTTTTCAAAAAAATTGTTTACAATAAAATGCAAAGAGGGTGATCATGAGTCGATGAAAAGTAAAAAAAAATTAACGTTGTCAACCAACGGTGCAAGTTAAAACAACCTGCAATATCACTAACTTAGAGATGACTTAAAAATTAAATGCGATGAGCAACTTTTCGATTTTGTCGATACGTTAACGATTGTTGTAAGTTACAGTGACACCTGTGTATCGATGTTCCAATCTAGTAAAAAATTATTAAAAACTGTGCCATATGAGCGTTTTAACAAAACATAAAAAGCAACCAATAACCCGATTCAAAAAATTAACACTGACATGATTTCAATAAATCTGGATAACTATGAAAAGAAATAGTCCGTGTGTCAGAAAATACACTAACACAGAACATGTGTTTTACTTGAAAATGTACAGAATATTTTTTGAATGTTGGATTTTGTTTATTATAACCTAATGTTGATCGTGAAAAACTTTCAACACATTATTTCGATCATAAGAGAAATGTATAACCAAACCAGAATGTAAAGGTTTGGTCAATTGCTGAAAATCAAACAGTGACACGCAGTTGCTTCATCTACGTCATAAGATTACAATATGTATTTGAAGAAATTAATCGTGTTTGTTTCGCCTTCACAAGTAAGTGGATGCGTCACTACATACAAATTTTTGAGTTCTCATTCGTTTTGGTCTTTTTACTTTGAAATAGGTTTTTTGTAAGCTTTTTATATGTCAGTTTACAATGGTTTGATTGAAACTGCTATTGTTAAGTTGAATGTTTGTGATTTTTGTAATGTAATTGGTTAAGCATTGGTTAAATTTCATTTCCATTGATACTACTATTATCCCGCATCTTCAGTTACCGTTAACTGTCATCGACTGTTTTGCATTGTTTACTTTAACAAATGGTGGCATGACACATTTCAAAACTTTCGTTACACTATCAGAATAACATGAATGCATAAATTTTATCATCGGATCAAGGATATTTTTTATACAAAAAAGTCAATATGCAGACATCTTTCACATTCGGGCATTTCACATCCAATATTTTATGGTAATATACTGTAAAAAGCACAAAAAGGTCGGTATTCACCTCATGACATAACCAAACCTTTTAACACACTCATTCGGAAAGGATATAGTTACGATACTGATATAAGGTCATTAAGGATTGACTATATTGGTAGTAATATTGATTGACTCATAGGGTCTTTGCCTCAAATATAAACACATTTATTGTAAATCATATTATTGGCATGATACGGATTGTGTTCTTCTCTTATATTTTATGATGAAAGATACTTAGATGAAGTTATAATCTTTCAATCAGTTTAATTCAGGTCTGGAGCTAGCATGACATTAAATTCCAGTAGTGCTTTGTTAATATAGGTATCATCTTTGTAATTTTGATTAGTTTCTTTTGTTACCATTTCTGACATCTGAATTTGACGTGTTTTAAAAATGAACATATTGCTGTGTGTTTGTTTTTCTATATTAGCTTCAGATAAAGGGGGAGAGTTGAGATCTCACAAAACACAAAAGTACTTCTTTTAAATTAGTTTAACTGTGCATATTGATATGTGTTTCTCTAGACTACATTGGCTAGAAGCAAATTGGATGTGTTGAGATCTCACAAAACATGCTTAACCCCGCCGGAATCGCTGGCTGTTTTAAGTCTTAGCTGGTTTTATATGTATTTTGTGTTCCTTTCTATGTTTTTTTTAAGTTCAGTTGACGTCCATTTTCTCTGAATTGGAACACAATTTTATTTAAGGGTCAGCTAAAGACCACCTTCAGGTGTGGGGTTTTCTCGCTGCGTTGAAGACCTATTGATGGCCTTCGGCTGGTGTCTGCTCTTTGGTAAGTTTTTTGTTTCTTTGTCATTTTTAATTCTCAATTTTCAAGGTATATCGCTGCTTAATAGTCATAATCGATAGACAGAAAACAAATGCGGTTTACAAATTAAAACTGAGGAAAACTCATCAAATATAAGAGGAAAAACAGAAACACTGAATCGCATCAAAACAACCAACAACATACATAGAAACAAACTGCCAGTTACCTTTATGGTACACGAAAAAATATCGGGTTAAACTTGGTTTTATGGCTACCCAAACCTCCCAAATATAGAGCAATGTTAAGTATATAGCTAAAATGGCACAACTACATGACAGAAATACATCCAAAACAAAAGCGTAGACAATCAGAACAGATAAACTATAATATTAGTTTCCACTAGAAACTTGCAAAATAACAACGAACATCTTGTATTAACCACAAACAGTGACGTATTGTTGAAACAAATTTATAACGTTGAAATCCATACAATTATTTTTACAATACTAGTCCAAACAATTATCATGAATATGATGGTATTTAGAGACTATTTAAGGTAAATGCTGTGACGACGTAATAGATATTTAGACTAACACGACATTTTATCCATGGCAAAAGGTGATAAACTCGGCTTTGCAGATACACAAGACATATGTGTTCGACCGAAAATACAGAATTCAAACCTTAAACAAGAAAGTATAACACAATACTGAACGGTTTATCATATAATCTAAAAAAAAAAAAAAAAAAAAGCAATGAAATAGGCACATTTGTTTAATTAACTCGATTCTTAACTCTACAAACATGATAGTTTACAGCAACATACAGCATTGCATAACTAGAAATAACAATTTCCAAAATTTCTAAATAATAAAGTATAACACAATACTGAATTGAAAAACAACAGAAAAATCACAAATTAAATAAATGTATGTTGGATGCATAAATACAGAGACACGACTTATGTCAATGAACATTCATATCAGCAAACAGTCATATTCGGGATAAGGTCACGTATGGCACTAAGCAGACAGACGACAGATATGATAAACCACAATCTAGGACGTGGTGAGCATTTGTGATTAACAACATTTACGGAATCTCATTTTGAATCTTTTCTCCTTATATCTCTGTTGATGCAGTTTTTGTATAAGAAGCACTCTCCTGTATATAAGTACGTATAATTTGAACATAAACGAGCATTGCGTATCAATTGACATGTGTCAACATCATACGATACAGCAGATGGTATGTTATTGCAGAGAAATAGGTAATTGATAATTGGGGAGTTGACATCAATCCGTTTGTTATATATTTTAGTGTAAAGACTTTCAAATGTGTTAGATTAAAGGAAAACATCAAGATACGAGGTAGTCCTTATATTATCAATAGTATCCCTTTATCTACATTACAAATAAAGGACGATCTTTGCAACCAATCATAAGACATGTTATATCGAAAATCAGAAGATTACAAAAAACAAAGCAATAACATATATGCCACATAAAAAGTCTACTTAATCAAAAATTTTATAAGCCATTCCAGCTGGGTACCCGTATCCATCAATATCTCCATTACCATTTATCCACAAACCAAATCGAACATTTCGGCTATGTTCGATATGATGTAATCCTGTTGATATGGACATGCTGAAAGTGCTGAACTTATACAATCCTTCAGAAATGCTAAAAACACTTCGAATATTGGAAGGATTGCCATCCAGTAAAAAGCCACCAATAGCATCGCTCTGTACCGTTATGCTTATATAGCTGTCAAACCCAGTTGGTACTACGAAATCATATTCATTAAGGTATTGATTTACACCCGGAATCGTCATCATAAAAGGATCTCTTTTGTGTTTTGGTAAACCATGAGGGTACGACATGACAAGTACGTCATCAGATGCATAAATCAAAGAAATCGTGTTGTAATAAAAATCCAAGGAATCTCTTGCCATTATTGTTCGAGACTTTTTCTCGTTTCCTAATTTAATTGTCAAGTTAGTAATATTTATCGACTGTATACGAACAGTGTTATTCAAACGTGTAGCTACATGCGGAGTGATAAACAGATTATCTTGTTGATTAGTTGGTGATACTGATTCTATAAATGATTGACAACCACCTGCATGATTGTTTGGTACTGCCCAACTACATTTATTACCGCTAACAACAATGACTGGCTTTGATGATGTTACCATTGTTCCTGAAAGGTCACTAGTATGCGTTAACTGAAAAGTGTGATATCTGTTCATCACAATTCTAATTGTGTCATTGTTACCATATTGTCTGTTGTCATAGGTTATAGAACCGTATTGCAATTTCAAATTTATACTGATATCAGTATTTTGATCAACTGCTTTGAGCGCTAATAATTTACCATAGCCATATGGTAAGGTTGGTATTATGTATTTTGTAGAGGCAAATCGCACAGGCATTAACAAGAATCCTTCGGAATGCAACCCGTCATACAAAAAGCCATTCATATTTACTCTGACAACTGAATGAACTTCTAACCCTGCAGAATGTATACCATCTGACGGAAACACACTTGTATTAAGATTTGTTTCTGTATTAGTTTCGTCAATGATGATAGACTGATTTTTAGTGTTGTTGAAATAAAATACTGAAAGACGTGCCGTAATTTCTGATGCTACCAAAAGTTTCGGTTTAAGTTTTCCAATGTGTCCGATCAATCCTCCTAGAAAAACTACCAGAAAACTTGTGCCTTTCCCATCTATGATTAATAAATATAGTTTGTGAAATTCAAGTTATAATAAAACAGAAAACTACAAAAGCTAGTGTTATACATGATTTATACCGGTTTCTTACGAATATCTTTTTTTGAGTTTGCCTTGTTACTCGTACAATGTAGAATACGAAATTAGATATACTATAAACTTACTGGGGTTAGTTTAATAGTATAGAGGGCGCTCACCAATGACAGACATTGTGACAATTTATACTTATAATATATAAATATAGTTATCGGTACTCATGCTGTCTCATGGTAACACATTTGACAATAAAAGATGTAACTCATTACTGCCGACTATTCTGCTATATCATCTCTCGATTGCATCGAAATTTATACATATTTTGAACTTCAGCACGAGATAAAATTATATATCATCTTAATTTTGATTGTTACGATTTGCTATAAATATTAATGAACTAGTGTTACAGCTCACTTCTTTAAATAATGTAGTACTTATGCATATTCATTGTAAAAAATTATTTCTTGTAGTAATGATTATAATATAGTGATTTTACATGGGTATTTTTAACATTCCAGAACGCTGGAAGTATGTCTGACACAATATAACATTAATTACGTCGATACTTTTGTTCGGGAGATGAGAACATGACTAAAAACGGAAAGGTTTATGAAGTAAGGTCTTCGATCTTTCATTTGACCTCATAATAAAAACTGTGAAAAATTTTCACACCTCCAAACCAAAGAATTCTTCAAATCTTAACAATAGCTCAGTTGTTTCCGAACTTTTGATTAATTTAGCTGCATTTTTTTTTTTTGCTGCCTTTTGAACATACTGATTCCATGTGCTAAGTTATTTATACAGCATTCACTTTATATTTTATGAGTTTGTACGTTCTTGATGAAGACCAATCATGCTCAGCGCTTTGTACGCATCAAATTTATGAAGTGTTATATGTTCAATAGTTACTTGTTCATATATACTGCTGTCGATGGATGTTAAGTCTATTAGCTTATCAGTCAGTGTTTTTGGTACTGACATGATTTATAAATCCTTTTTTCTTTAAATCACCGTAGATTGATTAGAAAATTAATAAAAACGTCATAAATTTCTTCGTGTGTTTAGAAACTATTACACTATTGATTTAACATTTTTTTGGTTCGAACGTGCCAAATGAAGTTCAATCTGAAATAATGCTTTGAACGGACCAAATTTATTATCTGTTTTATCTTAATTTATATCTTACCTGAATGTTTACAATTTTTACCGAAGAATCCCGCTGCACATACGCATCGGTTATAATCATTTAACCTCTGCCAGCTTTCACCGTTATAACACATTGCATACTTGTCTGAAAAAATTAGATATCACGAGTTGGTTGACGGTAATGAAATAACCGTTTAACAGATGATATCAGGTATGTTTCCAATGTCGAAACTACAATCCACTTCCCTTTTCACCACTTATGTGACCTATCGAATTAGACTATTAACCGTAATTTTAATAACATGAGTAAAACGACAGGTGCCACATATCGAGCAGGATCTGCTGTCCCTTCCGGAGCACCTGAGATCACCCCAAGTTTTTGGTTGGATTCGTGTTGCTCAATCCTTAGTTGTTCATGTGTACTCTTATATGTTTGTTTTTTTGGCCATGGCGTTGTCAGTTTATTTTCGATCTATGAGTCTGACTGTCCCTCTGGTATCTTTCGTTCCCCTTTTTTAATAGATAGATAAATTCATCAGATATCAAGGTTTGAATGTTATTTGCCAGATTAGCGCTTTGTCCAAAACAGGCCTACCAGAGTCGATAAATCCGAAACAGTTTAAATGTCAAAAAGTAAACGAAATAAAGTATAAAAAAATAACCGAACTCTAAGATTAATCCAAAAACGTGAAGAACATAAAAAATGAAAAATTAAACGTTATCCATTAGCAGAATGGGTGAAAAGGTTAAAGATCATTGAGGAACCTGGATCTTTTATAGACATTGAATTTAGACGCATCAATAACAAAATATGTAAACGTCATCAATTTAAAGGAAAATGTAACATATTGTCGATGTGAACACACATTTCAGAACAAAATAATTATAAACATTTTCTCCGGTGCAACAACAACAATGATTCTATCAACATAAACCGGTAAACTAGATTCATTGAGTGCGTTGCAAATGTACTTGAGTAGGGTTGCAATTTTCCTAGAACATGATAGGAAACCGAAAATTCATCTTTACAGTCTTCTTTATTGCAATATATAGATGCATAAATTTAATATATAAATTAAGCTACTGTAGTATAACGATGTTTAATTAGATCTAGTTAATTGATTGGGAAAATACATAAATCAAGATAACAAACAAAAACTGAGAAAAACTGATAAACTCTTAAGCAGCGACACCGAGTTTGTAGACAATGTAAACATGTCCTGCTATGCATTATTTTCAAAAAACTGAAAAAAACTGATAAACTCTTAAGCAGCGACACCGAGTTTGTAGACAATTTAAACATGTCCTGCTATGCATTATTTTCATTATTACCTTTTTTTGTACTGTTCGATACATTAATGTTGATTGAGATACATGAGATGCTAACTACTGCCTGAAATGTTGAAGGATGTCATGAAGATGGATGTAAGGAAACCACACATGTTCAATTCACACGTAAATTATGTGTCTTTTACAGAAGGCTTCTCATGAATTCAGTGATAAACATACAAGAAAACGTTGATCAGCAGGGACATGCGTTAATCTTTGAATACAATACTACCTGTCTTTTGTGATATCACTTACATGATGAACATCTTTAAACATGATTTTAAAAAAACACAGCATTTCTGAATAACTCTGTATATGGTGATATAAAACACACAGAAATTTTTAAAATAGACATTAAAGCAAGAAAAAGTATATTTATTGATTTATTATGTTGAATCATATATACCTAAATTTGTGACCATACTGTTTTCGGTTTTCTGGAGTTTCGTCTCATTTTTTTTCTCAATTACTGCCAATTTCACATTAATTTCTGCCAATTTCTGCTGTAGCTGAGCTGAAATTAAAAACAAACAACACTTTTAAAAACAGGGAAAATGTGTTACAATAAATAGCAACTATGCATTTATCGTTGTGTTAACAGCTATTGTAAACTAGGTTATCATTTATTAGTATTGGTTGAAATCTATATTGTGGCGATCACCTTGAAATTAATTATAATATCATTGAGAATCATTGTTTCTTTTTCTATTATTGTTTGTAGGCGTCAATAAATTATCAAACAACTGTCGAACTTTTCAAAATGAGGATATGTTGTATAATTGCACATGAAAACAACTTTCATGAATACTTAATTGACCAGCTTCGGGGTCACTGAACAGCTTTCGATAATGATAAAAATCCATATGTCTATACCGTTTTCAAATTACTTTCCGGTGTTTTATATGTTAAGTGTTATGCAATCGGTAAGTTTCTGAATAATCTACTTTTTTATTATCAGCTCTAGAAATGTGGGATAGTGCTATCTTGTGATTTTGTTTGGGAAAAGCAAATTAAGGTTAAATGGTGACACATTCTTTTTTTCTTTTGAATTTGTGTATAATTTCATAAGTACCTAGTATTGAGTTTGTGTATATTATCGACACCACTAATTTTAGATAAAATTAAAAAACAAATTAAAAGCCTTATCGAATAATTCTAACACAAATATTATCATGTGTTTCAAAACTAATACTTTTTTAGAGAAGAAATATTTCTGTTATTCATTATGAATTAAAGAAATTTATTTATCTATACATTCAATCGAAGAGCTTTACAATTAGAAGATGCTATGCCAAGAAAAAGTGCATTGTTTTCCTTTTAGAGCAGAGCTTTTAGTGCATTTTCCTCTCTTCGTGTAGATCCATCCACCGAGTTTTCTTTCAAATATTTTTGATTGCTGTTAACATTTTTTTAATAGATATGGAGATATTAGAAGATCACTGTATTTTGACTACAAATAGCGATTGAAATTAGCGATTAGTCTTTAAGCTTTTGTTTATTCTGCAAAAACATAGAGGAACATGCACAAGAATGGAAATGCTATTTATTTCTGTCCTACCTATAACAGTAAAATAGATAACAGTCAGTATGAATCCAGTTGCCACCATATATATGGTTAGTGCCAGACAGTTCGTTTTAATCCATTTCTTCCATGATGGAACTAACACGTGGTCTATTTTGGCTTTTTTCTCGTCCATCTTTAAAACATGTATCTATGGTCACCATCCTCTCTTCTGATTTCTTCGTAATCCTGCATTTGTATTTCAGCCATCTTTACTTTCTTACGAATGTAACACCACTTAAAATAAACTAGTTAGTGACTACTATTGTTGATGATCCTATTAATTTATAAAACACATGAGGAAGTATTATACGGAAGCAAATGACCACGTGACAATCATTCGTAAAATTGGATGAAAATATACTGAATTCTTTCACTTGTCATAGTTAATGTTTATTGTTATGATTTAAATGTTGTCAGAAAAGCAGTTAATTCAAGCAATGTTTTGAAGTTATAAAATCTATGATGTTTATAATCATAAGATTTTTAACTACTATGAAATAAGATTTTTTTTTCATATCTGCCTTTATTTTTTCCATTAATTGCCTCAGCGACAAAACCCTTTAGATATTTATCTGTAATACCTCGGTTGAAAAATGGCACCCAAGATGTCAAGTGATTTTAAAGCATTTGGTAGATTAGAGCATCTGTGGGAAAATTGTTATTTGTTGATGACAGGGTGTTGATGTATTTGATACAACTTATAGAAAATAATTGTACAGTATAACAAAATAAAACTCAGACAACGATTGCGTAAACTGCAGTAGTTTAACATGAATAGTTCTATATTTCTACAAGGATTATAATTCAATACGGCAGGCTCTAGAATAAAAGAAACCTTAACAAAAAAGGGAGATGTTGTATTTACTGCCAATGAGAAAACTATCGACCCAAGTTAAAATAAAATGAATGTTTGTTGAAATAGACAACTGTACGGATTATCGCAATGAAAAAAAAACATACCGTATATATAACAGTCCTCAACATGAAACATAAGAAACAATTTAATTTAGACAACCAACGGTAGAATCTGAAACAAAACAAAAAACATATGTATGACAGACACATTCCAACGACAAATAACATTGGACAGACACATAGATAACAAGTTTTGGGGTTTAACAAGTTCGTAAGCACTCAGTCAATGTCTTAATCGGGGAACGTGGCGGAACAGAACTATATAAGACAAAGCCATAAAAATCAATTGAAAATGGTTTAATTCATCGGAGTTCAAAGACAATAACAACTTTTAAAAGATTTGATTTTGGTGTTTTATCGCAACTTTTAAGCTCCGCTTTTGGGTTATTCGTGGTGGCAAGATTATATTGGTGGAGGAAGCCGGAGTGCCCGGTGAAACCCACAAACCTTCGATAGGAAAACTGACCATCCTAGTTAATTAAGATTGGAGTCGAGTGCACCCGCACAAGCGGTCTTCGAACTCACAACTCAAGGTTGGCTGGCTGATGATTACAATAGTAACTACTTAGACTAGACTACTCGGCCACCGATGCCCTTTTAAAAGAAAACAAGTATCAAAGATTAAAAGATCAATCAGTAAACATCCAACATCCAATTGATGAAATGAATAGATCAGAGAAAAACATGACCATGCAATGCCAAAATAAAGGTGAGTATATTTCTCGCATAAATATATTCTGGAGTAATAGATAGAAACGATTAAGCAAAAAGGTTTCATATGTTATTTATTGATGACCTATGTCGCCGTATGATATTTTATTGTGAAATGCACACATTTCATTACGATTTCTATAAGGAAAGAATTAACTTTCAAGTATTTTAGATTTATATATTTGTAATGAATGTCATAGATTATTGTACTGAAACTGAACACATAAAATAGTCGTAAAGTTTATGTCAATTTTCAAACAAATTTTTGATAACAATTGAATATTATTTAACATATAACAACAAAACTGTAAACCACATAGAAAAAAGGAACATGACACAATCTTCATATCCATGTAAAGTCTGTGTTAATTTTATTTTAATTTGAAATGATTTGCTGAAATACTTTTATAACTGTGGGTGGCAGCTATGGCTTTTGACAACATCTGATTTGATTTGCCAAAATGCATAATAGTTGTTTTCCATTACACCACCAAAGTACTCGGCTATATGTTTTTCAAACCAAAATATAACATGTCAGCAAAGGCCATTTTTTACACATTCACATTACTATGAGACGTGTCACGGTACTTATCTATCCTAAATTCATGAATTTGGTTTTGATGTTATATTTGTTATTCTCATAGGATTTTGTCTAATGCTTTGTCCGTTTCTGTGTGTGTTACATTTTAATGTTGTGTCGTTGTTCTCCTCTTATATTTAATGCGTTTCCCTCAGTTTTAGTTTGTTACCCCGATTTTGTTTTTTCTCCATGGATTTATGAGTTTTAAACAGCGGTATACTACTGTTGCCTTTATTTATACGTTTCTATTGAAAGCAAAGTGACTGATGCATACACAGAAAATGTAACAATAACTATTTGTACTCCAAAACTTCAACAATAATTGTATTCACATTTGCATATCATGTACAACGGTGTAAAAATTTCATTAACCTCCTGTCTGTTATTTAGGACTTATGTCTAGAAATCGACTATGGAGGTCGGTTGCAAACAAAACTTTAAGAAAACAAGAGATGGTTTCAGATTCCCAATTGTTTCCCTTTCATTTTAAATCCATAATCATCAATTTGTAAATAATACGGACGCCATCACGAAGCTTTTAACTGTTTAATCCAGTTACTGCTTTTCTGTTTGATCGGTGTTTTTACGTTTGTCTTTCCGTTAATTGCTCTTGTGTTCTATATCGATCATATTCGTCTACCCATTTAAAGGTGATTTGTCAAGTTTGTTTAACACTGTAACATGTCATGAGGAGGCTATGCTTTCTGTTAAATTATAACTCCGCCCTATGAATAATCGCATATTGTTCAGTAGTTGTCATTGATTACTGCAGTTTGGTTTCAGCATGAAAAATCCTCTTGATTTGTTTCAATTATTGAGGTTTGTCTTGTTGTTGAAGGCCGAAAAAGACTGCATTGTTTGATATTGACGTCGGATTTGCGTCCATAGACGGTCCAAGTTGTTTTCAAAATAGTTCATTAAATCGATCATATACATCAACATCCATTGTCTGCAATATCGTCTATGTTGTGTCTCCGATAGACAGTCTGACACGTCTCTGCACTTCGATAAACATTGAAAATGAAATATGTCAAAGAGACAGTAAACCGACCTAAGAGCAGATAACAGCCGCAGGTTACCGATGGGTCTTCGTGCAGCAATTAGTCTGTGTTATAAACGGTTTCAAATTATAAAATTGTGAACTTGGACCTGATTTGATTTAGTTTCAAAGTGTTGAAGAGTATCAGTAAGGAGAAACTCATGGCAAGGTTCGGAATAGTCTCCAAATATTACAAAATGTATTGCTTTTACTTGGTTTTTTTCATGTGCTCGAGTAAAGCATTCCTATATCATTTTTAAGGATTAAGACTACCTAAATCTTTTTGATGATAACTCTAGAAAGATATTTTCAACTTTTAAGTATTTAAAATGTATAAATTTCATTTGAACGCTATCTATTTGACTAGCAAACTATGATATATCGGATATAGACATGAGTATCTTTTGTAAAAATCAAATGTGGCGGGGACAAAATCCCGTTTAAAGGAAGTAAGAACAATTGATAAACATGGAAAATAGAGATGGGCAGTTACTGATAAAAAGTTTATTTAGTTTACAAGGAAGATAATTCACAGTCCTGAAACTAATGTTTATTTGTATCAAGTTTACTTAGAACAATTAAATTATGATGTAAACTTATTTTCCTAAGAATAAACGATGAAGTGGAGTAAGTTAATATATATAGGTCAATTTTCTGTATTGGTGAATCATAAAGGCATCGTATTTTGTACGTTAATTGGCCTGTGATTGGCAATCATACCACTGTCTCAGGTTTGGGAAGGGTTGGAATCCCGCTTGCCTAGTTAACCGCGCCAAATTCTGTATGTACGTTCCTGTTTAAAGATAGGAGTCTGTAATTCGGTGGTCGTCGTTGGTTGCTGTATATCATATTTGTTTTTCGTTATTTCGGTGCTTTTTATAGCTGACTATGCGGTATGGGCTCGATGCATTGTGGAAGGCTGTACCGTGACCTATAACTGTTAATTGTGTGTCATTTGGTCTCTTATGAAGAGCTGTCTCATTGGTAATTATACCACATCTTCTTTTTCATATATACACATCTTCTTTTAGATAAATTTATATATACGGACGACATCCTTTTCGGATTAAGCAATTTGATGTTGAGCAATATACGAAAGGTTAAACTAAATCAAAAGAGCTGTATATTAGCAAAAGCAATTCACAAAAATGATAAGTTTAAGAAGTCAAGTCATTTTTATAAGCAAGGTATTTAAATATTCCAACGTTAATCTGTCTGTAACAAGGACATCGCAAACTCAAATAAATGGATGAACTAAATACTTATATCAAAAACAATGTGAACAAGAGAAAATTCATAATTTCAATCACATTTTTACATATTACTCTCAATGGACAAGTAGCATTCCTAATCAACGAACTTCCTTTCTATTAACACGTGTAGATCAATTACCTGGATTCTGGACAAACGGAATAATGCCCTGAACAATTTTGAAAGTAATATTAAATTAAGATAGCATAAAATTTGAACTGATTAGAAATCTGTTCAGAATACTATATACTTGTCCTACTATTTTTGTATTGGTAGAAATTATGGTGTTTCTTGCTTCCCCTATTTTGCTATTGGCTTAGAAATGTTCAGTTATTTTGTATTGATTTGTCAAAGATTCTGTAATTAGGTTAACATTAAAAAAAAAACACAAAACAACCTTATAGAAAGAAATTAATTCATTTTGCATAGGCCGATTAGGACTGTCCTTTTATCTCGGTTTTTAAAAAGACATTTTAATGAATATTAATGAAATAACAGACCTTTAGGGTCGGCCATAGTGAATGTACTAAATTGATAGTAAATGATTTTCAAAACAGCAGTTTTATTCACTGAACTTTTTTTTTTTATTGAATCTTTATTGATGAGAGAACTAGAACGATTGGAATGTGTTTGTAAATAGAAGGTATTATTGTTATTTGCAAGATATTGACTTGACTAGCACTCACCATTAGCATTGTTATAGATTACTCACTTACTACGTTTGAATAAAATGAAAGGAGGAATTGGTATGTATTGTAAATTTCCAAAAAGGTACGATCAATGAATTTTGATAGTGTTATCAATATTTGCTCTTTCATCATGTTGATTGATAGAAATAAATTCAAAATTTGAATCATTAAATAAATTTACTGACGCAAAAATATACTCTAGCTTTTGTTATCTTCAATCGGTGATGAATAGAGATCTATGTATCTTTAGTATAAATCAAAATAGTGTCGAAACATCACGTTTAAAGGAAGTACAAAACACTTGACCCTACAAACAACTTGACTTCACAAAACACTTGACTTCAAGTAATAGGGGAAAATCTACAGTCCTGATAGAAACGTATTCTATTTTTTATCAAATTTACTTAGAAATAATTGAAAAATAATTTTACTTGTATGAATATGCCGTTCAGTAAGTCGATAACACAGTTCTCTGTATTGTTGAATGATAAAGACATTTGTTTGATTCGGATTTTGCACTCTGATGTTGATAAAAAAAAGGAGCTGAATGACCAAAGTAGAATATTAGCAACTGCAATGCACAAAAAAGTCAATTAAGCCAAGTTCTTGTTTTTTATACTTTGATGTGCAGTTGTCTGTTACAAGGACACCGAAAATTAACATGACGTAACGATGAGTGCAGATCAGGGTGTTTTCGGGTAAAATTACTGATCGGGCTGATATACATTAAAACTATAGAAAAAACTGGAACCCGTTATTTCAAAGGTGAAAATTGCAAAGTTGGTTATTAGGATAATTTACGGAGCACCTGAGATCAACCATAGTTTTTGGGTAGGGTTCGTGTTGTTTATTCTTTAGTTTTCTATGTTGTGTCATGTGCACTATTGTTTGTCTGTTTGTCTTTTTTATTTTTAGCCATGGCGTTGTCAGTTTGTTTTAGATTAATGAGTTTGACTGTCCCTTTGGTATCTTTCGTCCCTCTTTTACACCTGTTTTATGGCTTTTTAAAGTTAAATGTACATTTAGGTACAACAATCCGGACTTTTGCATCAGATAGGATTGTGAGGAAGATTAAGTAACTGAGTTTGACTGAGATATATATACATTTGATGCTTGCTAAACTGTTTAGCTAAACATACTAAATTATGTTATTAAAAACAATTTAAGCAAGAGACAAAAATATTATTTCAATGATATGTACGTATACAAATGACTTAAAAGCAGCAAGCTCGATCAACTAAGTTCCCTTTTACACGACAATACTCATCAATAGCTTATGTTCTCGATAACCCGGATGACGTCGTTGACAAACCTGACAATAAGATTCAATTTAAATAGGGAAGAGTTTGATGTTTGTATACAAGAATCAGATGTTTTCATATCAAACTTTTCACTGAATAATTTCACACTGGTATTTTGAATAGTGTTTATTAAACTCTTTGTTTTAATTAACTAAGATTCTGAAAGTTGGTACGACTTCAAAAAATAAAATGAGACTGCATTATCCAAACGAATAAACAATTTTTCAACAGATTATTTATCATCGTCCAATTGTCACAGTCTTATATTTGTTTTTGTATTAAACAAAGACATTTGAATGAATTTTAAGATCGTCAGCGGTAGCCATAGTAAATTGGTTATACTTATTTTGCAAAAATGCATAATCTGTTTTCCGTAACCGTACCTGATTTTGATATCTGCCTGAATAAAATATTCAACAATAAAACCAGAACCAATATGTTGAGTCTGTTTTATATAAGACGCAAGAGTCACCCAATCCCAACTGATTAATGTTGGTTCTATTTTTTAACAAGTTAAAGATGACTAAATATGTGATGTTATACAGGTATGAACACTAATTGGACTTTATGATTTTAATGTTTGAATTTTAGGATAGCGAACAATCATGCTTCTCTTAGGTTGTTTATAATATTAAAGTCATATGAAACCTCAAATTAAAAAAAAATATGCATCTGTTTTTTATAACTAAATTGATAGTTTTCATTATAAAACTTTTGTACATATACTTTTTTCTGAGGAAAATTCTTTAATTTGTCCACATTTAGAAGAAGTTTACTTATTTTTAATTGCTTGCTTCCAGGAAGCAATTCGCCGACATATTTTCCGTATGCATAGTGACCTGAGCGTAACCCTCCTCGTAAAAATCCGGTGATCGCAATACGCATGAATCTGTCATTAAAATAAACAATTATCTGATTGTACATGTTAAACACGTGCTCAATACCCATGCTTTTTGTTATTTATTTACTATAACGTGACAATCGGTAAACTTCGGCTTCAAAACACGGCATTTAATGAGCAGCCATATTTGTTAAATCATAACAGACAGAGAGAAAAAAAATTGACGATTATACGATATATGTGCGTAAATAATGATAAAATCGTGTACAGCGGACTTAGTTTGTGATATATACATGCATTGGTTCAAGAATTGGAAAAACATTATTTTTCACCACTCACTCGTTTCATATGACTTTAAACCTTACTAACATTGGAAGGGTACTCTTTCATAGTTAAGTCTAATTTAACACGATGTATGTGTGTATTGTAGTAGGATTTGAACTAGATATAAATATATGTAATATTCTTTTGATCGGTGCTTTTTGTTGGTGGCTTTTTGTTAGTTGCAAGATAATGTTATATGCTTTGAAAAATGTTTGACACAACCATGTTCGCAAGTGCCAGAAATTCAGTTGTTGTCGTTGATAGCTCTATGTATTGTTCATTTTATTTTGTACTCGCTTAAGTATGAAGACTACTATATTCCATGCCGGGGCCTTCAAATGTTTCTAATTGATGAAGACCGAACGGACTGCGTTGTCTTATTACCCGCCACAGTTGTGTCAATGAACAGTCTAATTTTTCGATGTATCTCATCAAAACAATCAACTGCTATGTACAAGATACTTTACTGGCAAATGAAATAATTATCGTTATAGATAAAGTACTCTCTGCTTTCGAATAACAGTAATCTCTGCTTTCGAATAACAATGACAGAGGACAGAAAGTGCAATGCAAATTTCCAACAATGCTTCGACCCTCAAAGTCTCCCACATCATTTGGAAATTATACTGATAAAAAAATACTATTATGTTTACTATGATAATAACGGATTAAGATATGTGTATCTATAGTATAAAACAAAAATTGTGATGAAAACCTCCCATTTAATAGAGTCTTAAAAATAATTAAATTTTCCCCCTTTTTTTCTATTCAAAAGAGATTGCGAATCATTCAAAATCACTTGTCTTAAGTTAACATCCATAAACGAAAGAGATGAACTAACCTAAACGAGCAAATATGTACAAATGAAATGCATAGAAAATATGAGTTACTATATACTATAGTAAAGTTATTTGTATAAGGAAAGGAGTTGTAACTTTATTCCAAGGACGGTAACACAAAAAAATCTTTAAAAAAAATGGCGGAAGTTATCGATTGTTTACTCTGGTTTCGGAGATAACATTTAAAGTTTCTATATCTTATATACAGGCTAATGTTCAAAATACAGTATAGGGTAAAACTTATTTACAAACTCTGAAAACTAAAAACAAAAATGTCACAAAACAGCGAATTATGGTAAATCTTTAAGAATTATCAGCTTTCATCTGACCGAAAAAAATTAGCCTAGCATAGATTTTCATCCGTACCTGTAGTGTTTATTTTCAAAAAGTTCGAGTGTTGAACAGCGGTATACTACTGTTGCCTTTATTTAACGTATTGTTAAAAATGTTTGATGTTTAAAAATAGATTCAGATTCTATTTCTTTAAAGATATAAAGACTCCATTCACGCTGTAAGTAATAATTATCAGAATTTTTCGTTTCTTTCGATGAATCTGAATGACATGGTAAACTTTTGCACGGAACTAAACGCTATGCGACACATACATGACATAAGAGTATTCTTCTTTCCCATAACCCTTCATCATAATTTATAGAAATGCTCACCATAAACATATGTCTCTGTCTTCTCAATATCTCCAAGCTCTTAATATTCCCGAACAATCTTCACCAATAGACAGGTTATATCTTTATAACATGTCGACTTACAATATTTCAAGCTCTTGATAGTCCATTTCGTCTTAAGCAAATGAAAGTCTCTTCCTGAGCAATATGGCATGTTCTAACTCTGCACACACAGTCTTTCAAGTGATCTACATGTGAAAATTTATGTTACTAATTTATTAATACCGTAGCACAAAAATATTGCTCAAGGAATTTCAAATTCCATAAATATTCATCCAAGGAGCCTAAATTCCTTGATCTTGAGACGGGACTTCGACGATAAAATAAGCTTGGTTGGTTCACAAAACTAAGAACTTATGCTGTTACCAAATAACAATACTCAAGTGTTTCTTGATAGATTCAATTAAACTTAGTTTCATAGGGTTTTTTCTTCTGCTTCTTTCGTTTTTTGTCGGTTAACATTTAATCGACCGTTAAGTACTATGCACAAACACAAACATTTTGGTTTTTATCATTATTTAAGATTGTTGTGTAGTTTTATAGTTGTTCTTTGCTTCATTTACGTTTATACATTAAATAAGGCAAAATTGTTAGGTTTTTCTTTTTTTTTTATGTTCACTTGCTTGAAGCTTGGCAATGGTCTGAGGTATAAAAAAAAATCCTAAACAAATTTTGGAGATTTGAAGTTAATGGATATGACATTTCGTTTTTTGTTTAATGATTCTTATGAATTACTAAATGTTTTAAAATATATATATTAAAACGTATTTTGCCAGATACGATTATTGCAAAAAACTGATTTTGATATAAATAATGGCGCTGTAATGAATAACATATTTTTTTATGATAGTGAATTATGGGTCCGTTGTGTTATTTTTAAGATACAGTTCTGTGCTGAAAATTTGATAATTCAGAAAAAAAGAGGACTTCGAGGTGTTTAAATCATTAACAAAACAAATCAAATACTGACAATAAAAAGGTAGAGAAATAATCTGTATCTGTATCTGTATTTCCCACTTGTGTAATTAGGATGGGTACGTCACAGATTCCTTTCGGCTATTATGTGACGGGTTGGTCTGCGCACAATTAGTCGCGCTTACTGAGGAGTGCAGATTTAAACTCCTCGGTAGTAGTGGCGCACACTACTGAGTCTTCCAGATGGTTCCAGTTTATTGCAGTGCGCACAAAAATAGAGTTCTTGTATTGTTCTGTCTTACTGGTAATAATATGATTGATTGTTGGTTGCTTTACGCCGCATTAGCACAACAAGGCTATATCGCGGCGACAAAGTAGAGAAATAAGGTAATAATTATTAGGCGAGTGTTATATTTGAAAAAGACGTCTAGTTAAGGACTTTAATGCACCCACCTAACACACGGCTAATTTGTTTTTTAAATGAAAGAATAATGATTAAACTTTGATTTTTGCCCGGTCGTCACAAAATCGTACGGTGCAGTTTTTGTAAAATTGACGTTTATTTCAGAAATTAGTTGAAAGTTATAAAATTACGACATGTTTTTCAAGCAAAGGAAATTAGTCGTATCTCTTCTTTTAGACAGAATAATTAAGTGAATTAGATTCTTAAAATAATGAAAAACAATATTTACAACTGTACGTACGCATGCTTTTGCATTCCTTCTAAATATTTGACATTTTGTACGAAAATTTTCATAATCCCGACCTTTTCGGATCTACAATTAAATTGTTATTAAATGTTTTTGCACTCTATCCGTTTTAGACCACACCAAATTGCTCATCAGTTATCGTTTTTTCATTCAAGATCAAGACTTTATCTCAACATTTCTTAAAATCACAAATTTCTGTAATTTTATGATGTTGGGTAAAATCACTATAATTTCCGGAATTCCTTATCTATTTCGTTATCGTTTTTTACTGAATATATTAGTCGATTTCCGTGTACTTGATAGTGCTTTTAGAGTACGATAAATCATATTTAAACGGTTCTATTTCTAACTTTAACTTCAGTGTAGCTTAAATAGATATAAATTCGTCCGAAATAAAGATCAAATCAAAGTAAAACATAGTTTTTGAGTTCTGTAGAATTCACCCCTTTCTAAATAAGGAATCGTATCGGAAAATTGTAGAAAATATTCCGAGTCGTGTCAAATTTTCACAGCCCAGTTCACAATGAAACCCTTCCTTTGCTAAAAAGCAAAAAAACTATACATTTATTGACACAGATGCATAGTCTGTCATATATTTACTACATACACATGTAGAAACTATGTAGTTAAACACTTAAATGAAGATACAGTTGTATTGCCGCAGTGGGAAAACGAAAAGATGAAGTTTACAGAAGACTGGTCGATGAATATGAAAAACATGAAAACATCCCATTTGAAAATACAAAATATCATAAGAGTTGCTATAAATATTTCAAAAGTAAGCACAACTTATCATCTTCTGTTTTGTCTGTACAAAGACTTTGTACTACAAGTACCAATTCTACCGACCAGTAGATCTCATATATCAACGAGGACAGTAGATCTACAACTCATTCTGATTTGTCTGTTTGTATATGTTGCAAATGTATAAAGCCTATTAGCAAGTTACACAACTTCATAAGGTATCCTCTGAGGAGCAAACTCAAGCTGTATTGAATGTTACTACATATATCTCCTACAATGATCTGATTTACAATATAACTCATGATAATTTTACTATTAATTTTTTATACCATCGAGCTTGCATCGCTAAATATTTGTTACAAAATTTGAAATCTGAAATTAAAGAGCTATTTAGCTCTGAACATAAAACAGCTTTTACTAACATTTTGACGATTAAAGATGACGTACCTATACACAAGGAAGTATTCTGGTTAACAATTTTAATTACTTACAGCTTCAACAAGGCGAAGGTGCATCCAGTATTGTATACAGTAGCTCTATAATTTTGTCTTATGCCGTAATGACGGAAAATTACCCGTTTAAAATGACTGTGATATTCGGTCTGTAAAATTTAAAGATCTGAGCAGTGACTGCGAAACTGGTTGCAAGCACTTAGTGCAGCTACTTTACGGAAGCAGATATAGGGTAAAGTTATCCAATCAGATGAATATCCATTATCTAAAAACATTTCACTGGATTATTCAATTGAAATTATGCCACCTGCTTTAAAAACAGTTCTGTGTTGTCTTTTGGATGATGGCACATCTACGGCAGTTAATAAAGCGTACGATATTCCTATTGACAAAGTTCTTAGATGTATGGCTTTAGTAGAATGTTTATTATATATAAATATTTTTTTTACTCTTTTTCATTTAGGTTTATCACTACAAATGCACCGTATTTATGGACACACCTTTGTTAAATATTAACAAGTTTGACTGATCAGGAGATTCGAAACAATGAAAATGGGGCATACATTCTACATGGCATTATTTTTTTCTGTGGGTTAAAAATTTATCCAAGACAATGTCGACCTAACTACAGAAACAATAAAAGATCTCCGTATGACTTTGGTTGGTTAAAGGCAACATCAGTCCGGTATGATGTCATCCAACTTTCTACAAGATTTGATCTGTTCACGCATTGGTATAGGTATAGGGGGAGGGATGAGATGTCCAAAAACATGTTTAACCCCGCCGCAATTTGGCGCCTGTTCAAAGTCAGGAGCATCGTGCCTTTCTTAGTTTTGAATGTTTTTTTATTTTAACTTCTTGAGTATATTTCGAAGCATAGTATGACGTCCATTATCATTTCAAAGTAGTACATTTTTGTTTAGGGGCCAGCTGAAGAACGCCTCCGGGTTTGGGAGTTTCTTGCCGCATTGACGACCCATTGGTGGTTTTTGGCCGTTGCCTGCTTTTTAGCGGGTTGGTGTCTCTTTGACAAATCCCTCATGTCCATTCCAAATTTTTAATTCAATCTGTATATAGTAGATCTTGTGTCCGCTTTGAGCAAAACCTCTGCTGTACTGATATATGCCCATGCCAAGGAAGTTGTCTTTGTATGGATATGTTGACCGATAAAAATGATGAGATTACAAGTTAAAATGAAGCTATAATATTCCGATATCGCAATATTCCGACACCTAAATGGTCCAACATCCCATTGGTCCGACATTAGAAAGCCAAATATAAGGTTCAATATTAGGATAGCCTTGTCCTCCGTTTGAAGTGGTGAAAAAAGATTAAAAAAAAGTAATACTTAGTGCCAAAGTAGCCGAACGTCATCACTAGCGTAATTTAAAAAGAGTACAAACTACTTTGTCAAGTGTTGTTTCATTAATTATACATCTCAAGATACACGGCGGCCGACTGAAGTAAAATCAAACACATTTTGACGTACAATGAGTGATCATATTTTCCTTGTGATGTTTTATATTAAAATTGTCAATTTGTTGATATTTTATACCAGTAGCACTTTACTCATTTTAGTTATGTTTGTTAGTACTCTTATCATATCTGATTTAGTGATGTATGAGTTGCTAATGTCTGTGTCATTTTGGTCTTTTGTGGATAGTTGTCTCATTGGCAATCATACCACATCTTTTTTATTGTCGAGCCTTCGACTTTAGTCGAAAAAGCGAGACATAGCGATCCTACATTCCGTCGGCGTCGGCGTCGTCGTCGTCGTCGTCGGCGGCGTACACAAATATTCACTCTGTGGTTAAAGTTTTTGAAATTTTAATAACATTCTTAAACTATCCTTGAATTGTACGAAACTTGGACAGAAGCTTGTTTATGTTCATAAGATAGTATCCAGAAGACAATTTTGTAAAAATAAAATTCCATTTTTTCCGTATTTTACTTATAAATGGACTTAGTTTTTTCTGCCAGGAAACATTACATTCACTCTGTGGTTAAAGTTTTTAAAATTTTAATAACTTTCTTAAACTATCCTGGAAATGTACAAAACTTGGCCAGAATCTTGTTTATGATCAGGAGATAGTATCCAGAAGTAAATTTTGTAAAAATAAAATTCCATTTTTCCCGTATTTTACTTATAAATGGACTTAGTTTTTCTTCCAGTTAACATTACATACAGTCTGCAGTTAAAGTATTCAAAACATTTTTAAGATTCTTAAACTAGCCTGGATTTTTACCAAACTTGGACAGAAGCTTCTCACAATCAAAAGATAGTATCGAGAGGAATAATATTATTGATTTTTTTCATCATTTTTTATGAGTGTGTGATTAACAGCAAAAGTAGGCGAGACACTGGGTTCCGCGGAACCCTTATAAATTTTATATCAACATATTGCACTACAATAATAAAAGAACATCTGCCCTATGGTTGTCTGATCTTGAAGCGGTTGGCAGGCTTTCAGACTAACAGGAGAACATACGCTTCCTCAATTTTAATAAACAGCTCATCGTGGAACTTTTCTAAACATTTAAAAATACGTCATGTGGTATATTTTCCCCTTGCTTCAAATATTTTGTTTCGGATTATTTATATCAAATTTGCAGATATATATGTTTGTAAATACGTGCAATCAAATGATATGGAGGTATTATGTGATTTAGATAATGCAAGGGCGACTACAGATACATTTGTGTGACTTAAAGGTTGATTTTCAAAGACTCCGAGAGAAAACGTTATGTAACATGCGTTACCGTTAAAATCAACTAAAGTTAATTAATATTATGATAGAAATATATTTTCCCAAACAGTAATACAGCATTCCTATATAATTGTTTCGTTTTTGCATTTGTTTTGACTCGATTTTACAACTAGAAGTATCCGTGAATTGAGATTGCACCCATGACCTTTGACCTTGATTTAAAAAAAAATGCACCATAATTTCTTTTGACGACCGGGATATTTAGAAAGTACACATTCTTAGCTTTCTAGTGATATATAATTTAGCCGTGTGTTAGGTAGGTGCATTAAAAATGTAAATTTGGCTCTCATATCACTCGCCTATATGTAATGTTTAATTATAACTCAACAACACAATTTCGTTTATGCAAAATATCAGTTTACTTAATTGTAAGCTTTATAAGCCATTCCAGCGGGGTAACCGTAACCATCCCAAGCATCTCCATTGCCGTAAATCCATAAACCAAACCGTACTTTCTTTTTATGTTCTATGCGATAAAGCCCTGTCGATATAGGCAGACTGAAAGTGCTAAAATTGTTCATTCCTTCAGAAATGCTAAAAACACTACTTTGACTTTTTAAAGAATTTCCATCCAGGAAAAGCCCATCAGTAGCATCGCTCTGCACCGTTATGCTTATGTAGCTGTCCAACCCTGTTGGTACTACGAAGTCATATTCATAAAGGTATTGATTTACACCAGGAATCGTCATCATAAAAGGATCTCCTTTGTGTTCACTTAACCCGTGTGGATATGACGTGACAAGGATGTCTTCAGATGATGAAATAAAAGAGATCGTGTTGTAATAAAAATCTAAGAAATCTCTTGCGTTTAGTGTTTTTGATATTGCCTTTTTACCAGTTTTAATAGTTAGATTAGTACTGTTTACCGCCTGTATGCGTACAGTGTTATTTAAACGTGTAGATATATACGGAGTTATAAACATATCATCTAGTTGATCAGTAGGTGATACGGATTCTATAAATGGATTACAGCTACCTAAACTAATATTGTTTGTAACTGCAGTATTACACTGATTACCACTGACTACAATTACTGGTTTTGATGATGTTACCAGGGTTCCTGATAAGTCAGATATAGTTGATAACTGAAATGTGTCATACTTGTTTACCATTATTCTAATCGTATCGTTGTTACTATACTGCTTGTTGTCATATGTTACAGATCCACTTTTTAATTTTAAATTTATACTGACAACTGTATTTTGATAACATGGTGTAAGTGCTATCATATTGTTATAACTTATAAATGCAGTAAGAGTTGGTATAATGTATTTGGTAGAGGCAAATCTCGTAGGCATTGATGAATAGCCCCCTGAGACTCCGGCTGCGAAGACAAATCCGTAAACATGTATTCCTTCATCTGAGTGAAGTTCTACTCCAGCCACATGTATTCCATCAGACGGTAGAACACTTTTACTCAGATTATATTCTGTATTACTTTTGTCCATAGTGATAGTATGAATTTTGTTCTCGTTGAAATAACGAATTGAAAGACGTGTTGTATTTTCTGATGCTACCAAAATTTTCGGCGTTGTCGGGTAACCAGAGATTCCTTCTTGAAAAATTACCATGAAACTTGTATCTTTTCCACCTGTATAAAATATATAAGTTAATACACTTTGTAATAAATATTTGCAAAAAGTGCTTCCAGAGAAAACTAAGCATTTTGGTTATACATAATTCATACTCGAGTCTTAAAAGTATCTTTTGAATTTAATAATAAAATAAATCAAATATACTTCCAATAACTGGGGTTTAAAGTACATTGTCTACCATCCAACAACGAAAAGGATTTGAACAAGAACTGTTGACAATGAGTAAAACTCATATGACATTTATTGGATAATACTACATATAGGCTGTTGTCTGCTCTATGGTCGAGTTGTTGTATCCCTTTTACAGTCCTCATTTCCATTCTCAATTTGATAGCTATCACCGTGAATATTACAAAAGCACATCAGATACAAATATTATCGGAGACTGCAACCCGAACTGGCACATTTAAATCGTGCCTGGATAAACATATTACCTTATTTTGATGTGTTGTTTAGTGCATGATTTTCTAAAAGGAAATTATATACAATGTAAAACTAGACACTTCATATGATTGATTGATGATTGCATATTATCTCGTGTGAATACACATTTCAATACCATTTGGGAAAGTTAAACATTGTGAAAGTGCAGACAGGGCAGTTTTATATTACACGATTTGTCTTTGGCATGGGGACATTAACAGAAGTAAATTTGTAATAAATGGAAATCAAACATGTATTCTTTATTCAACGAAATTGGGGCGACACGACTTTTATAATTCATATGATTTTCATTAAACATTTGTCATTGTATAGTGATTAGAAAAAAGGAAAGGACACAAAGGGATCGATTACCCATTAGAATTAGAGAGTAGGCAACAAATCCATAATATAATGAAATAATCAAAGTTTAACAATGACAGTATAAATACACTAGCTAGCAGGCAAGTGACTCTCAGCCAAAAACCATACTTTGTTTATCAAATTGACTTTGTTTTACTAACAAAATAACAAAAGCATGGTTTCAAATAGCAAATAAGTTGCGTGTATAACCAAATATCCAAAAAAAATAATAATTACCATGTATTACGTTATGTATTCTGAAATAGCTACATAGATAAGGTGACCAATGACTAGTTCGTTTGAAGTATTTTATTTCTTGAATAATGAAGAATAACTCATTGCACAATTTTCTGGCGTCAAGAATTAAAGACAGCTCATTCCTACGGAATTGATGTGCTTTTTATTTTCGAGAAAACGAAAACATACAAAACATGTTCAAAAACTTTAAAGATAGGTTCACATTGCCGATCAGACCAACTCGATCAATCTCGATCAAGACAAATTAAGCGATCGGGAGACTGGTCTGACTCAATCGACAAGAATATTCGGGGTGATCTACCTTGGTTTTCATCGATCTGACTTTCTACCCGAGAGTTTTTGACATGTCAAAGACATTCGAGTAAGGATCGAGAAGCCAGTCACTCAAGAATTTGTCGAGTAGCGGTCGATTTGATCGGGAAAGGATCGTGCAGAGATCGAGTTTGGTCGGAATACAAATAGTTTATCGATCATTACTCGATCATTTCGATCTTTAAAAGATCGCTTCATGATCACAGCGACTTCTCTTATTTTTTTCGTCCCAGACCAACTCGACCATACACGATCTATATGCGACCACATTCGACCACTTTTCAATCTCTACTCGGCCATATACGAGTATTCATGACTGCTACAGGATTCTATAAAAATGTGTGCAGCTCTGATGAACTCTCATAACTTTGCTTCTTCAAAAATTTATTGTCACTATTTATTTTTAACTGTACTTAAACCCTTCCATGAATAGTACGTGTTGGTACTTTTGCAAGGAGGGATAAAGTTTTAAAAGAGAGACAAAAGATATAAAAAGAACAATCGAACTCAAAGGTAAAAAACAAACCGACACAGCCAAAACGAAAAACGGAGCGGACGAGAAGACAAACAGCAGTACACATAGCACAACATACAAAACGGAAAACTTAGCAACGAAACCCAATAAAACCTGGGATGATCTCCGGTGTTTCGGAAGGAAAGTAGATCCTGCATTTTGGTCCAAAGGATTTGTCAAATAGGAAAGTAAGTAAGGATCAAAATTCATTCGAAGACAGCTGATGAATACTTTAACCTTCAGAGTTAGTTTTTAAGAACATCAATATCATCTTTTACTTGTTTAATGGGCTATTTTTGTTTGACTGTCCGTATTTTCCGCCTGTCCAGAAATTGTAGTATAAAAATAAGAAGATGTGGTATAATTGCCAATGAGACAACTCTCAACAGGACACCAAATGACATAAAAATTAACAATTATATGTCACTGTATGGTCGAATATTTAAAAACACTTTTTTTCATACGCTTTTTGACGCAGTTTTATAAAACAAAAATGGACGAGAGACAAATGCTTTTAATTTTAATTCGTAATAGATATATGTAAACAATTTCAGAAAAGATATCCTCTAGGGGATTGAAATTTTATTTTTGGCCAAATTTCTGGGAAAATATGTGACATCTTTACCCTATTTTTGCAATAAAACGCACTTCTGACGTATTAAAATTTAAACTTGGTGCCTTTTGCTAGCTCATATTCGTGTGTTTCTTTGTCAAATATGTTCTCCTATTTATTTGTATTGTAGTCCTGTAATGTTGTGTTGTCATTTAAATGTTGTATTAACATGGACATTAAAGGGATAATTCGCGTATTTTTACTTATCAGCTAATTATGTCCATAATACCATAAAAAACATATTCACCAAGTTTTATCTGGATATGAACAGCAATAAAGGAGAAAATTGAGAATTATTAATTTTATTTCTTCGAACTTCCTGACTTATGTGACGTAGTTTAAGTCTTTAAGCATGCCGGGAGTGGAAATAATCTCATTTTAAATCTTAATCGTTAATCATCTTATAACGCTATTTAAAGCGCATCAACGACGTTTGGTGTAGCTATTAGCCAACTAATAATTAAGATGGAACAGCGCTCAGCTTGAAAGTAGAATGTACGATTTATATTTTAATATTTTCTGAAATGATTATAGTGATACAAGTAAATCATATAAGATAATTTTTTATGTTTTTTTTTCCGACGGATATTTTGAACTAACATTTATAACTGATAGAGTTTTAAAAATGCGTGTTTGTACTTTTTACCTTTTACGTCAGGCTAGTAAATATGTGCTGCTCGTACATTTGTAGTGTGCAAATACGGCCCCCGCAAATACAATGTGTATTGTACTTTGACACATAGTGACTACCTGTTGAATGCGTGGTTAAATTCAAGTTAATTAAAAGATTAGCATTTTGTATCTTTTGATCTTTACTCAGTGTTTTTTAGCCGTCACGGTTCACTTTTCTAGGTGTGAACAACATTTCGTAAGAATAATATACGGGGGAATCTAAATATTTTCCATGAGCTCAGTTTAATTAAATATATTATTGACGCTGAATATTTTTTGTTAAAAAAAAAAGAAATACTGAATTAATTTAATTGAATAAATTTATGAATAATGATGTTTTTATAAACACGAGTAAATGAATTAAAAATTCTAAATAAGAATCGGTGACCTTGAATTTTTGAAATAGATAGTAATTACCAATTGCAGTTATATAAGTGGGTCGTTCAAAGCGATCTTTTTTTTTTTTTAATATTCAGGAAGTAATGTCCTTACCAAAATAATTTAATTCTCACCACATACTAATTCTTCAGCTATTTGAACGAAAATATCAAAAATGTTGACAGAAAATTTAAAGGTCAACTTTGTCTTACTGGAATGGAATTGAATAAGAACATTTTTTTTATTCTTTGTGATTAAATCTTGCAACGTGTTGTCTATTTTATTTCAATCAGTGTATGGTTTCAACCCCGAAGCCTTCATAATCTAACATGAATACCCAGAGATTTGTTTGGTTAACCTGGAATTTCAATAATGGAATCACCATTGTTATAAATACACAATCTAATCAAACTTTAAGGAATAACTTCTATCTAATTTTTAAACAAGATCAAAAGACGTCGAATTAACTTAATCAATTAACTTTTTTCTCAATTTCTTGTTTTCTTATGAATTGATTGGAGCGTGATTGTTTTTGTAAAAAGAAAAAAAGTTTTATATATAAGCCCTTTAGAGAAGTATATACTATAAGCAAAAATGTCTAGTTCAGAGAGTGAAAGTTCTGGTAGTGTATCCAGCTCCCAAAGTGAGACAAATTTTGACGAGTGTGGTCAATTTGGGTACATATTAGAACCAGAGTACACTGAAAAAGAACTCCAACAAATTTAAGCTGAAGAAAATTCTAGACAACAGATATTATAAATAACCCTCGCAAGTTTGACTCCAATTGGTGTTCATGTACAAACTGCATAGTCATGCCATTGCCGGCGGAATGTTTCTGCTGCCACGAATTTACGCTATTTGATGAAAAAATGAAATTGGGTGAATGTGTCACTGAAAATACCGATTTTAGAATAGTTTGTCTAAACCCCGTTGTTCTTGAAACAAGCTACATAAGTTTCCTGAGGTACAAGCGCCATAGAGGGAAAGCTCCAGACGTATTTACTAACAGACAAAGCAGGCTTATGGCTTATCGTCAAGTTTGTGTGCTGGGTAAGGAAAGGAAATGTATCATGCTACTACAAAAGAAAAAGCACTGATGGATTGTCCTAGAAGCATATTTTATGAGAATAATAATGGTCTATAAGCAGTTACATTTATTTCATGTTTGAAGCGGTGCATTTTTTAAAATTTAATTTGACTTTTACCAAGAAATGCATTGTAGCAAAGGGGAGGAGTAATTGTGGTCTAGTGTCAGATCCTCGAAAATAATGGAATTTAACAGAAAAGGAAACAAATAAAGGACTTTGGCAAAAATGGAGATGGCTTTTGATTCCTTTTCTCCAGACATAAAATCTTTTACAATAAATCATCCTACAACAGCTTAAAGGCTTGAAATGTCAGCGATTTCGCGGGAATGTTTTAGTGTTCTATAAATCTTATATTGATAAAAATGACAACTCCTTTAAATAATTGAACGTACATGTACAGGAAGAAAAACGATTACCGCACGTTCTAGAGACGTGCCACGAACTAAGTATCATCTTCGTGTCATAATTGCGCATGCTTGTCTCTTCACATACAAGTAAAAGCAAATTTTCAAATAGGCAAAATATTTCGTAAATGCGCCCGCTCATATCGGAAATAGGACAAGAAAGTATGAAAGATAGTCATCCATAATCTCTCGGTTAAATTCTCTAGGATTTACTCCAAACAATAGTGTAAAATGATGCAGTATGTTTTTTCTTTCTTAAATTATTCATCACAACTCAAGACCGTATAACGTAAATTTAACATTTGATAAGGAAATAAAACAAGCTGACAAAACATTATGTAAGTTATTGTGTACAAAAGCATTGGCGGATCCAGGGGGAGTGGTTCCGGGTGTTGGAATCCCCGTTTTTTTTTTTGGTCGATCAATGCATTTGAAGTGGGACATAAATTTGAACCCCCCCCCCTTTTTAATATGGCTGGATCCGCCCCGTAAAATTGAAATTTGAAAAATAACATTTCACATGGTACAGTACTAGATAATCTTCTACACCTGAATTTTGAAACCGAAGTCAAAATTAATAATTTACGGTCTTATTATTTCTGTCTTTGCACATGTCAGAATTAATCAGCCTGTAACTCTTAATTTCATGTTTGGACGGCTTTGTGTATTTCAATCAAGTTAGGGACATACATTGTTAACCGGATGTATAATACACCTGACAGCATTTTCGATGGCACTTTTACCTGAGCACACCTTGGTCAAACAGCTGGGAAGCGATGCATGTACCTGAATTGCGTAATGTCACCAGTTTATTAGCCCGCAGGAAGTCACTAGAATACCTGAATGTTACACTATTACATGACCTCTGGCAATAATTCAAAAGATCGTCGGTTTTCATATTAGAAGTACCCGAAATGAATAAAATCTATTACATATAAAAGACTATTTTTTTTGCAAGCATTTCGAAAAGTCTAAAGCCGCTACAGATACCTTTTAATCTCATTAAGAATATATTTTTGCTTTTAAGTGTCCGCCCCACTAGATGTATTCCTATCTATTATCTTGTTATTATAAATTTAGGAAGAAAAAATACTCCTACGATTGACCATAAATCATTACAAATTTCGTTAGCCTAGCTGTCGACATTTGATATCCCGAAACTGCTTAGCCTTAACTTGTAGGACTACGCAACTGCGTTGACCTAGTAGACAGCTATAAAGCATAACAAGGGGGCGGTAAGATCTATGAAGTTTCCACACGAATCGGGGAAGTCATATGCTCCCATCTACCTATCACCTCTTCAACCTTTTATATGGCACAATATGGAAAAGGAGGGGGGAGGTAAACAGCATCTGTAATTATACTTCATGTAAATAAAGTCTTATTTTTAAACCATTATTATATTAAACAAATGACCCTTTAAATGTTTTACGTAATTTTTTATGTATACATAAGTTTTTTTGCACCTAAAAAATATATACTTCATTGAACTTGTGAATTTACGAAAGAAAGTCACAGAACAAAACGTCATAATTCAGTTTCGAGTTTATTTTTCTTTAAACGAGAAAACGTAAATTAATTAATTCTTTTCTGGTTTGTTCTTGAAATATTATTTTTAAAGCAAGTTTTAAATAGAATTTATTAAATAAATATCAATGACATCAAATAATTGTTATAAAATCAAAATGCCAAAGTGGCTAGGTACCTTAAATGGCTTTATTGTCCCTAGAAATATATATCCTTTGCATGATTGAAATCAAATATCTTTTTATTTTTAAGGCTTGTAAACAAGTTCATAAACTTAAAATGTAATAAATAATATAATATTTGAAATTTTTTTTCCTGTATATATTCAACAATTATCAACAAATTTGTTGTGACTTTTTTGTCTGTGACTTTTTATCCGTGTACTAAACTTCTACTTCTAAACAACAAAATATGTTACTAATGCATGAATGCAGAAATACTGAACTATATTAATCTGACAATTTCCTTTCAACCAGGCTTGGAACGAAAGAGCAAAAAAAAACATTCATGAGAAAAAAATCATAATTACTATCAAATTTCCATCGGAACAAGATGCTTCAAAATGGTCTGCACACACTTTCTTGAACTTGTGGTGAGTGAAGCTGGTTGGTGTTATGTTAAGGTTAATCATCCACGTCTGGTACAACTCTGTTTTTTTGCAGGATCTGGGAAAGTGTGTAAGCTTATGCCATGTGAACTCCGAGTTGAACATCCGTACGCTTGACAAATCATTTTGATACTGAATATACGATATGCCATGCTTGTTTTTTGGATTTGTGGTATTCAGATATTTTATTCAAATATACTTATCACGTGACAATTTGTATCGGAGATGCCGTCAAAATGGCGATAAGTCGAGAAGTGATAGTGGGATTTTAATTTTTATTTTAATCATTATCTAGAAGAATTGAACAATAATTTTAATGAATATATGATTATTTATATCAAATAAACATAATATAAAATTTTCATTTTTTTGCGAAGTTTCCTTTTAAAGCGGGAGGTTTGACGTGCTACAAAACCAGGTTCAACTCACCATTGTTTTCTTTTAAAAAATGTCCTGTACCACGTCAGGCATATGGCAAGTGATACATTATAGTTCGTTTCTGTGTGTGTTACATTTTAACGTTGTGTTTACTTTGTGTCGTTTGTTTCCTCTTATATTTGAGTGTGAATTCAAATTATTATAAGACGTGTCATGGTACTTTTCTATCCCCAATTCATTATATCCAGTTTCGAAGTTATATTTGGTATTCTAATCAGATTTTGTTTAATGCTTGGTTCGTTTCTGTGTGTGTTACATTTTAATGTTGTATCGTCATTTTCCTTTTATATTTAATGCGTTTCCCTCTGTTCTGGTTTGTGACCCGGATTTCTTTGTTTCTATCGATTTTTGAGTTTTGAACATCTGTATACTACTGTTACCTTTATCTGTAAACAATTTGTGCAGAAGAAATACATGACCTTTTAAATTAAAACGAAATCTCTTGTCGTTTTGTGAACCGTCATCAAACTAATTGCATCCTAGTTCTAAACCTCAAGAGGGTATAAAAGAGGGACGAAAGATACCAGAGAGACAGTCAATCTCATAAATCAAAAATAAACTGACAACACCATTGCTAAAAATAAAAAAGACAAACAGACAAACAATAGTACACATGACACAATATAAAAAACTAAAGAATAAACAACACGAACCCATAACAACCTAAACCGTTACAATACAGAACGTCGTTTTCAATCTTCCAAAATGCTGTTGTTCATTGTTCCGATTTTTATCCTGAGATCACCCCTCATTGTTGTTGGGGTTCGTGTTGCTCAGTCTTATTCCTTCTTCGATTCTTTTTGTTTACTAATGTTTGTTTGTTTGTCTGTTGGTTTTTTTTCTTTTGTAGCAATGGCGTTATCACTTCGTCTTTGATCTTACAGTTTGAATGTCCCTCTGGTATCTTTCATCCCTCTTTTATATAGTTTTTCTAGTTATGTTGTTTTTTATATATCTCTGCATAATGAATATATTATCTTGTTGGCTAATAAAGAATCACACATAAGTGTTTTAAATGTAAATAACATACTTTGAACCTACCAAAAAAATCTTGAAATTCACAATAAAATTTGGGACTCCAACTTATATCCCTAAATAGTGTAGCCCTCCTTCTATATGACTGCAAATTAACTACACTTTTTGGATTTGTTTTATTTAATCTCAATGATCGAAAAATCCATTTGTAAACCTACTTATTTATATATGATAACTTCAGCCATGTTTACAACATATAAACTCCCTGGATAACCGAATTATCTATTCTACAATGTTACAACTAATGCCTTCATTATCATATTGTATTTAAACAAACCGTTTGTAAATCTAGCAAATTAAACTCCTAACCACGGTGTATAAACTACAGTACTGTAAATTAAGACTAGATGTGTCAAAGCGACACGAATGACCCCGTCTTAAAAAGTTGAAAAATCTGCAATTTCAATTACACATGTGGACACAAACATGACGGTAGTCTCACATATAAAAAATCAGCTCAAAATCTAGAGGCGTATAAAGAAAAAGTCCGTATAACTGGGATTCTCAACAATTTTCAAAGTTGGAAACCCTTAATATTGGTATAAATAAGCGGAGCGGAACGAAACTTTAACTTAATCTGTAGGCGTTTAGAAAAAACTCCGTATAATGGTTTGTTGTGGAATCACGGAGTGACGGAATGACAGAAAGACAGAATGACGGACAAGGGTAAATCTATATGACACCGACAACTTCGTTGCGTGGCCATAAAAACGGTTTATAAAACCTATACACAACCAAGGGTTTCTTTCTCTTACTAACAAGTCAGAGAACCGCACTATTCATTAACGACATAACTCCTCACTAAACGATAATTATGATTACACAAGAATTGATACCTAAACCTGCTGAAAAGCCGCTAGTTATTTGTGTAATACACTTTATAATTTAACAGTACAATTTTAAGTCTTACTACCGCGTTAAAAATGCGTATTCATAAGTTGTTAAACAATAATTTTTCTTCAGACGTATTCAAACTCAAGTATTTGAGGACATCATATGTGTTAATGTGTCCTGAGTTGACAATGATTCTGACAACTAGAGTATATATAGATATACTCATCCAATAATCCTTTTTGTTGTCTGAACGTTCTTGATCCAGTAGAGTTAGTAAACAAATAAAAAGTAAACCCAGACATGGGCTTCGGGCCAACCGAACTAATTTTGTTTATATATTTAATACCTTACCTGAATATCCACATTGTTTACCGAGGAATCCCTTTCTACAGACGCATATGTATTCATTATTAGTTTTTTCAGAGATTCCACCATTGTAACACGTTGTATGAGTATCTGGAATAAATTATATCATCTTTTAAAAGTATTGCACTAAAATGCACAAATACAAATGTGTTAATATCATGAATGTACGTGTAAATGTGATGTAAAGTTGATATGAACACGTATTAAAGATAAATTACTTTTATCTAAACGAGGGGAATAAAAAACTTATTTTCATTTAGATAAATTACAAAAAAATGGTTGCACAGACTGTTGTTTTATTGCTGATTTCTTCTCCTATTGAAGATCCTTGACGTTCAGTAGCTAATCAATCAATCTTTGATCATAACATGTCTTCTTCAAGTAGAACTTGTGAAGGAATAAGCCTAGTCATTTATCTTCATACACTTGTTAAAGCAGTTTTCGACGTAAGGTAATATTTATCTATTGTTTTTCAGAAATTTCTTTTCCTTGTACAAGACTTTATTTAAACCAGTTGGAATATATAAACTAAGAACGTATAAGACTGTCTCAAATACCTGACTAAGTCATCTAACCAACAAGACATTACCGGGAAAACACATATAGATTAATTAATTATCTAAATAGACCAATAAACATTCATCACCAAAGGATACCAATGAACCCTTACACTCATACATGATGGGGATATTGCATATTCAGTTTGGTTTACAGCCTTGCATATATAGATTTGTAAAAATTTTATGTTTTACGAAATTCAAATAAATGTAGAATTCCAGAATGTTCAGAGTTCGACCTCTGTGGTCGTAAAAGGCTGCACTCAGCAAAACATTTTATTTTTCTAAATTCAATCTTTTTAAGTTTTTTAGATCAATTGATGAAATGATCCCCAAAGACATGGAATATAAAGACAAATGCAGTGTGTATGGTGTAAATGTATTTACGGGGGAGAAAAGGACAAGATAAACGGAGGTATTTATAAAGTACACTTTTACCTATTCCGACACTCAAAAACTCACAAATGAACAATCGTACGTTTTAATTCATTCTTCACCTTTATGTGGGTAATAGGAATAATCATTTTGAGAGGTTTGCCTATATTTCCTCCTAAATATGAAAACAGAGCTCGATAAGATAGACGTAAGAAACAAAGACATTAGATGTATTTGTTCATTGCGTTGATTCATATATACCTAGGTCGGTACTCTCTCTGTTTTCGCTCTCCCGCAGTTTCGTCCCATTTTGCTTTTCAATTGCTGTCAATCTCATATCAATATCCAATAATTTCTGTCCTAGCTGAGCTAAATTAAAAAACAAAAACCTTAAATTGCAAGCCACGACAAATATAGCTTGGATTTTCATTCAAAGGTTAAAATAATAGTAGTGATACCTTAATGTAGATAGCATATAAAATCCTTGTGTTTTTTTTTTCTAAACTAATTGCTTTAAGATGACAAACAATATTTTAATATAAGTTCTGTTTGAGAAGATGTTGTTTGATTTCACGAATAAAACTTCCCACCAGTGATGTAAACAGCTTCGGTGTTACTGAAAAGCTTTCAATAATGAACAAAACACAAGCCGTATTGTAAGCTATTTAATAGTTTTGCTTTAAATTATATGAATCCAGTGTGCACTTCTGTTTTAGCAAATGTTGTAAAAGAACGGGGGTAAAAGAGACCAGAGGAACAGTCAAAGTTAGTGCAAATTGATCAATGCCGTCTCTAAATTAATTTCCTGTCGTTCATCAATCTGATAAGTGTAGTGAATACATTTACTTTTTTTGTAATTATGTCAAGAAATGTGTGATAGTTGCAGTTATTATGGATACAGTGTGATACAAGAAATTTCTATCAATGCCAGACATAGATATCAGGTCACAACCGTAAGAGAATAGTATTGCTATTTCTTGAAGTTAGTCAAAAAATGAATTTTGAAATACATATAAAAATATATATTATAATTATGTCACAATTTTTAAAAAATGCATATTTTCACCCTTTCATGAAAATTCATCCACTGAGTGTCATTCAAATGTAACTTCATTGCTGTAACAATTCCCTTACTAATATGAAAATATAAGAAGATCACCATTTGTTGACAAAGAATAGGGATTGAACACAGTCATCAAAGGTACCAGGATTATAATTTAGTACACCAGATGTGCGTTTCGTCTAAACAAGACTCATCAGTGAAGTACAGATCAAAATAGTTATAAAGCCAAACAAGTACAAAGTTGTAGAACATTGAATTAGCGATTAGGTCTTTAAGGTATTGTTCAAAAACATAGAGAAACATGCTCGAGAATGAAAATGCTATTTATTTCTATCCTACCTATAACAGTAAAATAGATAACAGTCAGTATGAATCCAGTTGACACCATATATATGGATAGTGCCAGACAGTTCGTTTTAATCCATTTCTTCCATGAAGGAACTAACACGTGGTCTATTTTGCCTTTTTTCTCGTCGATCTGTAAATCGTCGTATTTATGGTCATCATTCTCTCTTCTGATTTCTTCGTACTCCTGCATTTGTATTTCAGCCATCTTAATTTACTTACGAATGTAACACCACTAAAAATAAACGTCTTAGTGACTACTTGATGATCCTATTAATTTATAAAACACATGAGGAAGTATTATACGAAAGGAAATGACCACGTGACAATCATTCGTTAAATTGGATAAAAATATGCTGAATTCTTTAACTTGTCATAGTTAATGTTAATTGTTATGATTTTTAAATGTTGTCAGCAAAGCAGTTAATTCAATCAATAGTTTGAAGTTATGAACTCTATGATGTTTATATTCATAAGACTTGTAACTACTATAAAATAAGTTTTTTTTTTCATATCTGCCTTTATTTTTTCCATTAATTGCCTCAGCGACAAAACCCTTTAGATTTCTATCTGTGATACCTCTGTTGAAAAATGGCAACCAGTATGTCAAGTGATTTTTAAGCATTTGTTAGATTAGAGCAACTGTGGGAAATTTGTTATATGTTGATAACAGGGTGTTGATGTATTTGATACAACTTACAGAAAATAATTGTACAGTATAACAAAATAGAAATCAGACAACAATTGTGTAAACTACAGCAGTTTAACATGGATTGTTCTATATTTCTACAAGGATTATAATTCAATACGCCAGGCGCTAGAATAAAAGAAACCTTAACAAAAATGGGAGATGTGATATTTACTGCCAATGAGAAAAATATCAACCCAAGTTAAAATAAAATGTTTGCTTAAATAGACAACCGTACGGTCTACCGCATTGAAAAAAAAAACATACCGTATATATAAAAGTCCTCAACATGAAACAACTGAAACAATTTAATTTAGAAAACCAACGGTATAATCTGAAACAAAACAATTTTCGAAACAAAATACATATGTATGACAGACACATACCAACGACAAATAACATTAAACAGACACATAGATAATGTGGCGGGGTTTAACAAGTTCGTTAGCACTCAGTCCATGTCGTAACCGAGGAACGTGGTGGTACCACCGGAGTTCAAAGACATTAATAACTTTTAAGAGATTTGACTTTGGTGTTTTAACGCAACTTTTAAGCTCCGCTTTTGGGTTAATCGTGGTGGCCAGATTTTATTGGTGGAGGAAGCCGGAGTGCATGGTGAAACCCACCGACCTTTGATAGGAAAACTGACAATCCTAGATAATTGAGATTGGAGTCGAGTGCACCCGCACAAGTGGGGTTCGAACTTACAACTCAGTGTTGTCTGGCTGATGATTACAATAGTAACTACTTAGACTAGACCACTCGGCCACCGAGGAGGCCCTTTTAAAAGAAAACAAGTATCAAGGATTAAAAGATTAAAAGATTAAAAGATCAATCAGTAAATATCCAGCATCCAATTGATTAAATGAAAAGATCAGAGAAAAACATGACCATGCAATGCCAAAATAAAGGTAAGTATATTTCTCGCATAAATATGTTCTGGAGTAATAGATAGTAACGATAAAGCAATAAGGTTTCATATGTTATTTATTGATGACATATGTCGACGTATGATATTTTATTGTGAAATTCACACATTATATTACGATTTCTATAAGGAAAGAATTAACTTTTAAGTATTTTAGATTTATATATTTGTAATGAATGTCATTGGTTATTGTACTGAAACTGAACAATTAAAATAGTCGTAAAATTTATGTCAATTTTCAAACAAATTTTTGATAACAATTGAATATTATTTAACATATAACAACAAAACGGTAAACCACATAGAAAAAAAGAGCATGACACAATTTTCATATCCATGTAAATGTTAGTTTTACTTTAATTTGAATTGATTTGCTGAAATACTTTTATAACTGTGGGTGGCAGCTATGGCTTTTGACAACATCTGATTTGATTTGCAAAAATGCATAATAGTTGTTTTCCATTACACCACCAAAGTACTCGGCTATAATTTTTTCAAACCAACAATTAACATGTCAGCAAAGGCCATTTTATACACATTCACATTACTATAAGACGTGTCACGGTACTTATCTATCCCAAATTCATGTATTTGGTTTTGATGTTATATTTGTTATTTTCATAGGATTTTGTAAAATGCTTAGTCCGTTTCTGTGTGCGTTACATTATAATGTTGTGTCGTTGTTGTCCTTTTATATTTAATGCGTTTCCCTCCGTTTTAGTTTGTAACCCCGATTTTGTTTTTTTGTCCATGGATTTATGAGTTTTAAACAGCGGTATACTACTGTTGCCTTTATTTATACGTTTTTATTGAATGCAAAGTGATTGATGCATACACAGAAAATGTAACAATAACTATTTGTACTCCAAATTGATGAACAAAAACTTCAACAATAATTGTATTCACATTTACATATCATGTACAACGGTCTAAAACTTTCATTAACCTCCTGTCTGTTATTTAGGACTTATGTCTAGAAAACGACTTGAGGTTGCAAACAAATCTTTAAGAAAAAAAAGAGATGGTTTCAGCTTCCCAATTGTTACCTTTTCATTTTAAATCCAAATAGTGAAATTGTAATCATCAATTTGTAAATATTACGGACGCCATCACGAAGCGTTTAACTGTTTAATCCATTTACTACTTTTCTGTTTGATCGGTGTTTTTACGTTAAAAAACTTTGTCTTTCCGTTATTTGCTCTTGTGTTCTATATCGATCATATTCGTCTACCCATTTCTAGCTGATTTGTCAAGTTTGTTTAACACTGTAACATGTCATGATGAGGCTAAGCTTTCTGTTAAATTATAACTCCGCCCTATCAATAATCGCATATTGTTCAGTAGTTGTCATTGATTACTGCAATTTGGTTTCAGTAATGAAAAATCCTCTTGAATTGTTAAAATTATCGAGGTTTTTCTTGTTGTTGAAGGCAGAAAAAGGTTGCATTGTTGATATTGACGTCGGATTTGTGCCAATAGACGGTCCAAGCTGTTTTCAAAATAGTTCATTAAATCGATCATATACATCAACATCCATTGTCTGCAATATCGTCTATGTTGTGTCTCCGATAGACAGTCTGACACGTCCATGCATTTTGATAAACATTGAAAATGAAATATGTCAAAGTGACCGTTAACCGACCTAAGAGCAGACAACAGCCGCGGGTTACCAATGGGTCTTCGTACAGCAATTAGTCTGTGTTATAAACGGTTTCAAATTATAAAATTATGTACTTAGACCTGACTTGATTTAGTTTCAAAGTGCTGAAGAGTATCAGTAAGGAGTAACTCATGGCAAGGACCAGAATAGTCATCAAATATTACAAAATGTATTGCTTTTACTTGTTTTTTTCATGCGCTCGAGTAAAGCATTCCTATATCATTTTTAAGGATTAAGACTACCTAAATCTTTTTGATAATAACTCTAGAAAGATATTTTCAACTATTTAAAAGGTAAAAATTTTATTTGAACGCTATCTATTTGACTAGGAAACTATGAAAGTGGTGGATATAGGCATGAGTATCATTTGTAAAAATCAAATGTGGCGGGGACAAAATCCCGTTAAAGGAAGTAAGAACAATTGATAAACATGGAAAAATAGAGATGGGCAGTTACTGATAAAAAGTTTATTTAGTTTACAAGGAAGATAATTCACTGTCCTGAAACTAATGTTTATTTGTATCAAGTTTACTTAGAACAATTAAATAGATTTATATATACGGACGAGATCCTTTTCGGATTAAGCATTTTGATGTTGAGCAATATACGAGAGGTCAGAAATAAATCAAAAGAGTTGTATATTAGCAAAAGTAATTCACAAAAATGATAAGTTTAAGAAGTCAAGTCATTTTTATAAGCAAGGTTTTTTAATACTCCAACGTTAATCTGTGTGTAACAAGGACATCGCAAAACTCAAATAAATGGATGAACTAAATACGTATACCAAAAACAATGTAAACAAAGAAACAATTCCTAATTTTAATCACATTTTTACATATTACTCTCAATGGACAAGTAGCCTTCTTAATCAACGAACTTCCTTTCATGTAGATCAATGACCTGGGTTCTGGACAAACTAAATAATGCCCTTAACAATTTTGAAAGTAATATTAAATTAAGATAGTATAAAATTTGAATTGATTAGATATTTATGCAGAATATTATATATTTGTCCTACTATTTTTGTATCGGTAGAACACAAATTATGGTGTTTCTTGCTACCCCTTTTTTGCTATTGGCTTAGAAATGTTCAGTTATTTTGTATTGATTTGTCAAATATTCTGTAATTAGATTAACATAAAAAAAACACAAAACTACCTTATAGAAAGAAATTAATTCATTTGTCATAGGCCGATTATGACTGTCCTTTTGTCTCGGTTTTTTAAAAAGACATTTAAATGAATATTAATGAAATAACAGACCTTTGAGGGTTTGCCGTGGTGTATGTACTAAATTTATAGTAAATAATTTACAAAACAAACGTTTTATTCACTGAACTAACTGGTTTTTGTTTTTGTTTTTTTAGTACTTATAAGTTTTATTGAATCTTTATTGATGAGAGAACTAGTAAGATTAGAATGTGTTTGTAAATAGGAGGTATTATTGTTATTTGCTAGATATTGACTTGACTATCAATACTATGTATTACTCAGTTACTACGTTTGAATAAAATGAAAGGAGGAATTGTTATGTATTGTAAATTTCCAAAAAGATACGAACTATAATTTTGATAGTTTTATCAATATATGCTCTTTGATTAATAGAAATAAATTCAAAATTTGAATCATTAACTACATTTACTGACGAAAAAATATACTCTTGCTTTTGCTATCTTCAATCGGTGATGGATAGAGATATTTGTATCTTTAGTATAAATCAAAATAGTGTCGAAACATCAAGTTTAAACATGTTAAAGGAAGTAGAAATAAATGTTACACACTCATCCTCTTTGTTTCTATTGAAAAGAGATGGACAGTTACAGATTAAAAGTACAAAACACTTGACCTCACAAACAACTTGACTTCACAAAACACTTGACTTCAAGTAATAGGGAAGAAAATCTACAGTCCTGATAGAAACGTATTTTATTTTTATCAAATTTACATAGAAATAATTGAAAAATATTTTTACTTGTTTGAATATGCCGTTAATGAAGTCGACGAATGATAAAGACATGTGCATCTGTTTGATTCGGATTTTGCACTCTGATGTTGATCAAAAACGAGCTGAATGACCAGAGTAGAATATGAGCAACTGCAATGCACAAACAAGTCAATTAAGCCAAGTCCTTGTTTTTTGTAAGCTTTGTTTATATTTTGATGTGCAGTTGTCTGTTACAAGGACATCGAAAATTAACATAAAGTAAACGTTGAGTGCAGATCAGGGTGTTTTCGGGTAAAATTACTGATCGGGCTGATATACATTAAAACTATAGAAAAAACTGGAACCCGTTATTTGAAAAGGTGAAAATTGCAAAGTTGGTTATTAGGATATTTAACACCTGTTTTATGGCTTTTTAAAGTTAAATGTTCATTTAGGTACAACAATACGGACTTCATCAAATACGATTGTGAGGAAGATTAAGTAACTGAGTTTGACTGAGAGATTACATACATTTGATGCTTGATAAACTGTTTAGCTAAACATACTAAATTATGTTATTAAAAACAATTTGAACAAGAGATAGTTACTTCAATGATATTTACAAATGACTTAAAAGCAGCAAGATCGATCAACGAACTTCTCTTTTACACGACAATATTCACCAATAGCTTATGTTTTCGATAACCCGGATGACGTCGTTGACAAACCTGACAATAAGATTCAATTTAAATAGGGAAGAGTTTGATGTTTGTATACAAGAATCAGATTTTTTCATATCAAACTTTTAACTGAATATTTACACACTGGTATTTTGAATAGTGTTTATTGAACTCTTTGTTTTAATTAACTAAGATTCTGTAAGTTGGTATGACTTCAAAAACTAAAATGAGACTGCATTATCCAAACGAGTAAACACTTTTTCAACAGACTATTTATCATCGTCCAATTGTCACAGTCTTATATTTGTTTTTGTATTAAACAAAGACATTTGAATGAATTTTAAGATCGTCAGCAGCGGCCATAGTAAATTGGTAATACTTATTTTGCAAACATGCATAATCTGTTTTCCGTAACCGTACCTGATCTTGATATTTGCCTGAATAAAATATTCAACAATGAAACCAGAACCAATATGTTGAGTCTGTTTTATATAAGACACAAGAGTCACCCAATCCCAACTGATTAATGAGGGTTCTATTTTTAAACAAGTTAAAGATGACTCAATATGTGATGTTATACAGGTATGAACACTAATTGGACTTTATGATTTTAATGTTTGAATTTTAGGATAGCGAACAATCATGCTTCTCTTAGGTTGCTTATAATATTAAACCTTACTACCATTGAAAGGGTACTGTTTCATAGTTAAGTCTAATTTAACACGATGTATGTGTGTATTGTAGTAGGATTTGAACTATATATAAATATATGTAATATTCTTTTGATCGGTGCTTTTTGTTGGTGGCTTTTTGTTAATTGCAAGATAATGTTATATGCTTTGAAAAATGTTTGACACAACCATGTTCGCAAGTGCCAGAAATTCAGTTGTTGTCGTTGATAGCTCTATGTATTGTTCATTTTATTTTGTACTCGTTTAAGTATGAATAGACTACTATATTCCATGCCGGGGCCTTCAGATGTTTCTAATTGGTGAAGTCCGAACGGACTGCGTTGTCTTATTACCCACCACAGCTGTGTCAACGAACAGTCTTATTTGTCGATGTATCTCTTCAAAACAATCACCTGCTATGTACAAGATACTTTACTGGCAAACGAAATAACTTAATATTCCCGAACAATCTTCACCGATAGACAGGTTATATCTTTACAATAACATGACGCTTTACAATATTTCAAGCTCTTGATAGTCCATTTCGTCTTAAGAAAATAAAAGTCTCTTCCTGAGCAATATGGCATGTTCTAAATCGGCACAGTCTTTCAGGTGATCTACAGGTGTAAATTTCTGTCACTTATTTATTGAGACCTAATTCCATAAATATCATTCAAGGAGCCTAAATTCCTTGATCTTGAGACGGGACTTCGACGATAAAATAAGCTTGGTTGGTTCACAAAACTAGGAACCTATGCTATTACCAAACAATAAAACTCAAGTGTTTCTTGATAGATGCAATTAAAATTAGTTTTAGAGGTTGATTTTTTTCATCTGCTTCTTTCGTTTTTTGTCGGTTAACATTTAATCGACCACTAAGTACTATGCACAAACACAAACATTTGGTTTTATCATTATTTCAGATTGGTGTGTAGTTTTATAGTTGTTCTTTGCTTCATTTACGTTTATACATTAAATAAGGCAAAATTGTTAGGTTTTTCCTTTTTATGTTCACTTGCTTGAAGTGTGGCAATGGTCTGAGGTATAAAAAAATCCTAAACAAATAAATGTTTTAAAATATATATATATTAAAACGTATTTTGCCAGATACGATTATTGAAAAAAACTGATTTTGATAATATGAGGCAGGCATAACCTGTAAATGGGGACGAAGTCTGTATGAATTATTTTTTGCAAATTAAATATTTGTTTAAAAAATAAGAAACGGAAATACCGTAATGTTTCCGATTTTGGTTCTGGTGTTAGGGATTTAGTTGTGACTTTATTTAAATTATGACGTCATATGCAATGTAAACAAAGAAACGCTATCATCAGGTAACGTTTTTTTCATATCAAGGAATTATTAAAAATGAAATTGGTATTGCGCGTTCCTTCCTATTTTATACTAGACTGATAAATATATATTTTACTCAAAGTTTCATACAAACGAGACCGGAAAAAGGAAGTACATTGTACATTTCTGCGCAGGTCCGGGATTTCAAAACAGGACAAAAAAAATTTGAACGATTTTGAGTTCATTAGTACAATGAAAAATTCGGGAAATTTTCCCGTATTTTTTTTTATTGAATTTTCTACTGTTATTGGGGTCTCCGTCCCCATATAAATAATGGCGCTGTAATGAATAACATAATTTTTGATGATAGTGCACTATGGGTCCGTTGTGTATTTTTAAGATACAGTTCTGTGCTGAAAATTTGATAATTGAGAAAAAAGAGGACTTCGAGGTGTTAAATCATTAAAAACAACAAATCAAATAGTGACAATAAAAAGGTAGAGAAATGATTTGATTGATTGTTGGTTGCTTTACGCCGCATTAGCACAACAAGGCTATATCGCGGCGACAAGGTAGAGAAATAAGGTAATCAGTATGTAATGTTTAATTATAACTCAACAACACAATTTCGTTTATGCAAAATA